>NC_092859.1:123974236-124057901 GCF_032062135.1 Pyxicephalus adspersus
AGGCCCACAGCATTAAGAGCAGGGCCTCATGACAGGGGTGTAAGGGGCTGCCCAGGGAAAGGAGTCAGGGGGGGCTGGAGTTATCAGCAAAGGTTTTGGATTGGGGGAATTTGAAAGATGCGGAGGGAGGAGAAGGAAAATGAGAGGATGGATAGTAAAAGGGGTGGAGATAATATATAGATAAAAGGGGGCTGTGTCAGAGGTCGTCACAGTTTTTCAAGAAGAAAATTGGGGGGTGGATGCAGATAGGATTAATGGAGTCTTTTGACGCATTAATGAGCCAGCTTAGGGTGGCAGCGGCTTCACATGGTGAAGCTTGGCTGCAGGCTAGGGTCGCAGAGGCAGTGGGGGGCGCAGCAGGGGGTCCCTCACAAGTTAGGTTAGAAGGGTTACGGCCACGGAGGAGTAGGCCTCCGGTGCGCTTGAGTCCTGAATCCTTTTCCCGTACTCCCCTCCGGGGACCCTCCTGACAGGGCGGCCGGGCGCAGATTGGCCCAGGGCTGCTCAAGGACAGGGAGGAATCCCCTTCACAGGCGGAGTGCGGGCTGGGGTGCTGTGGCTGTCAGGGAGCGCAGCCCCCTGTCAAAAGACAATGGGGCCTCGGTGGCGGAGGCCTCGCTGAGGGCTGGGACCTCCGGCGGTGTGAGGTCCCAGCTAAAAACGCGCGTCAAGGGGGCTGCGGGCGCCAGGAGCCGCAGCCCTCATGTGAGGTCAGGTGCGGCTTGTCAGGGGAGGCCGCACCTGAAGCCGGGGCCTTGCGTTCTGCGAGGTCCAGGCGAGCGGTGTCCGGGAAAGGGGCTGCGGCTGTCAGGGAGCGCAGCCCCCATTCGCCCGGGTCGCCGGATCGGCGGTGGAGGGCCTCGCTGGAAGCCGGGGCCTCGCGTACTGCGGGGGCCCAGCGGAAGGTGAAGGTGGCCGGTCTGGTCGTGGATGCGGCCTGGGAAGATCGGTTAGCTGGTGGTCCGGAGGATCGAGCACCTGGCGGTCCGGAGGCGGGAAGACGGAGTCCTGGTCTGCCGGTAGAAGAAAGAAGATGGCGTCCATCGATGCTCCTCGTGGTCGGAAGAAAACCGGAAGTGACGCAGGGTGGAGCCGGGCCGCGTCAACGGAGTCCCCCGGAAGCGACGTAGGACCGGCTTCGATCCTGGAAGTGGAGCGGTCCGAAAGAGAGGTGTCCTCATCAGAGGATGAAGATGCGGGCCAGGTGCCGGAGGCGGTGCGGGACCCGGAGGAGGATGCCGCAGGGGGGGGGGGGGGGGCGGAAAGATGAGAGCGAACAGAGAAGACATAGGATGATCCCGCATACGTTCCTTAATTGGCTACAAGCATTCAGTATTTTGGCGGGTGTGATTAGCGAAAAACAGCCGGATCAATGTGCGGCATTGTTTTGCTATCTGGATACGGTGCGTTGGGGGGGTGTGTTGGTTGCGCTATGACGAAGAGTTTCGTCAGAGGAAGGCGGTGAGACCATCTTTGAGATGGGATCATAAGGATATAGGTTTATGGATGAGGCTGATGGCCGGGGGACGGCAAACGGGGGGAGGACAGCTTTTTCCTGGACCTAGTGCCCAGGTTGGGGGAGGACAGACAGGGAACAAGAAAAAAGGGGTATGTTGGTTGTATAATGAAGGGGTGTGCAAATTTGGGCGGAGTTGTCAATTTCGTCATGAATGCTCAGGATGTGGGGGTAACCATGGCCAGGCAAGATGTTTTAAACAAGGTTCCGGGAGAGGGGGGGAAGGTGCTGGAAAAGGGTGCGACGCCGGTGAAGGTAGGAAGGATGCTCCTCTTTTTAGATAAGTATCCCAATAGAGCAGCAGCCAAAGTCTTAGAGGAAGGATTTAAGGCTGACATGGCATTTTTCTGGTTTTCTAATTACAGGTGTGGACCCTGGATTGGTGTGGATCATTGGACACTCTTTGGTGGGGTGCCAAGAGAGCGGAGGTCAGAAAGGACGGCAGGCAGCTGGGGGTGGACAGGTCCGAAGCCACGATTCGTTGGATTGGGATCTCGGGTATGCTTTGGAGTCGGGTGGTACCGGAGGTGAGGAAGTTTGCGTCGCTGGATAGACCACCCAATGTCCTGGTGATCCATGCAGGGGGTAATGATTTGTGTAAGAGAGGTATCAGGGAATTGATTAGGGATATTCGGTTGGATCTTTTGCGTTTACAGGTGGCGTTTCCCGGGATGGTGATTGTATGGTCTGATATAATCGCCAGGACCGTGTGGCGGGGGGCAAGATCTATGGAAGGAGTTAATCGGGGGAGGATTAAGGTGAATCAGGAGGTGGGCAGATTTTTGGCCAGGCATGGGGGAGTGGTAGCTAGACACAGGGAGCTGGAGGAGGAAACATGGAGGTACTTGAGGAGGGATGGTGCGCACCTGAATGCCATAGGAACTGATTTGTGGTTCTTGGGCCTGCAGGATGGCGTGCAAAGGGCCCTGCGAGTGTGGAAGGGCGCTCAAGGGTGAGGGGTCACCCTTGGGCGCAGTGGCGGTTGGGGTCGGGGGGAAGGTAAGTGCCCGTGGTAAGTTTGGTGGTGAAGGGGCATCCCGGGTGGTGGAGTGCCCCTTTAAGATGTTTAAGGTGGGCCCCTGAGGCAAGGTGGGCCTAGGGGCCTTAGCGGTGGTTATGGTGGGTTGCAAACATTGCAACTGGGCGGGCTTTACCTTTCAGGACCTGCAGCCTGGTAAAAATAGGAAAAGGTTAAAAGAGGTTAATTGGAATGGTAAGGGTTAATAATGGAAGTAAAGTATGGAGTTAGAGTTATTGCACTGTTATTTATATAGTTATTTGTATTTATTCATGTTTCAGGTTAATGTGTTAATATTAATGTTATGTTTGGTTATTTATGTTATTTAAGGTTCATTAATGTTATGTATGTATAAAGTTATTTATGTTTATTTATGAAAATTTATGTTAATTGGTTATTTAAATAAATGGCTGCTTGCCAGCCAATTTTAAGTCCAAAAAGGTGTGTAGTGTTTTATATAGAAAAGGGGGTTAGGGGAGGGGGTTGGCAAGCGGAGGCGAGAAAGGAGAAAAGTAAGTGGTTAAGGATGGTGAGATTTAAAAGGGGGGGGGGAGAGGGAGTGGAGTCTGGGCAAGGGATCCGCACTACCCTTGTCAAGTACTTTACTAGCTTTAGATATTGCAGCTTGGCATTGCATGCTGTTATTAAGTCTATGATCTACCAGAACCCCAGATCCTTTTCTATTTCTGACTCCCCCAAATGTATTCCCCCTAGACAGTATGAAGCATGCATGTTGTTAGCTCCCAAGTGCATAACTTTATGTTTATCTATATTAAATATTATTTGCCACTTGGCTGCCCAATCAAACAGTACATCCAGGTCTGCTTGTAGATTATAGACATCCTGTATGGACTTAGATCCATGACATAGTTTGGTGTCATCTATAAACACAGAAATGGTACTTTTAATCACAAACTCTATATCATTTATAAAGATGTTAAACAGTAAAGGTCCCAACACTGAACCCTGGGGTACACCACTAATAACCTTAGGCCATTCGGGGTATGAATCATTATTTACAACTCTCTGGATGAGGTCTTTAAGCCAGTTCTCTATCTATTTACAGATTGATTTTTCTAAACCTATCGACCCTAACTTGCATATTACCCATCTGTGGGGTACAGTGCCAAATGCTTTAGCAAAGTTCAAGTACACTATATAAACTGCTATTCCACTGTCTACCTGTTTACTTACTTCGACATAAAAAGAGAGTAAATTTGTTTGACAACTTCTGTCTTTCTTGAAGCCATCCTGACTATCACTTATAATATTATTTTCTAGCAGAAACTCCTCTATGTGGCTCTTTATCAAACTCTCTAGGACCTTTCCAACTGTGGACGTTAAACTAACCGGTCTGTAGTTACCTGGTAATGATTTTGCTCCCTTTCTGAAGATAGGAACCACATTGGCCTTACCCCAATCCATCGGTACTTTGCCAGTAACTAAAGAGTCTCTAAAAATTAGAAATATTGGCTTTGAAATAACCAAGCTCAGCTCTTTGAGGGCACATGGATGTAATCCATCAGGTCCTGGTGCTTTGTCAACCTTAATTTTTCCCAGCTGTTTCTCAATCATATCAATTCTGAGCCATTGTGACTCATTTAAGGCAGTGACATTGCTATTATGAATTTGGACTTGCGCTCCGCCATTTTCCTTTGTGTACACAGAGCTAAAAAAAAAGTAAATCTGCCTTTTTTTATCCCTAGTTACCAGCCCAGCGACTTCCTTTAAGGGGCCTACATGCTCAGATCTGATCTTTTTGGTATTAATATATTAACAAAAAAAAGGGGGTTTGCCTTACTTTCCTTTGCCATCTGTTTTCTATTCTACAAAATGAAAAAAAAATAAAGTTTGGACCGGATATACATTTGTGCTGAAGTTTTTTATGTGTCTGGGCTTTTTGGCACAGTAATTTAGGCATATGATTTACAAGGATTGGGACAAATATGTGCTGTATATCCATCAGGGTTATGTAAAATTTAACTACTGCCCTAAAATCCCTCACAATATCAGGCCAGCATTTGTCGTGACTACACATGTCTCTAGATTTCTTGGCATGGGCATCTTTAGTATCCCCTGCTCATAAAAAGTTTAGTGGGCTATAAAATCTGTAATGTAGAAATAAAAGCCTATTTCACTAGAAAGTTATGAAAATAAACCCAAAACAATACAGAGAAAATAAAATTTAGAATATGAAGGGTGACACATACACTGTCCAACTTGAGCATCTTACAAAACATTCAGCCGCCATGTGTACATGGCATTGTTCCATAACTCATCCATGTCTTAGATCAGCAGATCCCAATCTCTTTTAATTCATCACATCATTTTGAAAGGTAAAACAGTACAGTATATCCCAAATGATCCTCTATGATTGATAAGACAAAGCATAGTACAGCATTATATTATAGAACAGCCACTATCTCTGCCTAATCTTCTTTTTTTAATTTTTAGGCAATGTTTAAAACACCCACTGTGTATGTTTTTTTGTATGTGATGTATAATAGAATACCAAGGGATTAAGTCCTTATTGTTAGGGGGATTTACACGTTGCATCAATTTTACTGTACCATAGCAACTCGACTAATCTCTTAATAATTTTGTTTCTTGCTAAGTTAAAGTAAGTAGCTGTTTACATAATTTACAGTATACCTCTGAAACTTTATATGTTTTATATTGGGGGAGGCAGGGGGTTCTCAGCAGATGTTATTTATTGCAAAACATGACCCCCCCCCCCCTTTTCTTCTTTGCAGAATCTGCCCATTACCTGGAGGAAATTGTTTGCACCTCTGAAAACCCACCACTGAGGAGTTCTGCCTACACTTAGGACATCTGCCTGTCACTGGGGAAATCTCACGGGCCTGGGATAGGAAGGGTAAAAAAGTTACATTTTGTTAATATAATGCATGTTAACAGGTCTAAACTGAAAAAGCAGATAAACTAGAGGGAGGACCAAAACCCTAAGCCTGACGTTTACACAAATATGGACCAGTGTTCATTCAGGAACATAAATGTACCCTTACATTAATACTGAGGTCTTAATCAGCTAGCAGTGTTCAAGATGGAAGTACAGATCCACTTATTTTTTTATTTGGATAGGTATACTAAAAATTTATTGAACCACTAAAATTAAAAATAACAAAAATCTTTAATATACAAAGCACTAATATAACAAACAGGCCAAAGGGGAAAAAAAACACACACACATCCAGAACAAGTTAAAGCGGACCTAAACTAAAATTTTTACTTTATATAAAAGGATAGACAACCCTTTACATAGTATTATAATTATTATTATAAAATATTTTTTCTTTTGGTTTTAACTGCAACACTTTAAAAAAAAAATGTGATGCCCCTGATATTCTGTCTTGATCGTCACAGAGATCAAAACTAAACGGGCGCGCAGAGCTTGCCAGGATACCTACGTCACGTATCCCGGGAGGCTCCTGGCAGCTCCTTTGCACATGCCCCAAGTCAGGCATTTTCCTACACTAAAGCTGCGTACACACCTGCAATTTTTCTCGTTGGAAAGGATCTTTCACGATCCTTTCCAACGAGAAAAGACTGCACGATGCATGAACGATGCTGTACATACAGCACCGTTCATGCTCTATGGAGAGGGGAGGGGGAGAGCGACGGAGCGGCACCCTGCTGCGCGCTCTCCCCTTCCCTTTCATTAGGATCGGTCGTCGTCCATCGTCCATGGATCCGCCAGGACGGTCGTCGGACGATGGACGACGACCGACTGTACACACGGCAGATTTTCGCCCGATAATTGGCCGATACCGATTATCGGGCGAGAAAAATTTGCCGTGTGTACGCAGCTTTAGGGGAAAGGCAGGACCATTGCATTGGTCACAATAAATTGTAGATACTGTATGTAACATATGTTGACTGATCTGCATGTGTCATAAAGTCATACAATGCTTATCCTCTTGATCAGTGGCTGCTTTCTTTGTAGGCTGCACAGTTAAATAAACTTTGCAAAGTTAGTAATTTTGTAATTATTTTTTCTAAAGGTAGATCATTTTCCCTTTTTTAGGTTTTCCGTGCTGTAGCATGTAAATTTTAAATAAAGAAAATGAAACATATGATAAATTACTGCTCTTAAAATTCCCAAGGGATAAAGTGTAATATTTACTTCGTAGAGGTATTGATCTATCTTCCTAGCCAGAATCAGGATTTATAAGGTACTGCCATTGTTGATAAGATAAATCTGCCTGTCTTTTAAGACTGGGGTTTGCTAGGATTCAATAGAACAACAGCTGGAACCAAAGCAGCAGGGAGATATTTAATAGTCACAGGGAACAAAAGATTTGTAAAGAGTGAAAACACTTCAGACAGAGATACTCTTTGATTATACAGAACACGGGATGCTTTTGAACTGAAATATTTGCAAAGTTTAGAGATATCTCATTTGTTCCTAGATTTGTTGTTTGTGTATTTCCTCTCCTAAATTATATATAAGTGAAAAACAGCGAAAACTGCAAAATGTACACCCAAAATATCTGAACAGCATTATTTGCCAATGAATTTGTTATTCTGTACAGCAGGGGGGCCCACACTGTTTTGGCTTGCAAGCTACTTTTAAAATGACCGAGTCAAAATGATCTACCAACAATAAAAACTTGGATTTAATAACTCCTGTGCGCAATAGAGTTTATTTTGAAAGGCAGGGCTCCGCGATCTACTTGCGTTGCCTTTGCAATCTACCGATAGATCGCGATCCATCTGCTGGGCACCCCTTCTGTACATCAATCGTTTTACAATTTCTACCACACTGCCTAAAGCACAAGATCACATTGCCTTGGCTCAGCTGTACAACTTAAGTGACCTACCTGGCCATTGGATAAAGATGTGAATCCCCTGGGCATTAGGATGGAGGTAGCAAAAAAAAAAGGTGAATTGCTAGAATAATATATACCCTTTATATTTAATAATTTTAAGTTGGTATCCTGGATAGATTCACAGAAAAGCAGTCCTGCTTCTTACAGAGCAACAAAAATTACCAGTAAGTGCTCTGATAAGCTCAGTGATATATTAGGCTTCTGGATTGGCTCCCAAATTTCAAGGAATAAGAGCAAGCTGGTGAATTGTTGCCTTCAGACTTCAACATGTGCTGTCAGAGGACTGTTTGATGGGGGTAAACACCCTGACAGGTAGCACAGAGTGTCTTCTGGTCTTCATCAGACTACCCCCAAGGAGTGATGGACTGGTAACCCTAGTGGTTACCGGACAGCTTTGCTGCTGGGAGATCACCAGGTCATGGCCCCCAGGCTCTCCCCACCAGGGGTTAGTAGGGAACAGATGGCTGGGACAGCCAGTAAACGGTACCGGGGTTGGGTAGGCGGCAGTTAGTACTCATTACATTACATTATTTAACAATACATTATTTAAAGCCTCAAATAAAAAACTGCCACCAAATGGAAGAATCACTGATTACATAATATGCAATATTATAGTATATGGTTGTTGCAACTATGCCTGTACAATCGTCATGCTAACAAATTGCATATATATTCATTTTCTGGGGGAGGGGGTCATTGCAAATGAATTTCTCAAGCAATTAGAGGTCTTTTCAAGACCTGATCATTAAATTACAAGTTTAAGCACCAAGCACTACAGACGGTGGCCCTGCTGATAGAGATTTTATTTTAGATCAAGAACTATAGCACTACATACACAAGCTGCTTAGCTCAACCACAGCATGATATTTTCACCTGCTTGATTGTGCAGTCAGAGATGTATCTGTAAATTACAAGACTGAATTTCAAATACTTTCTGGGTTTAGCAATTAAAATTTATTTAATATGTGTATTTAGCTGTCATGAAAGTATGAGGCTGAACAATATACTGAATAAACCACTTTGGTGTTTGGGCATGGTTGTGCCCTATGTTGTCAAAGTAATGACCCCATACTGAACTACCATGTATTAATACTGCAGGGAAGGAATTGGAAATACCTGTAAAGTCACAAGAAAACTTAGTTCCCCTCTCAGACAGAGAGGTGTGAGAAACAGTTTGCTCATCCTTGTTTCTCTTCTCTGCTAGCAATGTGGTTTTATTTGTATAGACCACAGTACATAATTCCATCAACAAATAGTCATACAGCAGCAATGAGGACCCTTGCTGCACTGACCAGCTGCCTGGAACCTTTAAATGTGTTAAATTTCCTCGAACTTCCGATGGTTCTGCAAACCAATTTTGTAAAACCATTGGAAGATCGAGGAAAATATAACAGGAGGATTCCAAGGGGATTCACAGGATTCCCTGGGAATCCTCCTTTTTGCAATCCCCGGGGCACTAGAGGTTAATTAACCTCTAGTACCCAGGGATCGCACACTGTTCTCAGTGAATGCTGCCACAGCCACAATCATTGAGAAGATCTCCGGGCACTAGAGGTTAATTAACCTCTAGTACCCAGGGATCGCACACTGTTCTCAGTGAATGCTGCCACAGCCACAATCATTGAGAAGATCTCCGGGCACTAGAGGTTAATTAACCTCTAGTGCCCAGGGATCCCAGTGGAGCTGCAGAAGAATTCTCAATGGAGAAACTCCATTGAGAGTGTTTCTGCAGTTCCACTGCTTTCCTCAGCCAATCAGAGAGGTTTCCAATGGGGAAACTTGTAACCCATTTAACCTCTAATGCTGGGGATCACACACAGGGATGATTACTGAATGCAGCCGGCACTGCATTCATTGATCAGCACAGTCTGCAATATTTTAGTTCGAGCTCGATCAGCAAATTTGCACCGGCCATTCTCGTTTACAATTTCGGTAAGCAAGAACGTCCAAATTCGCTGCGAGATTGAGTTTTAAAAACTAGATCGCTCATCCCTAACTGCACCTTTCTATCTATATTAGAGCCTGTAGTGTACAGCAAATCTCCTTTTCAGAATTAAAGCAGAAATGATTAATGTCAAATTTCCTAATTGTATACTGCAATGCTACAGATCACAGTACATATAAATACCATTGGCCTTTTGGTTTTTGGCCTTTATTTAACTATGTAGACATATAAATCTGCCAGTACAAAGTCGGGTAAGTATAACTGTGTCTTGTCTTCTCAAAGCACATCATACAAAGCTTTAGGATATTCTTTCATTCACAATAATCAGAAAATACACTTGCAAAGGTAATAAAAGGCGACTGGTACTTAGAAAACAAGGCTAATGGGGATGGAAATGAAATGGCTTATTTTCATTATAGCAAAGAGGGCCATTGGGAATTTGATTAAATCTATATTGCCTATTCTGTGATTAAATACACGCATAGGGAGCAAAAACACAAAATAAATAAGTAAGTGGTCAGAAAGGCATGTTATACACATTCCTTTTCAAATAACGTACAGAAATAACAGGTCTATAGAGTAAATTACAGGAATAAACTATTCCGACTGAACATGTTAAGACGTCCCTATTCACAGGGATGGGGTTTTATTATCTTAAATTTCATAAATGTCTAATAGTTGCCTTTCTTTGTTCTACTCATTTGTGTCGACTGATGTGTCTTTAATCATATTTTAAGGCTTGGAGCTTTAGTTTTTAGAAATGATTAAAGATCTAAGAATCTTCTGGCATTTTCATAATAAAAGAAAATTGCCATTCAACAGTATTCATTCATACAACCTACTGATTTCCCCTTATATAGAATATTCTTTATGAAGGAGACATTTAACACATCACTTGCATTGCTTTCTGAATGAGTCGGGTTGTGCTCTTATATAGAAAGGTGCTATACAATACAAAGGATACAAGAAATTTCTATTAAGAACAGGGAAACATGTTGTGAAGTTTTGCAGTTGATGACAATATAAACAACAGGATATCTGTGAACAAAGGACAATACGATGAAAATAAATCATTATGTTTGCATTATTTGGCATTATATACAGGTATTATTTTTATGTTGCATGCAGATATGGATCAACATTTATGTGACCTCCTTAGCTATGTAGCTACAGCAGAAATTGTTACATTTAAGGAAACATGTAATGCGTTGTATTCAATCTGGCTTCCTTCATTTCTTATTGTGCACAATATTAAGAGCCATAGGACCATCTGCCTATTTAAAGCTGAACTGCAGGAAGATGTCCCTATGGTTTGATAAAAATGCTTTTATTTCTGGGTCAATTTGAGAATGAAATTGAAAATAATAATGTACCAATTGACTTGGATAAAAACATACTTTAGATTGAATATTAGGAAAGCCAATAAACTAAAATCAGATGCAGCCCCGCCAACCACTCTACATGTTGGACATTGATTTACACCACAATTTTTACATTGATTTACAGACTTACAACGTATTTACCTGAGACAGTTCCCATAGGTAGCCCGCCTTCCCCAGGATCCATATCTCGTATGTAACCTGGGGACTATCTGTAGGTTGACCAAATCCCCACTCCCCATTTCATG
This sequence comes from Pyxicephalus adspersus, assembly GCF_032062135.1. Classification (NCBI taxonomy): domain Eukaryota; kingdom Metazoa; phylum Chordata; class Amphibia; order Anura; family Pyxicephalidae; genus Pyxicephalus; species Pyxicephalus adspersus. The sequence goes on from NC_092859.1 coordinate 123,985,190, forward strand.
CAAATCAATCCAAATACATTTTGTACACAAATATTCAATCTGGCCTAATTGTTCATCTTTTGTGGGCAATGAAAAGACTGTATTCATTCTGCAGCCTAATAATGTAATGCAAAAAAGTTGGATTGTGTTCTCTGATAATGCAGTCTAGATCTAGAAAATAGATGGAACAAAATACAAAAAAACGAGAAAAAAGTAAAGGTTAAAGCTAAGAAAACTCAATTAGCTCTATTTATAAAACAGGGAATCAGACATTCCCCCAAACATTCCTCCATGGGAATCAGCTCCCTGTGTTTCAGTGGCAGTAATTGATTGCAATGAGGGAACTTATGAGGGTCATACATTTTTGACAGTTTATTTTTGCAACAGTGTCTCTTCAAAAAGAACACCCAAATGTTAGTTGTATTTCTATAAAGTGTCACTCAGTTCTGTCACTCCTACATTGCCATATTCTTTTTCCAATTTCCAGTTTTCCATCAGAACCTGCTCTGCTCTACACTTCACAATATCCCATTCACTCAACACATATTAATTATGTTCAATATAGGTCCTTAATATTAAAGAATATGTATCAAATAAAAGAATAACTCCAAAAAAAGACATAGTTATTTATTTATTTCATACAAAATCATTAATACAAATCAAAAGTCCTATTTATACCTATGTATTTTAGGTTTTCAGCACATTCACACAGATTAGTCATTGTTTTACATCTGTTTACAGTATTATATATCTGTATATCTATTAATGATTTATCCCAATATTAATTTTTACCTTTGTAAATTTCAGACTCATAAGACTGATGATTTCCAGCTAGACAGTTAGCTTTCTGAATTTGGGGTGAATTGTATTGCTAAATTACCATACAATCTTCATATAAAATGATCATCTTGCACTTCACTAAAGCCAGCGATAGAATTCAAAGATCAATAGGCTTTGCTTACTACACAGCAATGAAATTAGCAGGTAGCTAGCACTATGTCATAATAAAGCAGTTTTTGAAGTCCTTATTTTGGAATAGATATACTGCTCAGGTAATGATTTTAACACAATGGGGCTGATTTAATAAAGCTCTCCAAGGCTGGAGAATATACACTTTTATCAGCGAACCCAGGTGATCCAGCAAACCTGGAATGGATTTCCTAAAGTCATTTGCCATTAGTTGGCAAATGTTTTAAAACCTGTACCAGATCGAATCCAGGTTCACTGATGGAAGTGTATCCTCCCCAGCCTTGGAGACCCTTAATAAATCAGGCCCTATAAGACCAATATTCAAAAAATAGAAAAACTGCCATCATGACCATGAAAACTCAGCCGCTTGCAGAGATGCAAGTTTGGCATTCTTGCTGCAATGGATGAAACCTGAGAGTGAGAACCGAGACATCTATTTCTGTAACCTGTCATGTGCTATGTGTTGGGTAAATCCTATTTACATTTTTTATTGCGTGACATTGTTCACTGATACTACGTTGATTTAAAATTAAAGGCAATTGTAGATACCTTAAAGATTTGATTATTACATTTTGAGATAAATTACCACACCAAGACCATATATAGAATCAGGAAATGAATTGTATCTCTTATGATAGTAGATAGCATAATCATAGTAGAATTTGAATTAGGAAAAAAATGGGTATAATAAGAATTGAACAGAACAAGGACAGAATACTGTCACTTATGTGTATTGGGAGCCTCCACAAAAAAGGACAAAAGAACATTTTTGGTGACCCATGTTCATAGAGCGAAGCATTGAAGTAGCAACAACCGACTGATTCCATATTTTTATTTGACAGAGAAAAATTACTTCAGCGGCTGTGCATATCAGATTTATAAATTAATAACTTCTAGGTGTTAAAAAAAATGGTCATGCGAGTTTCTAAACTGATATGTAAATAGATATACTTTCATATCATAAAAGTGGGCTCCACGCCACAACTACATACCAGCTTTTGTGCTTTACTTAACCTTGCTTCTTGTTGCTTCCTAGTGATGTAAGGGTTTTACATTACATTTTTCTACATTGTAAGTAACCAACTGAAACATGCTGAGGACAGTTACAATAAAAAGACCTCAGAAAAGGTTTTAAAGAACTTACAGTGCTTATAGGTAAAATATATATTTGCCAGTATTTACAGTAGATGAGCAGCAGTTTTTCTAGTAAATGGCAATCACAGTGGTAGTCCTAGCAGCTTGTATAAACTGTATATAGACTGTATACCCCCCCCCCATAAGTTTTATTGGTCCATTGATGAAAATTAAAAAGTGGAGTTGTCCCGGCAGGCACTATAATAAAGTAAAAAATTGGCTGAAAAAATCTGGCCATGAGCTTTGATTAAAACACCCAAGAAGATGACCATTTATGCTTATTTTAATCAACTGTTTCTCTACACTTCAGGAGAGAGTAGTAAACTTGTCTTCATCTGGTAGGAAAACACACTATGACCACCGGTTACCCAACCAAAACCACTAATATAATAACAGGAACACATTCATTCAGACAAATTTTGTCTTTTACATTTTAAGGCTCACAGGTAATAACAGATTTATTTATGTCTTTTTGAAATGTTTTCTATCCCACTGTGCAATAAATCAGTTCAATGGAAGTTAAATGTTTAATTTAACTTTAAAGGATGAAAGGGCTGCAAGGACCATGGAAAGACAACTCAATGTAAGCTCAAGTTGTATTTCCCATTAGAGCTTACACAAGGTTCAATGTCTACTCTTTCTTGTGATCAGAAGTAATGGGTACTTTATTTTGTTCCCATGGCTGAACAGAGCGGCAGAGAAGAAAAAGGAAAAATAAAAATATACTGTTGGAGCACAAGGTCTTAAAGGGAAAAGTGTTGTTTTGCCTTGTATGAGCACATTGGGTGATTTGGTGTAATGGTAACATTTGCTGAACATTGGCTGCTATTCTTCCTTTTTACCTTGCTGCCATTCTTCCTTTTTACCTTGCAAACTTTCAGGGTTCAATGGCTGTCTAAGCCACTGAGGAACAAGCATAAAGATGTCATCTAGTATTCTTAAAAAGAGCATAGCAATAGCGGCCCTCGTATTTCTATTATTACAGTCTGCCATTTAAAACTGTCAGCCGAGACATACAATGTAAACCTGTACTCTGATTCTCAAAACCTACAAACACTTAAAAGTTTTTACTGTTTGATCACAAACATTTTTATTATATGGGGAAAAAAAGCATGTTACCCTAGATCAGACTTTGACAGACAATGTAATTGCTGTAAGGAACTTACCCGTCCTGAGAGCCCGCGGTGTCCCTGGGGATCCCAGCTGCAGAGGGAGACGCCGCTGTAGCAGGCAGCATGGCCGAGGCTGCTGCTCTGCTGGCAGCTTGTCTCTCTTTGCAGGCGGAGGGATCCGTCCTGGCCAAACTACTGTTCAGCCAGGCGGCATCCCTTGCATCCCTTCGGATGTGGTTACTGAAACTCCTGCTCTCAGCACTCCTTTGCATGTGTGAAGTAGTGCACGTCCTAGGGGTGCTGTGTTACCATGCGTCCCTCTCGTACCCCCCGAGGGCGTGGCACTCAGCTGCCTCGCCCCGGGGCGGGACATAGTTAGTTTGAATTCCCTGCGGCCAATCGGCCCTGACCTCGGATTGTTACTGACCATTCTGCCTGCTGCCTGCCCTGACCTCGGATTGTTCTTGACCTGTCTTTGCCTTACCCTCTTGTACTTCTCTTGTTTGGACTTAACCCTTGTTGTGCTTTATGACATTGAATAAAGCCTGATTGAAGGATATCTGGAGTTGGTTGTGGTTTGTGTGCCCAGGCGCATTACAATTGCAACTTTTTTTCCAGAAAAGTTACTAGGATACATTTTTGCTAATGTAACTAATAATTGCTAACTATTTTATATCATTTTTAGAAATATTTATCATTTATGTATTTTTGTAATTGGAAAGTATGTCATACCATGGCCTGGGATTGACTCTCTCTAACTAGCTGACATCTGTTCAGAAGAATAATATGGTGGATACAAGATTCAGATTTTACTGTACTGCATAGTAAAAGAATGTGCAAAGCTTAACCTGTGGTTTTCCTCAGCTTGGTCAGGGATCTTAAAATCCTTCTTTTAGGATACTTTTCAATATCTATAACAAGGAAGCACCCGCTGTGTGTTATAGAACCGGCAGGCAAAGCTCTTTTGTTTACTCCAACTCAGCCGCACTCGGATGTGTGTGCTGCCCCATTGCTGTTACTGGGTTTTACTTTTGTGGTTTGTTCTATGTAGAAAAGATCATGTGTGAAGCTAATCTTAGTTATAAAAATGGCTTATTTGCTGCAGTTAAGGCAGCTTTAGGCTACATTCATCATTTGGAGTTTAGAAGAATGTCTTAAATTAAGATATGAATGTTATTTAATTGTAGAATGCCCTTAATTTAGCACAATACAAGACAATGTTATTCTCAAGGATGTATACCACAATTTATCTGCTTTTACATGACTCTTCTACATTTTTATTTAGTTCTTTTACAAAAACAACTTTCAAATGAACACAAGCCATTGAGTTGTAATTAAAGTATCTTTAACCATCTTGAATTACAATAGATTTCCATATGGGATCTTATTACACAGCTGTGTGTAATTATTGCATCTTTGTTATTTTTCCAGTATATATAGTGTTTCCTCATTGGCCAGCCATCAATAGTAAGGCACTCTTTGAATTCATAGTAGCGCTGTTCAACATTTCTAAACAATCCTTTTGTTTGTTCTAAAATGTTAATTTTGCTAGAAAAAATGGAATGTATTCAATTTATTCGGCATAACTTCCATTCAATGCCTTTCTAAAAGATTCCTATATTTTTTCAGAAATATTCAAAATCAGGGCATTACTGCAGCTGGATTTCATTACATTTTCTCAATTAAAACATAATCTGTGCTAATAAGGGTATATTGACATATGTCTGTCTAAAAACCATACAAACCGGTAAATAACATTTTAAATGTCATATGAAAATCCAATTGCTCCATGCATCAGATAAGCTGCATATGTTGCTACATGCATAGGTTCAATCAGTGTTAGGCTCAGGACAAGGGGGATAAGGTTCGGTGTTAAGTTTAAGGTTAGGCTATAAATGGTTGGTTAATTGTTAAAGTATACTCGTCCCTAAAATATAGACAATAAAATAACATATATAGATATATATATAAACAAATGATTTTCAAAACTAGCCATCTTTGTCATTTAAATGTGAAAGTTTTCCTTCTCAAGGATCCTCAGACCATGTTGGTTTCTAACAACTTAGAAACACCTGCAAAGTTTCTGTTTCTCATAGAAAAATAGCTCAGATTTCACTTACCTTTGAAAACGATTTATTCCAATGCTCACAGATACAGGAGTGAATGAGATTTTTTTTAAAGACATTTTATTGCTTGTTTAAAGTATTTAAATATTTTAGTACACCTAATGACACTTCATAGGTACTCAAAGAATTGAAATTACATAAAGCTAAATTTTACTTTGGAATTTATTTCATGTGGTAGAAATTGAGATCATTCAGTGGTAGACAGTGATCATGCATGGATGCCGAAATCTTTCAAAACTGTAATTATTACAAGTACCAAAGCACTGCTGCACTGCAATTCACCATAAAACAGAATCTTGCAGCTAACTGATGCAAGCCTACTCCCTATGGTCAGAGTTTTCTGGCAAAAGTTTGAAAATCCTAAACTCAAATCCTGGTGTTTTCTGAAAATGAATGGTAGGGCAAACCTAAATCTCAGCTCTAATGCTTAGTTGCAAAGCAGTTAGAGTCAAAGAGGTTAGAAATAATTATAAATAATTAGTCATAGAATTCTTATTACTTCATGTTGCCATATATTGGATGTAACCTAGAATTCAAAATGTATTTAAAAGTGGTTTCCAGAGTTGCCAAAACGGAAGCGGCAAACCCAAAACAATAAAATCACACTTACCTTCAATTCTGTTGAACATTCTATCTGTCTGGAGTTTTCTTCCATCAAGTCCCGCGTCATTCCTGTATCCGTCTTCAGCCTGGAGCAGAGGGAGCGCCAGGTGCCAACATCTTCTTCTCTATTCTTCCTTGTTCTTTTTCCTATGTCAATCGATCTCGCACTGCAAAGGCACAAGATCAGGTGACATAGATTGGGAAAAAACTTGTCGATCTTGGGCATGTGCAGAAGGAGCAGCCAAGAGCCTCCTGGGATGTGTGACGTAGGTATCCCCAGAGGTTGGACTAAGTTGTCACCCTTCAAATCTAAGTCGAGTCCCAAGTCATTGACACCAAGTTCCAAGTCTCAAGTCACCAAGAATTCTTCCAAGTCAAGTCATTTCATATATCCCCATTTTTCGCCATATAGAAACAGAGCTCTGATCCTGTTCTTGAGCACAGGATCATATTCTAAGTCCACAGCTTTCTATGCTGACAGCTTAAGGGGGAAGGAAGGAAGGCAGTGAGGCTTTTGTAACACAGCATTCGCCCTCTTCAGCTGTCAGAGGAGAAAACTTTGAATGCAAGAAAGGCGGGGAGGAAGGCAAAGTTGCAGAAGCCTCACTGCCTTCCTCCCTTCCCCCTTCAGCTGTCAGCAGAGAAAGCAAGTCACGATTTGAGTTGCAAGTCACTGGGGAAAACCCTGAGTCGAGTTGCAAGTCGTTCATTGCAAGTCAGACTTAAGTCCAAGTCCGGCGACTTGAGTTCCAACCTCTGGGTATCCCGGGAGCCTCAGCGCTCCCATTCATTCTTGATTGCGTAGGTTATCGAGAATAAAGGGGCTTAAGTGTTGCACTTAAAAACACAATTTTTACTTTAAATAAAAGGGTTGTCTACCTTTTTTATGTAAAGTAAAAATTCTGAGTTTAGGTACACTTTAAAGCAGAACTAAATGCTAAAAACTAAAAAAATGTGATCAGGCAGGTCAGCAGCTTAGGGTACTTTTTAAAAAAACTGCAAACATTGCCTGTCTCTTCAATAAAAAACTGCAACTGTCTGCTTGCAGTTTTTGATTGTAGAATTTTCTCCTCAAGAGGTCACAAACAGCAAAAATAAACTGACAGGCTTTTCAACCGTGTGCTGTGCTTTGCATCTCTCTGATGGGGTCAGAGAACAAAACAAAAGCACTCACTTGCCCAGTAGCAACCTTGCCCTCTCATTTCTTGCCCTGGTGTTACCAAGTTGGGATCTCCCTACCAAGGACATTGACAGCATAAAAAAAAAATCAACAGAAGTTCTGACCTTTACCTACTCCATCAAAGCTAAAAGGAAAAAGCTCCAGTGGGAGTTAACTTGTCAGAACAAAAAGCACCACTTTCCCATTATGGGGGAAAATGGGTTGATAATAACCTAGAACAGAAAATTACATTAAAAGAATAACACTGAACAAAACAGTCAGCATCTCCTATTCAACTAAACAATTGCCGGCTTTGCATACAAATCTACAAATGTTTTTTTTTACATTTATATCTAAGTCAGTTCATATTTTACATTTAGATTATTTCAAATTTCTAAGACATTATTTTACAGGGATTTGAGCTATAGCAAAGGATAAAATTGTCCTTTTACTTATCAACATTGTTTTTTAAAATAAAACAGTAAAAAAACTCAATTAAAGTTTTAGCCTCAATTTCTATGACAGAGTCTTTATACAATGTTTCAGCTTACACATATTTTGGATCCGGTGCTATTTCATTTATTGTTTTTGCTAAAAATAAATGCAAGATAGGTTTATTAAGAGGCTCACACTGATAGCGAGTACACGCATCCCTTGCAGCACTTCTGAACGGGAGAGATTAGACGTGATCACATAGTGGGGGACAAATGGCATACTGAGGAATAGTTAAGTAGATAAATGAGCATCTCTCCTTCATCACCACATCTGTTTAGTTCTTTTTTCTTGCCTGTACTGCTACCCCCTACAAAGATCCTGCTACGTGACGTTATCCTAATGCTTGCAGCAATGTGTTTTGTGCTTGTGGTGTCATCCTTGAAATAAGTCTCCTGTATGCTAAACAGTATAGGAGGCCTAACAGGAATATTAATGTCTGCACTGCAGAGGTTAACATGATATTTCATAGATTGATTCAAGAATGCAATTACTGGTAATAGTTATTAACAGTTGAAGTCAAGCTTTTCAATGGCTCACTTGTCATGCTGACATTTTTGATTGGTTAGGAGCATGCAATTACCCCTAGAAATCAGTTGTTGCAAATGACAATGCAGGCAACAAGGGGCTAATCTTTTGCTGCCTAATGATTGAAAACCTCAGGGGTGAATGAGCAAGTAAAGGGAATTTCTGCCTATACAGGGCACAACAACAGGTTCACTTTAATATAAATTGTAGCTCTGATTCAGATGCAACCCTGCACAAGCTACAAGTCATTAGAGTCACATATTATACATTATACGTTATTACATGCTCATCCATACCCAGAAGATCTGACTGGGCATTTTCTTTGGCTCCTATAGCTGGATAGAGCAGCAAGCTCAACATGAATATATGATGCTGAAGATGGGAACATTCCTCTCAATCTTTTGGGAACCGTTATCTTATCTAAAAGACCCCAGATGCTCACATGATGGCATCCAACATAATGTGCTCATATACTTTGCAATTCTTCTTCTTCCCAGTTGGCTAAACAGGCAGAGTATTTTCCATAGAGATGAATGGGGCTGCCTTCTAGCTCTATATAGTCTTAAAGTGCAGTTGGTCTTGAATAACATGACCTTGTTTAGTCACTTTATAGCAAAAACCTAATATTATTTGCAACGTAGTATGATTTGGATGTTGCACAAGCTAATTGGTAACAGCTATTCTTATTGCAATAAAATGTGTAGTTAGAGGTCTTTTTGTTGATACTTTTTTGACATAGAAGCAGGATCACCAATAAGCCACCTTTATGGAATCCACCATCATCAAACTGAAAATTTGATGAATTTCGCTTTATTCTGTCTTAGCTGGATTTACAAAGTAATTGTTTTGCGGTAAATCGTAACTATACCTTCATTATAAACAATTGTGGCAAAAAAAGGCGCAGAAGATGTCACTGCAATAAAAAAAAACTTACCAGCTTTATTGCAATTTTTTAACTACACTCACCTTTCCACACTGTGTTGCAGGTGCTGCCATCTTCATCTGGTCCTCTTCTGGATGTCAAATCCTCCGCAATCTTGAATGGCCAGGCCGGGATGACGTAACTCCTGTGCATAGATATGGGAGTTCTTTTCATCCTGGCAGAGGGAGGCCAGGAAACCCAGGATATTCCATAATTCTTCACTGAGCTGGCAATATTATTTTCCAGGCACATAGTAGAGACAGGCCACACGTTTCATAATACTTTAATTCTTTAAATCTCAATTATTGTATTTCCTGGCTAGGAAAGCAAATTTATTGTCCTCGGTGCATGTCATTTTATCCACAGGAAAGTAGGCCCACAACAAAAAATAGAAGAAATAGTCAAAGGGGCTGCATGATAGGGTGAAAGATGAATTACAGAAGGCAGTTAGGTGGCAATCACCTACAGGAGCTTTAGCATTTGGTGAGGTGCAATTGCCTCCAAGGCGGTGGGTAGTTGCTGGGTGACGGATCTCCGCAGAAACAAGGTGGATTGTTCAAAAGTCTCCATGGACCTTGAATACTATATATATATATATATATATATATATATATATACACAACAACTTTTCTGTCTATACATTGTTTGCCAAATAATCCACCTGTGCGGGTAGAAAATGATTGCTTATAGCCAAGTGCACTAATATAACTAATATAAAGTGTATCTATTAAGCATTATAAAAGAATTCCAGCACATTTACATGACTTAATAAAATACAACTCATTATCCATAGAGACACAAGCACTCAGTTTATTTTAGCATTATTATACTACAGTTTACCTATTTAACAGGCAATGGGGAATTCCAAATACATTGATTTACCTTCAGTGGTAACATTCATAGACTGGAGATTGAAGACTCTGCCCTATATTTGGGTAAATGTAATTTGTTCCAATCCATGGGAAACAGTTATATATTCTTGTCTTTGTGCCTATTAGGCTTTTTGTTTAGTCCTTGTCTAGCTCTACCAATAGGCAGCACATCTGCAGTGATCAGTATAAGTTTTATTCCTTCTTTAACCTTTCCTTTTCATTATCCTGACTTTTTACATGAAGCCATAAAAAGAGATCCTACAGCACTGAGAGCAAACACCAACCCCTCTAGTCTTATACACATTACTGTTATGTGTTTGCTGTTTCCTTTCACAATCTATTTTCTCTCTATTTACTCCTCCACATCACAGGCTGTGTTCAATGTTCAATAAACTCCATACATGGGGAAAACACAGCATTCCAATCTCAGAATTACTTTTTTCACTACTACTTCATTTTATTATTAGATTTTATTAGTTTTTGGTTGGCCAACGGAGTCTGTGGTTGATTGTTACTTCAAGGAAAATCGAATTCAGATTAAAAATAGTCATTGCCGTGCAAAACAAGCAAGCTTCTTTATTTTTCTTACCTTCCTTTAAGCCCACCCAAACCTCTGGTGGCTAACAACATGGGCTGCTTGATGCAGATGAAAAGCCTTGTAAAATTAAAAATCACTGCTGAGAGTATTAATATGGGAAATTGGGAATACTCATAATAAATCAATGCCACCAAGCTGCAGCAATTTATGGAGAATTTATTGAATTGTTGTTGCTGTCAATAAACATGTACGTAATTCATACTTCCAATACTTTCCTAGTGCTCTCATTTGAACACCAGTATAGCCATGCTTTCATTCTATATCTGTTCCATTATTATTAGGTATGCATGTGCAACAAAGAAACCATTGTCATTGCTGTCCACCATAGATTGTAATCACTGTCCAGCTGCAAAAAACACTGGATGCCAGAAGCAGATCATTTCAGAACCCCTTCTTCTTAAAACCATCAACTTTATGCCATCAATGCCATTTTTACACTCTCACAACTATGCAAGGAAATTTTTTTTTTGCATTTTGCATTTTTTTTGCATCATTGGAAACATAAATGTGGCTTTTAACCTTAAACAATGTGATCTGAAATTCAACAGAAGTCAGTCTACTCGAAACCAATTTTGCTATCCTCAATTGGTTGTTCATAGATTAGACATGTTGGTAAATGACAATTAAAATATTGCATGTTGCACCATGTGTACAAATTATCAATAACATACAACTGACATTACGGAAGGTCAGACATGTATGCAGAATCTAGAGACCTTTAACCAAGCGTAGTCACATTGCTTTAAAGAGTACTCACATGCAAACATAACCAAGCTTAATATCCAGGGATCTAAAGAAAGTTACATTAGGAAAGGGTTTTACTAAAACTGTTACAAAAACCTATACAGTATTTCCCCTCTGCATACCTGTAGTCCCGGAGTTAAGAACATCGGACATATGGACGACTCCTAGGACATCCAACATACGAATGGGGGATTCCCTGCTTGCTCGTGTGCAGGATGGAAGCTTGATGGGGGAAGGGGGGGCGGTTTGCTGAGCTGATCTGTAACATCTTGTAACTCTTTAATGACTAAGACAAACTCTACAGCTATTTCTTTTTGCATATCAAAGCACAGCTTGCTCCAGAAGTTGATAAATGTCTAGGCTCCACAACGTTTTCTTTTTTTTTGCTCTGTTTGTGATTAGCTCACAGTGAGGATTTTATACAGTAACTGACAACACACTGCCTAACAATATGTTGAGACAAACATCCCTCCTAATTGCATTTATTAAAATAATGCTGTTGTTCTGACTTACATACAAATTCAACTTAAGAACAAACCTATAGTCCCTATCTCATACGTAACCCAGGGACTACCTGTACTCTAATACATGAGCAATACAGCCTTCTTCATGAACAGCTATCAAAGCATCAGTAATGTAAATTTTATAATAAAAAATGCTGTTGTGGGCATGGATTTGATTATGCAGAAGGTTAATGTGAGTTTTAATTTTGATCGGGTAGGGTAGGACCACGGTGCTAAAGACAAAAGGGGAGGGGTCTATTCTTCATTTTTTTAACCCCCTAACCGCTAAGCCCGTAATTTCTCGCACTAAATATTTTTGCTCTTTTGGTTAAGCCCGTATTTTTTCGCCTACACTAAAATCCCCACTTACCTGGTCCCGCTGTGCTAATCCAAAAAAAAAAATTTCATGAAAACCTGTGACGCTTTTGGAACAGAAATCTAGAAATCAGTGTAACGCTCAGGTGGTTAAATAAAGTATTCATACAAAAACACAAATTTTGCTGAAGATAAAAGGATTACCTGCCTTTTTGTATAAAGTAAAAAATCTGGTCATAGGTCTGCTTTAAAACGTCATTGTGCACATGATTGTGGTTATAAATATGGTTATAAACATTTACATTGTCTCCCTATCTACTTCTTCAGGGATAATATTGATTTTTCTCTATAAAAAAATAAATGCTCCATAATCAGTTCCAACACATTGTGTTCTTTGATCCGAAAACTGTTCAGATGTAAATACTAGGGGGCAAAAAGACAGGAAATTTCTTCTTTTCAGTAAGCAGCATCAGTACCATGATGACATAGTGTACCAGGCATAAGCGCTGATTATAGCTATGATGAATTATTTGACAACCCTGAACATTTTTATCAGGGGTAAAACAGCACCCCAGCAACAAATGAGAAAAAAAAACAAAAAAATAAACACTTTTCTAAGTGCCGCAGCTCTGTTATACAGCAGCATCAGCACCATCTGTATCATCTTGTACAAAGCAGAGGCTTTTGGTAAAGAAAAACAGAACAAAACAAATTATTATATTTATCTTTGTTTTCAGAGTGCAGCACCATTACAGCATCAGCGTCTAAAACCGAAAAGAGAAGCTGATTGCTACCAAACATGATTTTATAAATTCAATTGCATTTTAGGAGTTGTTGAAGCTATTGCAGTGTTGTGGAGCAGATTTTACTATCTATGGTCAGAGGTGGAAATCGAGTCGTGGGACCTGAGCTTGAGTCCGACTTACGTCTCCTAATGAACGACTTGCAACTTGACTCGGAGTTTTCCCCATCGACTTGCAATTCGACTCGTGACTTGCTTTCTCTGAGGGAGGAAGGCAGTGAGGCTTCTGCAAAATAACACCACCTTCCTCCCAACCTTTCACACATTCTATGTTTTCTCGTCTGACAGCTGAAGAGGGCAGGGAGGAATGCTGCATTACAGAAGCCTCGCTGCCTTCCTCTCTTCCCCCTTTAGCTGTCAGAGGCGAAATCCATGGACTTAGAATGCGATCCTGTGCCCAAGAACAAGATCAGAGCTCTGTTTCTATATGGGGACAAATGGGGATAAATGAAGTGACTTGACTTGGGACTCGCCTTTGAAGAATTCTTGGTGACTTGAGACTTGACTTGGTGTCAATGACTTGGGACCCAACTTGGACTTGAAGGGTGATGACTTAGTCCAACCTCTCTGCCTATGGTTTGTTTCTTGGCTGAATGTTGCGTGTGTATGGAAGGAATGTAGTGCAGAGGGCTGAGGTAATGCAAAAAGAGAGATGTTTGGTGTAGATGGTTGTAATTGTAAATTGGTGCACTACACAGATTGAAAATGTGATTTGTGATCATCAGCTGAATGTTTGAGTGAATTTGATTTTTATAACTCTTGTTTTGGGGTCCAGTTGGCACTGGTGGCGGTCACAGAAGCCAAAGCTCAAGGAAAAACTGCTATATAGAGCAAAGTACAATGTCTACAACAAATTGGTGGGTTGCATGAAGAAGTAATGTCCATACTTGGAGTAAGGGCCACTCTGGATAATAAATAGGAAGCCATCAGAATGGAGAACAAATGAGAATTCACTTATTTTGCGGTGTGAAAGGCTCCAACTGAAAAAGCAACAGCTTACTACCAGCATTCAGGGACTTTGATGAGGCCACTCAGGGTTTTGAGAATCAGTGTTACTTAATGTAAGTCCCAAAAAAGTAATGAGTCTGCCTGTTAGCTGGATTTCTGGATGAGATAGTTGCTGAGACAAAAACAGTACTTTTATATTATGCAGCAATGCCAGAGTGCTACTACAAAATTTGTATTGCAATAAGAGAGGTTTATTCAAAATGCTGTCCTACAGGATCACCTTGGCATGTTGCAGGTGGCTGGAGGGAGAGCAGGCAATCTTGAGGATTATATGCTACAGAAAAGCATTTTCCAAAAGAAAAAAAAATAGTAAATGCCTTGCAGAGATAAGGAAGTGAGTGGAAGGAAGCCTACATCCATTAAGACTTGTTTATGTACAGTTCCCCTCACAAACTAAATGTCCTCTGTCTCTTTTCCCACCACCATAAAAAATGGCCCTCAGAGTGTGACTCTGATCTGATAAAAGTATCAAACACTGCTAGACCTGTGGTTACACTGGACATATACTAAACATTAATACTGTTAAGAGATAAGAAGGTTGAGCTTTGCAAAAAAAACTTTTTAGTATGTAGAGCCCTTGTTCACAGAAGATAGACTTTCTCCCATTACCCGTGCATCCTGTTAACCCCAATTCAGCATGCATTCTTTCTGGAGTTTATATTCTCATTGGTCAACCAAAGTCAAGTCAACAGTGGTATTCAGGTTATCAGAACACATAACATAAGCTACGTACATCACCACCTCAACCCAATCCTGGGTCCAAACCACTGTTTCTTCACTATGTGTGGGCCGGGACCAGGGGGCCAGGCTATGCAGGTCTCTGCAGAGGAGTACAGGCTTGTTATTCACCCGACAGGGCTGTGTATATCTTGTCAGCAGAAATAAAATTCTTTTGGAAATATGTCAAATCAATGATATATTAAGCAGTTTGTGCTTTCACATTCATCTTTAAAGATCAGGACAAAGAAGCTTAACCATCAAACAAGAATGTCCAGTCTTTTTGATTATAGTCAGGGTACAGAACAGTCACATTTTAATATTAACCCCTCCACTTCTCTTCTAGGCATAACAGACCTGGTTGTCTCTTATTTTCTATAGGTGTGCATAATGAAATTCTTCTCGACCTGCCCTCCTTTTTTGGCAATACATATCAACTGCATAATTTTATGTTTGTTTTTAATCTACATAGTAATTTCCCATTTTAATACATTCTGATAGAAACGTATGTGATGATGGAAACTAGTAATTTAGTCACAATCGCACGTAGAAGTCTAGTATTTGTGTATAATAACAGAGAAGCTTTTTTTTTCTTTGTTCCCTGACAATGCAATAAATACGTTTGTGAAATGTCATTTCTGTAAATATACATACAATTTTAAATCATACAGTTTATAATATTTTGTTGTAGACCGTTTGACTTTATGTAAAACGTAAATAATACTTCGAAACAACATTTTTGTGCGCAGTTCACATTTGAATAAGTAAATTAAATGTGTGGGCATGTTTCAGCCTTTGTGTTCTGTCAGAATTAGAGTTTATTTTAACAGCAGCTCTTTAAGCGATTGTATAGTCTTTTCAGATTTTTTAGCCATGCATGTAAAAGAGATTAGCTTTATGTTGAATATCTTATTAAAGGGCGGTAATATTCTTGTTTGGATGTATAATTTGTAATTATATGTGTACATGGAGATAGCCATATTTGCTGTTTACTTACAAAGGATCTACAGCATCCATTACATTATTGCTTTAAAATGAATCGCAATGCAAGTCTATGAATTGACGTACATTGAAAACAATTTACCTTCTTGCTGAGATTTCTTAACAGGGAGCTCATGCCACAGAAAAGGAGTGAAAATGCTAAAAAGGAAAGGAAAATTAAAAAGAAAGGTATTAATCTTCCCTCTGCTTTGCTGACCTTCCTTGGCCTTTTTTAGTCACTTCCTGTCTATGTGCACATCATGCACTGGCTGCACATCATTCTTGCTGATCAGCTTCCTTTTGGTGACAACACAAAGCCATGAATGTGCAGCATATTGGTACGACCACTTATAGTCTCAAACAAGGGTACATGTGGCACATGGCAGGAGAGCAATTGGTGGAGACCCAGTAAACGTCTGAACATGGACCTTCACAGAGGGATCACCAGATATTATTTTAAATTACAGACTTTTAAGATTAAATAGAATTTGTGCAATTATGGTAACATATAAAGCAGCGGTCGCCAACTGGTGGTCCGCAAGAAAAATTTAGTGATCCGTGGCTCTGGCCGGTGCACCCCCGAGCAGGGTAAGAAGAAGGACCCCTCTGGGGGTGGCACACCTGCCAGTGCCTTGGACCATATCTCCGACGTACAAATTGCAGGCTCAGGCCAGTGGGCGGGTTCTGCCATCATGACACCACTATGGGGGAAGTTCCCTCCCCTTTCAGTGACACCTGGCTCCCTGCGTAACTTTAGTGGTCTGTGGATCCAAAAAGGTTGGCAACCACCGATAAATAGGAATAATTATTATTTTTAGGATTAGGCTTGATTTACCATAAAACATGTAAAACTTGAAATTCATATAAAAATTAAAATATAGTACATTCTACAATACTAGTTGAGAAAGTGAGATCTCTCTACCAGTGTTTCTCAACCTTTATAACATGGGGGAACCCCATTAAATACATTTATTTCTACAGGCAACCCTCACTATAATTACTATATCCACAGCTCACAGTATATTAGTGTGATGGTCATTGGGAAGAATTCCTTTACATTGCTAGACATTTGAAGAATATTACCCTTACAGATAGCCAAAAATATCAATTGTCTTAGTTAAACAGACCTGAGAGGCACAAACTGCTCATTGCTCAAGGATCCTCTAGCAACCTCTGGAGGAACCCTGGCTGCAAAACACTGGGGTTTACAGTATAGGTGACCTCTGCATATATTGCTTACCTAAAACATGGCAGTCCCACTGCTCTCATGTGATCTGAACAATGCTATGGTTCTCTACATATAACTAAGTGTTGGACTATTCTAAAAATCCTTTTACTTGCTGAATGCTGTAGTAACAATATAAAAAATTAAGTATGAGTTTAGGGATTTTTTCTAATAGTGTACATATACCCTGTGATTAATTTAAAGTTCATCAGCCCCACTATATTTTATAAAGACAACAGGTGCACTTTTCAGAATTAAGTTCGGGTCCATGGGAATTATTGCGGTGTAATATTAGATGATACTTATGCTTTGCCATAGGCTTGTCATAGCAATAAGTTCTTACTGCAGTGCCCAATATCTTTATTTGTCTATAAGTAATAAAAAAGTCGTAACTGGGAAGCCAGTATATGGGATGTCTGTTCAGCAGAAATTTCATTTAGCCTTTTTCCCTCAACAATTATAATACCAGCCCTCAAGCCACTGTTTAATGAACATTTCACTCAGCTGCCACAGTTGTGTGAATTGGGTGGAATTCATTCTGGATGTTAACCCCATAGGACCATTAGCCATCTAGAACCGGTGGCTTGTTTTCTGTGTAGTTTAGTGGGAGTGAGCCATTATAAACTGTAATCCTGTGATTAGGTGAAGTTTAAAACCAATATGTGCTACATGGTAATGCAAAGCATACACAGCAAAAGCACAGTTTCTTCAATACAAACTAATAACAAGCCAACCAAGTCCGTGTGTTTCTTGGAATACTTGTATATAGCAGTGGTTATGTAACTATGTTGTGTGCAAGGAGTGGGATTCTATAAATTCTATTATGGTTCATTGCATGCATAGAACAATATATTACAGTTACCTTACTATACTCTACATATCCAAGTAAAACACCCATCCAGTGAAGTAGGGTTTGGTAATATATTCCCTTTGTGGCTATAGAAGGTATAATGAATAATGAACTAAGTGTTATGTTGATGTCTTTTTCATTGCTGATTGTAATACTATAACAGCACAACATTTTAAAACCAGAGACACATTGAGTGGGTGGTTATGTCTTGGCAGTCATAATGTGTTTCCTTGGCAGTAAATGTATTTCTAAACTTTAGGTGAGCAGTGCAAAAGGTTGCAAGCACTGCAACGCCTGGAGTAAATGCAGATTGCACACTTTATACCTCTCACCAACCTTAACTACTGCTTCTATAGTCATCCTACGCCAACTACTTCTCTTGCACACTGTGTGCCCATTTCGAGCTCTAATCACTGCTCATCCCTGTACACTGTTAACCTCTCTCCATTCCTAACCATTGCTTACCTGTACACACTGTATAGTTCTCCTACCCCAACTAGTGCTCTGCACACTAAATGCCCCCACCAGGAACGGCCCCTGAAGGAAAATCTCTCTTCTCTGCATTGCATTGCGGAGGAGAGGGATTTCCCATCAGGACATTTACCCTGGCGGAAATATTAACACCAGCCATGGAAAATAGGGGAGCCACAAGAGGAGGCTCAAGCTCCGGTGGCTCCGGCTGTGTTAGTTTGTTCCGGCCTTACGCCCCCTGGCCAATCAAGACGTTAGGCCGGAACAAACTACCAGCTAGGCCCTATCTGGCCTAAAGGCCGGAGTTTGCCGACCTCTTCCTTATCTATTACAATGACCAATCCTAAAACATTACCTATTAAAAATGATTTACCCAATATTGGAATTGCCATTATTATAACACCTGGGAAGGGTAGGCTAAACTTTTTTAATGAACCTAAAGGCTACATATGCAGATGTATTATGTTTATGTTTAATGTTAGGGCCATTAATATTTATTACATTGAATATTTTAATTCGAAACATATATATATATATATATTATTTATGTGTATGTGTGTACATGTTTCTGAGGGTGCCGCCTAATTTCAATCACCTGCTTCTTCATGCTGTCAATTTTATTTTAATACTAAAAGCTGACACATTTTTCTGCAGTGTAAGACATTTACTTTCTATTTATTTGAATGTTTTAATGGAGTAAAAGGGCAAATCTACATTTCACAAATAATTAATGTGCCTGCAGCATCAAATGCTTGTATTGTAGAAATGGTCCTTTTCTAGATGATTAATGAAACGACAACTTCAGGTTAAGGCAGCAAATCAAGGCTAGGGGCATGGAAAAGAGAAATGTTGTACTGTATATTAAACGTGAATATTACGTTCTTGTTTGCTCGTTACAGTCTAGAGAGAAATACAAATACAAGAACTGCCATAGACAACCTCTTACTAGCGGCCTGTTATTAACTGATTATCGGCCTCAGTAATTCTTGGTTCACCAACCCAGGAACAAGTATTAGGACAGTCAGGTCAAAGTCTGAACACCTTACCTGCACACTTCATCTGGGTCAGAGACTTAAAGAGAGTCAATCACTATTCAATAATGGCAGCATCCACATTTCTGTAATGACGGGTTTATGTTATAGTTTATCTCCAGTCAGAACCAAAAACAGAAGCTTCCTTGCCACTCCTTTTACTAATCTAAATTTCCTGTTAATAATAAAATCATAAGAACACTAGTTACTCACACAAATCCATGCTCATGTGATGTTGTTCAAAAGCATATTGGTGACCCACAGCCTATACCATGCTTTCTGATATTTCCATGTAGACCTCTACTTCTCTATTTCTCATTCAGTTTTTCTATCCTAAATTCTGGCCTATAAATTACAGATCCAATAAAATAAAAAATCTGAAAGTAGCCCCACACAACTGCGAAAAATATGGTTTTCCAGAGAAAAGCAACGTAGCAATTCATCAAACTTTATATAGATGGGCACAAATCTCTACATTGTGATCTGTGATGTTGCAGGTTTGTATATTTGGTTTACTGTATATGTACACTAAGGTGCAATTCAGTGCTATAGCAAAATTTGCAGCAAGAAAAGTGCCCCAGTTCCCATAACCGTAACAAGTAATATCAAGATAAAACTGTTTGCCAATAATTTCAATTGTTTTTCTCTTTTTTCCACAATAATTAGGAAGTCAATTCCGTGTATATATCTTAGGAATTTATTAGGCCTGTAAATGTAGTATAAGTGAGCCAGAGCTGCATAAAGAGGATAAGTTAGCCAGGTACTTCCATATTTTTGGAAACACTGGTTCTCCTATTGCAGGGACTACCTTCACTTTCTGCTCTAGTCATGACACAATCTTGTAGCTTGAACGTCTGTATGTGGTAAAAATGTCTGTATGTGGTAAAAATGCAATTTGCTGTTACAGATAAGATGTTGCTGCAGTGTAATTGTTTCCTATGAGCAGTCATGTGTAGAGTGCATATAAAGTGATTATATTAAGTTGAGTTTACTTTTGCTGTCAATCTGTCAATAACTATTTCCTCATCAGTTTTTTATCTTTTCTCCCAATACACTCCTTGTTTTACACTCATTTATGTTTTTTGTGACCTCTGGCACTATGGGCCTTTTGAGCTTCTGCTTTTTGTTAAAGAAGGATATTTAGATTATCGTTTATTAAATGTCATGCTTTACATTTATATCCAGCAACTTGAACCTGCGGAGCAAAAGTGGCATAGGTAAAATGTCATATACACTGGATCATTATTACTACCATTTATTTTAAAAAATGTCAAGGCATATGGCAGCAAAGCAAGGTTATAAAACAGCAATTTAACACATAGTACAGCATACTGTACACCAATATGTTAAAAAATAGGTTAGAAAGGAAATTTGCATTAATCAAATTGACAGTGTCAAAAATGATCATATCCCATTGTTGTCTGAAAAGTGTGAGAGCAAAGAATAAGTTATCCGAACCTCTGGCTGCACATATAGATATAAATATGAATCTTTTTACTTTTTTAATCAATTTAGTACTGTAGCAAGTGTTACAAAAAAAATCTGTGCTGCCAGCCTAAAAGAAGGGTCAGACTATGGCACCCGCACACAGACTCTCCTATGGCCTGACCCTATTGAACACAGCTCTAGTCAATGTCAGTCTCATCTACTGAGCAATGCTGTTGGTGGAGGAGAGGGTGTCAGACATCTAGGTTGCTGCTTGACAGTAGTTACCAGTTACCAATGTAACCTTACTGTATTTAAAATAAAAAGAAATGTGTGGCTTAGTAATACGATTTCAATAAAGACATGTAAAAAGCAGCATCTAGACCAGAGAAAAGCAACCCTGGATGGGTGGAGATCTACATGAACAACACAAGGATTCAGTGATTACCAGGGTGTAGCTGGTTGGTCTGAGCTCTGCTCTGGTTGGGTTGAGTTCTGAGCTTGTTGGCATAGGTTCTAGCTTGGCTGAGTTCTGCCCTGAGTGGCATGATTTATGGCAGCTGGCACGATTTGGCCTGTGAGAGCAGTATACAATTTGGTCAGTTGCCCAAATAGTGATGCACCATTTTGCACAGACATGGAGATATGTACATGCACTCCCTCAACCATCTCTTCTTCAACTCTACTGCCAACACATTTGTTCCACCAATGTACTAACCCTTATATATCTGTTACACCACTGTACCACCCCTCCACACAACTGTTACACCAATGTATTTCTTGGACATCTGTTTAATCATTGTACCCCCTACACATTTGTTACACAACTGCACATGTTACACAACTGAACCCCTTACACATTGGTTACACAACTGCACCCATTAACATCTGTTACACCACTGTACCCCCTACACATTTGTTCTACTACTGTGCCCCTTACACATCTGTTACACCACTGTACCCCCTACACATCTGTAACCACTGTACCCCCTACACATCTGTAACATCACTGTACCCCTTACACATTTGTTACACCACTGTACGCCTTACAGATCTGTTACACCACTGTACCCCCTACACATCTGTTATACTACTGTACCCACTACACATCTGTTTAATCATTGTACCCCCTGTGTATCTGTTTCAAGACATGTATTACCAATGTACCCCTATGTAAGTTTTCCTTGAGCTCCAGCAAACCACACCACTGTCAGTCCTGTTCCTGCTCCCTTGACAGGCAACAAACCACTGCCATATATCACTTTCAGAGCTTCACCAGTTATTTAAATGTATATAATCAGGTGAGATGTGTGTGTATACCTTCCAACAGCTCATTGTGTTTTCAAAGCCTCATGATATGCCAAACTAATTTGTAGGGATGCATACAGGTAGCTTTGTTGCTCCTTTATAGGGATAATCAATACAAGGTGAAAAGTTAGAAAGGCCTCAGGTAAGGATAGCAAGGCTCTGGCTGCTATGTAACCTGGAAACTGTCCAGGGTATGATATCATTAACTACACAAACACTGGGCAGCATAGCAAACATGCTTCGAGCTCTATTCATATCCCTTCTCCAGATGTGAATAATGTAAGTCTTAAGGCTATACACATATACTGTACTTATATATATATATATACATTTTCTGCTCATTCTTGAGAAAGTCTGTTCTTTCCAACCCCTTGAACCCCTATGAACACCTCAGTGAGCTGTCAAGTCTCTGTGGTAAATGCAGCAAAAAGATGTACCACCTGTGGTTCCTTCTGCCATCATATGCTGTGCCCTTTGGCTGTTTCTCTAGAAAACTCTGCAAGCTCGGCCCTTCTTAGTTACATAGTAGGTTGAAAAAAGACATCCATGGCAAGTCCATCAAGTTCAACCGCTAGGGAAATAAACATATCCCAAATATAAAACCCTATAGGACATAGTTGGTCCAGAGGAAAGGCAAAAAAAAAACCCTAGTTAAATATGCTTGAACAGGGGAAAAAATCCTTCCTGATTCCATGAGGCAATCAGATGTTCCCTGGATCAATGGTCTCTGTTATCTTCATCCAGTTTCATAAAACAATCTATAGTAGTTGCTGAAACTACTTCCTGAGGGAGCTGATTCCACATTTTCACAGACCTTACAGTGAAGAATCCCTTCCTTATCCAGTGCCTAAACTTCTTCCCCATCACTGCAGTTTATTCCTCTTTTGATACAAGAAAGTACTTTGCTAGCTTTAGATATTGCAGCTTGGCATTCCATGCTGGTATTACGCCTATGATCTACCAGAACCCCCAGATCCTTTTCCATTTCGGACCCCCCCCCAACTGTATTCCCCCCAGACAGTATGAAGCATGCATGTTGTTAGCCCCAAGTGCATATTATCAGTTATCTGATTTAAATGTTATTTGCCACTTGGCTGCCCAATCAAACAGTACATCCAGGTTTGCTTGTAGATTATAGACATGCTGTATGGACCTAATTCCATTACATAGTTTGGTATCATCTCCAAACACAGAAATGGTACTTTCAATCCCAAACTCTATATCATTTATAAAGATGTTAAACAGTAAAGGTCCCAACACTGAACCCGGGGTACACCACTAATAACCTTAGAACATTCAGAGTATGAATCATTAATTACAACTCTCTGAGTGCGGTCCTTAAGCCAGTTCTCTATCTGTTTACAGATTGACTTTTCCAAACCTATTGACCCTAACTGGCATAATAACCGTCTGTGGGGTACAGTGTCAAATGCTTTCTCAAAGTCCAAGTACACTATATAAACTGCTACTTCCTCATACAAAGAGAGTAAATTTGTTTGACAACTTTGGTCTTTCTTGAAGCCATGCTGACTATCACCTATAATAATATTTTCTAGCAGAAACTCCTCTATGTGGTTCTTTATCAAACTCTCTAGGACCTTTCCAACAATGGATGTTAAACTAACTGGTCTGTAGCTACCTGGTAATGACTTTGCTACGTTTTTGTAGATAGGGACCACATTGGCCTTACACCAATCCATTGCTACTATGCCAGAGATTAAAGAGTCCCACAAATGAGAAATAATGGCTAAAAATACCTGAGCTCAGCTCTTTGAGGACACGTGGATGTAATCCATTATCCATCCTTTTGTCTGTCTACAGTTGTGCTGCATGGGTCGGGCATGTCAGGCAGTATTACAGGGGTCATGATTCACCAATACCAGGACCATGATCCACTAATAGGTCTTGATTTATCTATTGCCTATCCTGATCTAAACACTAGACTGGTTCCTTGTTTTGGGGCCAGTCTCTTTGCTGGGGTAGTATAATGGTATAATAGCATAGCATATAGCTATGCATATAATAGCATATAATGGCATTTCTTTATTGTCTAAACTTATGTTATAGTTTATCATTGTACTCTACTATAAATTTTATAAAAGAAACTGACACAAAAAACACTTTTTTGATCTTCAATTGGCCATGCCCTTTTGATTGTCTTCACAAAAAATCAAATTTTTACTAAATTATTGTTTTTTCTGTTTTGTTATAAACCACGAAGAGAGTGTTACTACCACAACTTAGGCCCTAAAATGAACATATACCTCCTAAAGTCTCCTAGAAGGGACTAAGCCATAGAATTCAGGCAAAGATTATGCACCAGCTAGGGGGGGGGGGGGCTTCTATCATAGTCTTGTGATGAATTATGTCCTATGGGCTAATTTCCTTCTTCTTTATAGGACCCTGGCTCATGACTTAACGGCTGGAGCGCGTAGTTTAATGAAAATCTGATCTGCTGTCGTCCTTTTAAAGTAAGCCTAAAATGTAAAAGTCAACAAAAGGAGGGAAACAAGAAGAGGAACCAAAGGAGCATAGCAAATCATAACCCCCCCCCCAACCAGCTGGCATTTGCTAGGCTCCCTTGCCATTCCATATCATTCTGTTTGCCGTAGTGGAACATAAGAGTTGTTACAGAACGTAAACATTTACTATGATTTGTTTTTTTTAGTAACTTATATTTCCTTGTGAGTCTTCAGTCTGATCTTGTCGAGTCTACAATACAAATGGGTTAACCCCTCTTGAAAATGTTGATAAATGAAAGATCTCAGCCCAATTGCAGCCAGTAGTAATAGTACTAAGATGTTCCTGGAGCGTGTCAAAATGCCATTAGCAGGCCTTTTTGAAGACCAGCAGTTAAGTCTAATCTAGGGTTACTTACAAACTGGTTGCTAGGCAATGTGTTCTCTACTTCAAAGCATGGTCTGCACTTTAACTGAGGCTAACAATTAGTTGTCTGCAGTAGTCTTCTTCAGCTTCTTATTTTAAGACTGTAATCCATGTGAGCATCTTGTGCTGGGTGATCATGTGTGTAAACAGACAATGCTTATCTGTTTTAGCACTGCCAATTTCTTAAAATATAGTAAGGCGCTAAAATCCATTTACAAAGATAGAAAATGGCATCCTAAAACACCTTCACAAAGATAGTGTCACAAACAATCCCAATAGATCAGAATAGGGAGCTGGTTGGAGCCGACTGCCCCAACCACCAGCAGCAATACTTCACATGTATTGGAGTTACTTCTTGTGTAGACTGGTGCGGTCTCTACAGACAAAAACCTAGGATCATCTCATATGAATAAGTCTTTTTGTTAGAATACAGATTAGGTGGTTCCAGGTAGGTATAGGTGATTTTTCATTGACATTCTATAAAAGCAAGTCAAAGGCACAAACGAGACTTTGCCAATAATATAAACCTTCACAGACTGCAACAAGAATTTCCTATTATTCTGGTTATTATTGTCTCAAATTAATTGAAATTACATAAAGGATTACATACATATTCTGAGATTAAAGCAATTATATGTACATATTAACAATATTTGTTATCCTTCTGAACCATTTGCAGCATTCATCAATACATACACTCACTTCATATCATTTCTTTGCAGAATTGCTTTAGGCCAATATTAGGAGTAGGACTGGAAACATTACTCAAAACATTCCCCAGAAGTATTTGTCTGCTTCTTCAGGAGGTTTATATTAAGACTGTAAACAACCCAACCATCAGGCATGGCATCCACAGCAAGGGTAGGGATCTATGAAGTGAATGGTGATATAATAGGCAGCAGATGGTTTTGGGAGTGTAGGAGGCTAACAAATATTTAAATGTATTAGAATATGTATGTATTCCTTTATGTATTTTTTTTTTTTATTATTAGATGTTAATAAAAAAATAAGAAGTTATGTTGGTTCTAGTCTATGAATGTATTTCATACAGGTAACATACATTTATGCTTTTCATACAGGTAACATACATTTATGCTTTTCATACAGGTAACATACATTTATGCTTTTCATACAGGTAACATACATTTATGCTTTTTACTTGTTTTATAGAAGGTCAATAAAAAACGGCAGATGGCCTCCTGAAACCACCTAATTTGTATTTTACCAATTGACACACTTCAAATAAAGTGAATCCTGGCTTTTCCCTTAGAGGATAGAAGAGCCTGAGGTTCAGCTTTTAATATAACCCCCCAAAACAATGTCTTTGACAGCACCATCTAATGCAGTGTTTCTCAACCTTTTTAACATGGAGTAACCCTTGAAATTACTTTCATGTCTTCAGGGAACCCCTTCTATAATTACTATATCCACAGCTAACGTACAGTTGGTGGTCAGTGGGAATAATGCCTCTTACATTGCTTGCCAGTGAAAAGAATGTCACCCAGCAGATAGCCAAAAAGCTCATTGGTGTAAGATAAACTGACAGGCACAAACGGCACATTGCTCAAAGAACCCCTAGCAACCTCTGGAGGAACCTTAGGGGTCCATAGAACCCTGTTTGAGAAACAATGATCTAATGTAAGTTACTAATGTAAAACTGCAAATATGTTGCTTCTTCTGCAATAACTGTTCTTACCTGATCACATCCCAGCTGTCAAAATTTATCCCGGCTTCCCTTGTGCATGCTGAGAATGAATGTTACGAAGATTACGTCATATCAACAGGACCAAACATGATAGCAGAAGATCATCTACAGGAAGAAAAGAAGAAGGAAGATGGCCATGTGACGCAACAGAGATAGGTGAGTATCACTGATTTACTTCTGCATTAATACTTTCTGATTTATTCACCCAGAATGAGGAGACAGCTGGAATGTCCATTGGAGCTATCTGCATGCTTGTTTCAGGTGGTGACTGAGACTACTAAAACCAGAATATCAGTTTTACATCGAATCAGCATTCTTTAGAATGAGATCAGCCATGGTGGCTTACATCATCTCTCAGTGATACGTTCACTTTAAATGAATATTGTTTTTCCTCTATGAAGAATATATTTAGTGCACATTTTTATAAATAATTGCAAACAACAGGCAAGAATGGAAAGAAACTGATTTATATTTCTCATATTTTAGATTCCTTGGCAGTTTATTTTTATCAGCCTTTTTTATTATTGGAGACCCTTTTAGTGGAAGTGATTGAGTGTTCTTGCAGAGGTTTTTGTGAGCGGAAGAATT
This sequence comes from Pyxicephalus adspersus, assembly GCF_032062135.1. Classification (NCBI taxonomy): domain Eukaryota; kingdom Metazoa; phylum Chordata; class Amphibia; order Anura; family Pyxicephalidae; genus Pyxicephalus; species Pyxicephalus adspersus. The sequence continues at coordinate 124,012,243 of NC_092859.1, forward strand.
AGAAGAGTGAATTGTGACTTGAGCTCTTTTCAAGCAGCTATACAATGTAAGAGAGCTTCGTGTTTATCACTAAAGTAATCTCTTTTCTGAGAGATCTAGCTTGATCTGATTTTTTAATAAAGACTGTTGTATGCTCTTCTTTTTCCAATAGCATATTTCCACATTTTTATGGGAAATATGACAGCATTCATCCCCCGCTGTCACTTGTAAAAGAATAAGTCATCAAAATCAGTCAGACACCACATCCTATTACGGAAGAAATACACGTAGATCTTCCATTTTGTACTAACTCATATCTTTTGATTTAGATAAATACCTGTCTTCCTTTTATCAAGCACAGATAAAATGAAAGACCAACCAACTATTGTAGGAAAGGAGCTATAACCCATTTTATTACCTTTTATTGGGCTACAGCTCCCACTGAAATCAAGGCAACCTTAACTTTTATTAGCCTTGTGGTAGAAATAATGAGGGTTATTAATTGGAATGCCTGATGAGGCCTCAAGGACAATTTAATACAAAATGCAAGAAGGGGGCAAGTGTGTTAACTTACTCAACATATCTTGTAAAAGGGTCTCTCAGGAACCGGATGGTAACCAAGAATAAAAGGGAATAATAAAAAAGACGAGCAAAGGTGGTCAATGCTAATGAATTATTTGCTGCTCTTTAGAGAAGAAATTCTTTAGAAGTGTTTTTTATGAAAGATGTATACCGATGAATCCTAATTTTTGTCATTTTTCCATATCTACTTTCTTAAAGGGACCCTTGTCACTTTGCAGTACCTGTGTTATGATAAGCTGTTTATTGATACTTCTCTCGGGACACATCTCTCCAGAAATCCTTAGGTAGCAGCTATGGAAACTCTGAAAATCAGACTTTTAAAGGTAAAGTCAGTTGGTGCCAGTGTTAATAGGCTCCTAATATTTTATAACTACCTCTCTCCCCATTTAATATTATAGGGATGTAAAAGCAACTTGAAGAAAATCAAATGCAGCTTAGCTGTGGGAACAATGCACTCACAATTAATTCCTATTAATCTCAGAAACATTTTAAACTGATCTCCAAACATCACCGGATTTTCCATAGTAGCCTGTTGACACCAACCCTTACACAATACCAATATTGTCAGATCAGCGAATAAAAAAAATGTCAATGAAGGATAGGTGAAGAAAATGCAAATTAGTTAGGTGAAAATTTTACAAAATTTTGCAGATTCTATCTAGAGATTGCTAAAGAATTAAAGTGATATGAGAGAACAAGCAACAAAAAGTTTACAATGGCCTCAATTCACAAATAGCATTAGATGGAAGAGAGAAAAAGCATAGTTGGACTTTTAATGCTCAAAGCCATTTTTCAAGGGTCCTACACACACAAAAACTCTGCATAACAGAGGTTTGAAATTTATATACTTAAATGAAGGCTGGGTTTTTAAATATTTCCTTATACAGGTAGTCCCCAGGTTACATACGAGATAAGGACTGTGGGTTTGTTCTTAAGTTGAATTTGTATGTAAGTCGGAACAGGTACATTATTTTTATAAATGCAAATAGGACAGATGTTTGTCTCAACATATTAATGGGCAGCATGGAGTCAGTTACTGTATAAAATCCTCACTGTGAGCTAATCTCAAAAAAAAAAAAACTGTATGGAGCCTAGACATTCATTAACTTCTGGAGCAAGCTGTGCTTTGATATGCAAAAAGAAACAACTGCAGAGTTAGTCTTGTTAATTATTGAGTTTCAAAAGCTTGCAGAAGAGCTCAGTCTCTGCTATATTTAGCAAAAGGTTTCTTCTACAAGTCATGCAAACCGCCCCCCTCCACGGCTCCATCCTGCACACGAGGGAGCAGGGAAACCCTATTCGTATCTAGGAGTCGTCCGTATGTCAGATGTCCTTAACCAGGGACTACCTGTATGTTTTTTTTAAATGCCATGAGACCAAACAAGCACAGTATTTATAGCCTACATCTATATGGTTACTGCCAAGTTAAGTTACTTGCATCATATACTCGTATATATATATATATATTGGAAGTCCACTGTGAGATGCCCACAAGAATATCTGGTTCTGCCCTGCTTTATTAGCTATATCAATACAATACAACTCGGGCAAGGGGGGATAATGCTTTTAAAACTTAGTTTGAAAATCATTATTTTACTAATTAGCAAACATGAATGCAACATGCACAGGAACATTGCAAGGATGCAACATGCTGCAGAATTTTTGGTTAATCTAAGCCAAAAACCAAACCAAACCATTGTGGAAAGAAGACTGTACTTTGCACATTGCAAAGTATTCACTCACTAACAGTTGTTATGAATTTCGGTGATACCGTTATGTGACAATCCGCCTGTAAGTGTACACTTTGTCATAACTATCAGATAAAATACATCCACCAAAATGCTGGGAAACAACTTTCTGAAACCTGGTATCATCTATATATATTATCTATATTTCTGTAGCACAGGATAAGCGATATTGTTTTGAAGTTATATCATGCTGGCACTAATCTCATTAGGAGCACTCATCAATATTTATGTCACCATGGAGATAACAAGTGTCCAATCACCTCCACAGTTTATTCTTATAACTCATCCAGAAAGGATGCATTAGCATCAAACATAATGAATATTATGTCTGCATGATTATACTATTATTTATAGTCCAATAGGTCATTACATCATTAGCACAAATAAAAGAATTCTTAGAGGAAAATGTCTAGTAGGGGTATTGGCTTTTTTTCTAGCACAATAGATCTAATTCTGCACTGAACAGAAGAGGTATAACAAAGGAAATTTAGCAATTTGAAAATATATCTCCAGGGTCATAATGAAATATTGCTGCAAAGTTTAGGACTAATAAAGTAAATTGGTGACACAGCACCTGTTTGAAGAATAGGATAATGCATAAAAATTGTAAATGTCAGCATTGCATGGATTTTACACCAAAATTACATGTTATAAAAAACCAAACCTGAAAACTGGGAGGCTGCCATTGCTGATCTTTTCATTTTAATAGTGCACAGCAGAAAGAATGCAGGATTACCTATTTAGCTGGTTGATTTTAGAGAAACCAAAGCTCAAAATATTGGCATTAGCAAAGAAGAAAGCAAGACCCATGCCCAGACTGGCGTCCTAACGGAAAAGTGGGGCTTTTATGGGTTGTTGGCAAAAGAATAGCTTTACATACAAGTATACAACAAAACATGAATTACTGTACATTTTCAAAGAATCTGAGCAGAGTTCAATGGCTGTCACACTTACCTCTTCCTCATTAAAGCGCAGGTGTCTCTCTCCTGAGCATGTGGGAAGTTCTGACTCTGGGCGTGCCTGTGCTCCTAAGATTTATTAGTTTTGCCCAACCCGCTGGCCAATCAGGAAGTAGCCTCTTTATCATCCCTGGCTATTTAGCTAGTCAAGGCACAGCACTCAGTGTTCGTGCAACGTGTCTCCACTGGTGCCGAGCCCCTAATTCTGTTGAGCTAGTTCCAGCCAACTTCCCTGTGCTGTTCCAGTGTTCCTGTCTGTCTGTGGATATCCTTGAGTCACCTGTACCTCCTGTTGCTTCCAGTGTCTCCTATGTTCACTGTGTCTGCAGTGGCCCCTGTGTCACTCGTGTCTGTCTCCTGGATCCCTGGCAATCTATTGCTGGCTTATGACCTGATCTTGCTTGCTTGTTGACTGCCTTGACCCCAGATTTCCCTGACAATTCTTCTGCGTTGTGATTTGGTACCATGCATTTCCTGTCCACCCTGGTATGCCAGCAGCGCAACATCCTCACCACTAGAGGCTCTGGAGAAGACCTGGTTACTGCTTAGACTCTGCACCTTGGCCCTTCTCAGGGCTGGCAACATTTTTGTGCAATCCATAGTGCCCCCTAGTGACCCTCTCTCCCCATTGTGACAATGGCAACAATCAGTCCATTTAGACAACAAACTTTGGCAACATGGTTGGAATATTTTAGAAATTCCTAGTTTCTAAACACGTTTTAATGCATTCAATTACTAGCTGAAATCAGTACGCAAATATTTCTAAATGACTCAAAGAGGTAGGTCAGTATTCAATTAACAAGCATTTTCAGAAGGTGATCAAGGTGCCATTTTATGTTAGTCAAGGACAGAGCTTGAAGCTAATCTAATGACAAATAGGACAAAAAAAGGGCAGACAGTATTTATTGCTAATTACTTACTATTTTGGGAAAAGGGCCTTTGAGAAATGACATCTTTAGGAAAAGCTTTTGGGAACAGTGTGACTATTAAGCAAGTGAAATCACAGCAATTATTCCAGCAGTTGTTTCCATTGTTTCTAATCAATTTCACTTGCTTTCTCATTTTTGGCCAAGAAACTGGACATTTGGACAGAAATGCCCCAGTATACCATACTTTTGCTGTCTTTTCCACTAATATGTGTCATGTTTGAGTGAGTTTACAGTGCAGCAGTTGGAAACGTAACTCCAAAGCAGACTGTTGTCTGCTTCCATTGTGTAGTGATTGAATCATTAAAAATTCATCAATTCTAGGCCAATGATAAATTTCAAACACCTGCTCCAGATGCCACAGAGTAATTGCACCACCAACACAACCACCACCAGCACAAATAGAGATTAACTGATCCAAAATATGGATTTAGACTCCTGTCAATGGTTTCTAAAACTGTCTAAAAAAACCATTCATAGAAATTTTTTAATAAAAAATGGTAATTTTTTTAAAAAAAATGTGAATTCCAACTTTGGAAATTCTGAATTCAGTTGGACTTTGAGGTATCCACTCTAGTATTCACCTTCATTAATGATTAGTCTATATATTTTCCATAAATATTTAGTGCTCTATTTATAAAACATAAGGGAATGTATAAGGGAATGTCAAATTCCCTGTTTTACAAATAGAGTCTCCGGAGTCTCCGACAATAGCAAATAGGTTGTTTACAAACAGGCTGAACCCTAAGTGATCATTGATGAACATTAGAGGGAACTTAAGGCCGTTTATAAACATTTGTACAGAATTTTATTGGGGAAAAAACAGACAACAAGTTCCTAACACTTACATAAAGGTTACAAAAGAATGATATTGCCTTTTTCTGCACATTAATTAGTAAATTTTTTAGCTCTGATGTAGAACACAGCATTAACCAGATGCAGATATATTTTCACAATTTCATTAAGTGTTTGTTTTTCCCATGATTGTGTTAATAAAAGCCAATATAATAATTCCATCTGTTAGGCAATTTCCTCTTTGCAAGTAATTCTGTGCCAACTGCATGGCCTTTAAAATAAGACTGAATGCAGTGCATTATATTAAACACATAATTGGAGATTTACAGATTGCAGCATGAGTTTTGCTGCTGTTGTGAAAATATCTTTAAAAAAAAAACAAACCGTTTTTTGTTCCATTTGCAGACCTCAAAAGAGGTTCATTAGAATACTACTAATTCATCTAATGGAGCTTGCTTTTTCTCAACTATGCAGAAAAATACTATAAAGCATTAAACTGGGCTACAATATTATTTCTATTTTATCTATTTTTTAAGTTGCTTAAAGTTTGTCTTGTTTTTAGAGATTTGGTGAAGATTATTTGAGGCTAACAACGTTATAGTTTAAAGTATTATGGGGAACTTCAAATACAGGAACTTGCTGCACACATCAATATACCCAAATCTTGTTAAGCCAAAAATATTACAGTTTGCCAGCTAATACCTAAACAGTTTCAGGCATCACCAAAGCACATATATCGAATACCCTGGTCTATGCCCACATTTGCCGCAAACATCAGTTTCTATCAAGGTGGCTTGGTATGATACACTACTGGTCCATAACAGTCCCCATGCCTAAGGGGCAAAGGTATGATCTGAGGGTTGTTTCATTTGGTCAGGTCTACGTTCAGCAATGTTTTGTGCTCAAACAAATAAGGTCTAATTACCTGAATATACCTCGATATCAAGTCAATATGGGGAGTGCATTAGAAGCCTGCAGGGAGACAAGCAGGGCATATAATAAATATAAAGATTTGGGAATTCCAAAAAAACATGACAAGTAATCCCAAGTGAACTATCCCTTGCAGTGATAATACCCAAATCGATTTTATTCCTTCTACCCCATTATGTAGAAGGAAAGTTCTGATCTGCAGTAGTTAGATGCTAAAAAAAGACTTTCATTGTTTGCCCAAGAGACTCTTTTATCAAAATAATTCAAATTTGAAAGAAAATACAATATATAAGTGTGATTGTTGTATTAGTTCCACTTTTACTTGGAGGTTAAGCTCCTAGACCAAAAGGAGATTTTACATTCGGTCCATGTCATAGTTGCAAATCCTAAATGAAGAATGTGATGAGTGTTCATTGCTACTAGTGATACTATTACAAGGATTCATACACTAACAGGTTTATTAATTATTGAATACAGCTGTGCACGATGTGTAGTTTAGCTATTAGACCCAGTTAGGATGGGTGTCAACGAACCTTTGCGTTAGGGTGCATATTGAAAGCATTTCCCATATTTGTCCAAATGCCTTTTTAATTCTGAAGATTCTGTCCCTTGCAATTTGCAAACCTTTGGGCAGATTTTTGCTGCATGCCCATTAACCTGAATTTAGGCAATGCACATTTTACATATATTGCACACAGCTCATTCTAAATGTAAAGTATAGGCACTGGTTTTTCAAAGCATTTGAAAAGTTTCAGTAAGATAATTCCAACACCTTTTCTGTATGCCCATGTAAGGCCTAATTAATACTTGGACTACTGGCCATAAAGTAGGACTTTGCTCAATAACTTTTCCAATTGTGGTGCTTAAGTAAGGCTGCAAATATGCAAGCTAGCCAAATATTTGACATGGAAAGTTTATTCATAAAGCCAGGTACTTGACACAGCCAAGCCCCGGGGGTCCAGTTCAACCTTTACTGAATTTCCCAGATAACTTCCCTAAAACATTATTTTAGGGGAAAATGTTTATTGGAGCATATGAAAAAGAGAAGTTGAGGTTAATTTGCCAACTATAGATTCTCCAATAACTCTTAGGTACACCTAATTTGACTGTATTTCAGTAAGGGTTCCTAAGCCAAGTGGCATCAATCACAAGCAATTGCAGGTATATTAATGTGCAAGGCCAAACATGTTATAGCAGATTGTAAGAGAAAGACAAATGGCAGAGAAGTCTTCCTAATTCATAATTAAATGTTATTTTCAAAGAATGTGCCCAAGAGAAATGGGGATATCACGGGTATAAAATGCCAGATTTTTTTTCCTGCTGTTCTCATTTCTCACCTGATCACAGAAGTAAACGTTTTAATGCTACTGCAAAGGTGAAAAAAGTTAGAAACTACCTAAAAAAAAAAAAGAAGGCCATTCTACACTATCAATGTTGTAACACAACCTTTGGTTGAAATTGTACTGCAGTGCAGCAGAAGTAATGTTAGCATGCTTAGCATCATTTTTAAGGGTACAAAGCATGGGGAAATGTGAATGTATTGCAGAGGCGCAAATTTATTTTTGTTATTTTGCATAGACATACAATTTAAGGTGAACGTGATGTGATGACTATAGCAAATGACACAAGGATTTAAATTAGTCTATAGCATTCAAGTAAACCTCATCATTAAATCATACATAGAACTAGGTAAGGGGCCACTTTCTAATGTTTTAAATTTATGATTGGCAGTCCACCTACCTCTTGAGCAGTTAGTTTTTAAGGGAATGTGTTTCGGTAATGAAGGCACTGAAGCAATTATAAATTACTGAGGATATTGTAGTAAGGGTGGTCTTGTTAAGAAAAGTCTCCATAGGTTATTTTCAAACACATAGGAATAGATTTTCCAACATAAATGCTTGGGATTGAATTACAAGCAGTGTTTGACAAAGAAAGGCTGGGTTTGATCTGATTAAATGAAATGGGATTTTAATGGTCAGTGTTCCAGGTGGGTTCTAAAAACAGAAAACTGCAGATGTGAACACTTAAGCTACGTACACACGCTCAATAATTGTCATTGGAAAGGATATTTCATGAAAGAAAATATCAACTGTCATAGTCCAACCTTAGGGTTACTTTATATATCATTGTTGTAACCCAATACATCCACTATGAAAGATTAAAACAAAAAAAACATCATCTGCAAGTTTAACAGACCCAACATATTACATAATGGATTTCTATCTAGGTATAGATAATAAATAAGAAGGAAAGATGAAAATTAAAAACAAAAATGCTATCAATGGGCTGGGTGTCTCAATCTCTAAATACACTCTCAACCTACTGAGGTGTCATTATTGCATTCTCCTGTTGTAATTATGGGGATATCATCTTTGTTCTAAATACATTTTCAAAGGTGGGTTTGCACTTCTCCCAAATGTCTGTAAATATATATAAAGTAACAGTACAAAATCAGTTTAAATATACAAATCTACAGTACTTTTCTACTATGGATTTTTTTTACCAAAGAAAGAACTGTATAGCTGTATGAATAAAAGTACTGATCTCTCTAGAATATGGGGAACAGAATGGCTGGAAGTTGTTTATGTTGCAAACATTCTGAATACAGTTGCTGTATCGAGTTGTCTATTGCAATTATTAGATTGTTAACTCTTTTCTTGCAGATTTTGTCATTTGCAAGCCTATTTTATGTATAGTGCTGCATATTATTTACAGTGAATGAAACAGTCTACTGTGAACCCTTAAAGCAAACCAATCATCACATTAATATTATACAAAAGTATAATTAGTTGCTAGTTCAGTTAACTTATATACACAAAACAGTTCTGTTCCTGCTGGTACCCATTTTTTAAAACTCATATGTATTTTTGAAACCCCTCTTCTATGGTTTGCTGCAAAGTTCACTAAAAATAAAAGTAAAAAGAAAACTGTAAGCATTTTTCCTAAAGGAAAAAAAAAATATATAAAGAAAACCAGATGTCTTTCCATCTATATTCCTGCTTTTTAAAAAGGGATAACAATGCACACCTCTACCAACAAGGGTACACAGATGAAGAGATTTTATGAAAGGCATTGAACTCCAGGAGGATTTGTCTCCTCAATGGGTTACATAGTCCCTTACATTGTGCACTTTCCTCCAAAATCAAATACCTCAGTAACTTCATTTCTGTAATATTTTATTTTTGTTATCAAAAGAACTTCAACATACTGCACAGGGTCACCTGTATCAGAATAACAGAATGGAATCACATCTCCAAGACATTCTGGGTCAGAGAATGGCATGGAAAAAGGAATCAATGTCAGCAACATAGTATTTGGATAAAGTTTCCAAGGCAGAATTCTTTGGATTTTCTCGTATCTGGGTAAAAAGGCTACTTACGAGTTAATTTTTATAAATCCTTTGAATAGGAATTAGTGGTAGGGATTTTTGTTGAATAAACTTACAAAGTTTTAGGTTTTTCGATGAATAAGCAAGTAAACCTTATGCTAGTTTTCATCTCTTTTACCCAGCAATAGATTCCTACTTTTTCACAAATGCTAGTTTTAAAATGGTTAATATGTTCCTGAACCTATACTGAAACCTTCTGTGTTGTTAGCATGGATGCTTGCTGAAAACCAGGAGAATATGTTAACAAGACGTTTTGGATTTTCCTGAATACTTATTTGCATATTTCTCTGAGCTACAAAGGATACCTAATATAGAACTGAATGCAATTTCTTTTTTGACAAGTCACTAGTAAAAGACCTTAAATGTTACAATGGAGCAAACCGGTGTGTATGATTAGCCAAGCCGTTCTCTTTTTAAAATGGAGGAATGCTTGAAATAACTTTCAGGTTTTGGGGAACCCCTGCTATGATTCCACAGCTCAAAGTACATTGTGATGGATAGTGTAAAGAATACCACACTTGCAGATAGCCAAAAAAGATAATCTGTTACCTGAACTGAGATGTCCAAACTGAATATTGTTCAAGGAACCCGTAGGAACTTCTGCAGGAACCCTGGCTGGGAAACATTGGTTTAGCTATACCTAAAGCTTATTAATGCCTGGATTTGCAACTTAATCTTTTTTTTTTTTTTTGTTTTATCAACCCCCACCCTTCACCAAGTTCTACAGACCCATACATCATATGGAAGGAAATCATCGCACAGGCTGGACCTGAAACTTACTTGGACCAGGACCCTTCAGGTTATGAATGGGAAGACCTGGCGGGGATATTACTGAACTCAGCTCTTATGCACACTTTCATCCCCTGATGTACTATTTTAATGCCAACTCCCCCAAATTCATATGCAAAATTAATACAAACCACAGACTGAAGCAATATTTGATTTATTTTATTTTAAAACCAGTTTTATTTGTATATTTAGAAATGTGTAATTTTTTTTTTTAATAACTGCAAAGAAAAAAAAAAATAATCAGCCACACGTGAAGAACTAATAGTTGATTAGGAGAATGCAGTGCTGTATCTTCTACTGAAACCGTGCGTATGTGCCATAATAAATTGTCTATTAGTAAAAAAATACATTTTAGGGCACATTATACAGAATCCTTATCACAAATTGCAGCAGGGATACTTTAAAGATAATAAACTAGAGAATTCTGAGGAGTTATGCTCAGCATTTATATATAATCTATTTTAGGGAAGACATAGTACATAAGCCACAGTGATCACATTAGCATTGTTATCACACGATTATATAGTAAATAAAAATTATTAACATAGTTCAGATAGCACAAATAACCAGTCACACAAAGTCTTTCATTGCTTTCACTCAAATTAACATATACAGATCTAATGTCTAATTGGTTGATGTCTCTTAATAAGCTTATAAGACCCTTTTTAGGTCAAAGAGTTATAACAAATCAAATATTGGTGCAAAGTTTAGGAAAAATCCAGAAATTTCTAGGGGGAAAAAGTTGCATGGCTTTGGCCTATCACAATCCCTGAAAATGATAGGAGGGCGAAAATAGGGGGCGATTGGGAAAAATCTTAGAAAATCCATTGATATCAAACTATGTAAACCTGAAAAGTGATACCTGCATCCTAGGGATGAATACAAATGTACTAAAACATTGAAATGTTCAACTACTTGGCAGCAGAACGTGGATCCACAATCACTGTGTATTTGGGAGCTAACCCTGTCAAATTTAAAGTCTGCAAAAATAGGCTGCAAAAGTAAAACTGTTTTTACTGCAACAATGTAGGGTTACCACCTTCTGCTAGAAAATTTGATTCTACAAAACCTTTCCTATTGTGCCTTGGTTGTTCCAACAACATCTCTGGCTACTCTGCAAAAAAAGGGTGACAATGCCGATGTGCTATTTCTCTGCAGAACAAACAGTTTTGTCATCCACTGACCTAATGTCAAAATCAACAGGTAATGAAACAATGTTATGGTGTGACTTATTTTACTTATAGCTCCAATTTAAGTCCTTTAAAAGGTAATACCGTATTTACTATTTTTTCAAGACACATTGAATTCTCTCGGTACAAGCACTCTGAGGCACACCACACCACACGCATGTCTGCACCCAGTGTTTAATCCATAGGAAAAGAAGTGTGAGAGTATTTTAACTTAGATTGAATCTCCAAAACAAACCAAAACAATTATTAAGAGAGGTTTATGAGACAGTACAGGTCATGCAAAAATAAGGCAATAAAGTGCTTTAATTTCTTAGGTAATTATCTGAAGTCCACATATTCCTGTCCATTTGTGCCCTATAGTAATGGCATAGATAACCGCAGGAATAACTTTTTATTGTAGTTATTTGCTGTAGTCATTTACTCCCTGGGTTAACTAAATTAATTTAATTGTATTAAAGAAATGTAGGAGCCAGCCTGTAAAAGAAACCACAACCAGCATTTAAAAAGTATTCTTTGTTACAGATTTACAGGTATTTAAGCAGCCATTTCATTATTGCATTTCAGCAGTAACAATTATTTATAGTTAATAGTCTAGCGGGGCAACTGAATATACACTGCAGTGTATAATAGCTTATACAGACCACTATAGTGTTTTTTTTTTTTTTCGTTTTTTTAATGGAAACTATCTAGGTTTATATTCTTGTATTTTAAAAGGAAAATGAAGAATCCTACACTATAAATTTGGCAAGGTAGAAATAATTATATGTTTTCTACTTTAAAGAAAGATTGTAAGTTTGCCAATTAGTCTTTGCCAGCTTGTGCTTAAGAGTATCCATACACCTGCAGTGTATGATTTCATTACAAACTCATGTGACAGCACAACACGTTAGAGAAGCCCCATCTTCCCAGCACACATTAGATAAGAGCAGAGTCACAAGTACAGCTTTCACACATGAGGTGCTACGTCTTTCACTGCAAAGGGTCAGGATGTAGGTGCAATGAAGAGGTCACAGAGAGACAAGTGCAGCATGTCAGAACGTACTTGGAGGGGTAGCTGTTAAAGCTAACTTGGCTCTGAGACTGTCCAGGTTTAGCAGGTTCAGGGAGGATGTTTGCAGGAATAGCAGTAGTGGGTTTTTCAAAGTTTCTACGATCAAAGTAAGACAGCTGCTTCCGGTAATATTCCTCATCTTCTTCAGGATCGTAATTGTTAGCACGAACTATGTCTTCTGGTGGCTTCACTTGAGGTTTCTGTGGTTCAGGTACTCTAAAACGAATAACACAAATAATGACATATGCTAATTTCAAGATTCTTCAAAGTGTCCTAGTATTGAAAAACACAAAACCCATATATGTGTGTAAAAAAAATACAAGCAGTGCCTGTGAATTTTAGCACTTAAAATTAATTATTCCTACCAAAGTTTTAGGATAAACACCACAGTCATTTATAAAAGGAGGATCTTTGTTATGTTGCCCATGGACAGTTAAGGGCTAGGTGTAATTCAGGCCTGTGAAGATAATCAAGTGAAGGAAGATCCTGCACCATAAAATCACACTCTGCATGTATCCATGCTGTAGATCTTGCAAATGTATCCTTCTTAGAAGGGCCAGCTGTTGTGTAGGTCTAGTGAGTAACTCACAATACAAGTTAGGCACTGGAGGATATATAACAAAGTAGAAAGCAAAATATTCAATAACCTTTCTTGAGGAATGCCTTTATTTGTATTAAAAAAAAAAAAAAACTTGCACGACTGTATAATGCATAAATTGCACTATTCTATAACGTACCAATATATGGACAATTATGCAATAAAAAAAAACAATTGATCAAGTGTATCCATTAATAAAAATATAATTGCTTGTGTGATGAGCAACTGAATTTACAGTCACCCTTGACAGAAATATAGGTTTATACAGCAACAGTAGAAAGTAGAAAAGAGATACTTATCAAGCAAGCATGAACTCCCTTTAGTGGATCGCACATTCAATTAGCTGGTGAGTGATCCCTCCATAGTTCCCATAAGTCACATAGGTAAAAAATATCATTAGCAGTAAAAAACAAAACAGTTAAAGCATATGCATTTATGCTTCTTCAGCTATTTCAGTTAAATAACACTGTAAATGTGTGACAACCTGTATTTTTCCTTACCGATAAGTTGACTTTTCTTGATCATATAGAGGCAGTGGAGCAGCTTTAGATGCAGTTACTGGAACCGTTATAGGTTTGGGTGCAACTTCTGGGGCCTAGAATAGAAAGATAAAAAGTAAATATGTGTTATTTAAATTAACTTGCCAAGTCAAAGATAAAAACAGAAGAAAGTTTGTTGCCATGTTTTTTTCTGTGGGATCAGTTAGCATTTTCCAAAAAAATAGGTTCTAATGGAAGAGCAATTGAAAGCCCTATTATACACAATTCTTGCAGAATTCTGTTAAAGAAAATAAAGCGTGCAAATGTCCACTGAACTGACATGCAGAGCAGAGATTCCGTTTTGTATTATTTTTTACTTAAAAGCTTTATTTTCTGTCTAAAAAAAACAAGGTAAACAGTGTACATATGCCAAAACCAAATTTTAGTTCCTTTTAAGTTTTTTTTGTAACAGATGCTATAAAAGTGTCTCATAAAAATGCATAACTAATTAAAGTGGGTACCTTTAAAACAGATACATCATTAACGTCCTTGTTCTTTTCTCCTTGAAGCGTTCTTTTGTTCTCAAACATTTTGACTCTGGTAAGGACAGACTGTGGTTTCATGGCTGGGTCATCATCATCTTCACTTACAGAGGCTGGTGCAGGAACAGGCTTACTGTTGGTTGGCAGAAGATCAGACTTTATCTGAGTTGGAGGAGGCATGGTTTCTGCTCTAGGAGAAAGATCATATTGCCCTTGTTTTGTATTAAATCCCTGGGAAGGACTATGGTCATAGCCTCTTGGATGTTGATCAAAATAAGGTTTTGTTTCAGCAGCCCTTGAGGTGGGCACAGAAGGAAAGCTTTGAGGCTCTGGTTTAAAACGGATATGCATATCATATTCTGTAGGAGGGGGCTCCTCATAATGTACTTGGGGTGCTTTGTAGTTTTTAGCTGGTCGAGGTCGGTTGTCATAGGCAACAGGAGGAGCCTCTTCAAAACGGGGCTGTTGTGGGAAATAGCTGCGTTCAAGGCTTTCTTCTGATTGCTGCCTCACACTGAAGTCCCTATGCTTACCATCAAACTGTGACCTGGATGAATACGGCTGTTTATCATCATAGTAACCCCACTGATCATCATAAGTAGGCACGTGATCATCACTATGTATTCGAGGGTCATAACCATGAGGGTACTGATCCACGTATTCTGAAGCAGATTCATATCTGTAAGTCGAATCATACTCTCTATTCATTGGTTTTTCTGCATAGGATGGAAGGGCATCAAAGTTCAGGGAGCTTTCTTTCTCTGGCCTCTGATGGCTAAGCACTTGTTGTTTCATCAAGTAGTTGTGCCTAGGATTATCTTCTATGGAATATGGCTCTTTTCTATAAACCTGGATGATAAAAGAAGGCTCTTGGTTAATATTCAGGAAAAAAATATATTAATATAGGATAATGGAAATGAAGTCAATTCAAAGCAGTGGCCACAAGATGGCAGCAAACAAGCAGTATTTGCATTCTCTAAGGATGAAGCAGTGCTGGACACATGGAAGAACACTTCAAAGTTTTGTTTTCAGCAATGTGATTTTTTTTTTTTTTTTTTGCAACATAAAAGACAACATTTATAGTGAGTTGGTTGATATATGAAGTTAGAAAGGAAAGCATGCAGTACTGGAAAGCCATGCAAGAAAAAAGCAAAAGTAAACCCCCAGTTGATTTAGATGCAGCATAGTGAACTGCTCCAAATTTCCAATGTCTGACTACCTTTGTTACTGCAGGCACCTGACCAAAACGTTATCATGGTTCAGGTACTTGCAGTAAGGCAAGGTTGAAGAAGAAGGTGTTAAAGAAAGAAGAATCTCAGATGCAAGTATGACTGGAAGTAGAACAGACTGGTGCAACAATGTAGCACAGGTACCTTTGCTGGATCTATGTGCACAGGTAAAGATGAAGGCTCTTGGTCTCTTAGCATTATGTGAGCTGCCTCAGTGTTTGGTGATCGCATTGGGCCAGCTTGTGCTTGGTAAGAGCTGTATGGGGCAGGGTTGGGATCCTCCAATCTGACATTACTTAGATTTACATTAGGATTTACAGCAGCGGTTGAACTTGCAGTGTTTGTTTCAGACGGCAGAGAAAGGTAAGGGGCAGCAGGTAAGGCGTCTGCTTTCTGTGGAGTGTGTAAAATAATGTGTTCACTTTAAACAGCACAAAATAAAGCAATCCAAACGTCACAGCAGTCTTGTAGGAAGTGCTTTAAAACTACTGATCTAAACAGCTTACACTTTGTAAAAGCATGCACACAAAGAAAGAAAAACATCTAATTATTTTACATATTACAATACAACTAAGCTAGCCAAGCATAATATAAATTTAGAACATAAAAATTGTTAACATGTACAATATTGAAGTGTTTACAAATACAGTTTAACCCTAAGGAAAATACATTTGCCAGTCCACAAACACAATAAATACCATTCAAATTAGAGCATTTAAGTATCTGAATGTCAATATTTCCCACGTTCTTTACATTCTTTAACCTTAACTAGGAAAGCTCTCTTACTAAAAATGTTGGTTGCCTATTACATTGGTTCAAACACTTTTTGGCTGAATTGACATGAGTGCTCACAAAGGATCTAGCTGGTGGCTGCTCTGCCCCTGTAACACCAGCTATTACAAGCAGCAAACATTTACACCCCTGGATGAATCAGAGCTCTTTCCACTAATGATGGCAGGGAGTAAGAGCAGCTGGAAAGTAGTAGGTATGTAGATGCTCCACGTAAATCACTAATCTGAAACAAGTGCACATAAGGGCATTTGATGATCCTCTGACTTGACTATTCGCAGGTTTGTAATGAGTTTACAGTATTGGGGGATTGAGATTATTAGTATTGAGATTAAGCAAATTTCCTTTTTGTTTTTTGCTTCCTTTCTTCATATTTCTCCCTTAGTTCAAGAATTTATTAATGGAATGCAAAGGAAAACAGTGCCTTGGTGGAAAGGACTACTATTCTTTTATAATAATAAAAAAAGGGAGAGAGAATACATGGGCACGACCCCATTCCTTCATGCAAAATTGCAGAGTTTAGCCTGGTTTCAGAATAGCCTGTAAAATAACAGACTACAGAAGACAAATTAAGGACCATGCAATGCCACTTCAGGAAGACCTGAACCCTGACTTGTTTGGGGTTAATCCAAAAAAACAGAATACCAATACAGTGTTCTCTTCAGTCCCTTTTAGCGGGGTGCAACCACCAACAGCTTTAAAAAAAATTCTGGGGAGAATACTGCAATACATTTTTTATTAAGTCTACATGTCATGATATGGCCTACTCTAAGTCATAACCTATGTAAGTAAGACCTAATGGGGTGTGACAAAATCTACCCAATATCTATTTAGGAAAATCTGCACTCACAAATTATGATAAAATGTTAGAAATTAGCTTCGAGGTATAGTAGATGCTACGGCCTATGTGTGAACCTTAGGAAAGAGCCACTACTTTTTTACCAATTCCTAGGTAAGGTGGTTATAAGTTATGTAAAACTTTTTTTTTTTTTTTTTTTTTTTACCTTAGTTACCTAAACTTCTACTTTTCAGATGTTTTAAATTAGAAGTAAATACCATGTATCAGGCATACTTGTGCATTAAAGAGAAGAGTAAGACTTAGGCACTTTATTCATACTCAAAAAGAAGCATGCACAAGAGCTAAACCGGACCTACCTGTTGAGATGGAACATTTTTATATCCCGGAGAATCAGTTCTGATGATCGGCTGTGGCTGCTGTGGGAAAGATGGGTAGGCTTGGTTTTCCTGATGTATTCCCGAACTGTCATCCCGGACAGGTTCAGACGAGCGAGTAATGGCAGACTCTGGGGGAGTCCCTGCCTCGTCATTGAGCGTCTCATCCAGATCTTGGTCAGTGTAAGCCCCTCCTTCTGTGTCTGTATCTTCATAGTCTGAAGTGTGCCTGCTATCAGTACTATACATTGAGTACTCACTACCTGGAGCTGATAAGTAGGATAGACGGTCGTCATGCAAATCAAGATCATCATCTGTGCCACCTTCTGCCTGCACCGAATGAAGTCAAGTTAGACCAAGTTAGTAAATCTACATCTGGAATCCTTGCTGGAGAAATCCAGGATTTTATTTACTTTATAGATAGCTTTCTAAAATCCACACGGATGTCTGGACATCTTTTCTTACTAATGAATGTGCTGCAAACTATACCCAGCCCTCAATATTATTCCAACAAATCATGGCTACATAGTGTTTCATTGTATGTACAGCTATTGGAATATATGATGGTTCTAAAGGTTTAAAACATTTGCTAAACACACAGGAATATGTTCTTGTCAAAAATTAAAACACCTTCAGCAAGACAGTGTTAAAAGTTAAAAAAAAACACTTAAGTGTCAGTTTTACTGTGCATCACATCTAAATCAAAGGCCATATGAGCGGTTTCATACATTTGCAGCTTCTGTAAAGTGAATTCCAGGCACTGCATTCTAGTGAGTATGCTGAAAACATTGCCACAAACTCATGCACTGATTTAGTAAAACTGGGAGAAAATCTTACTTTGCCTTCTGAGACCCAAACCAGCTGGTTCTGTTGTTGCTGTACAGCTTCCTTCAGGGCTCCATACCAGCCATCATTCATAGAATTAAGATTAATGTTTGCTGTCAAACAAGACGTGAAAAAAAATATATATAATAATAAATAATAGAAATAATTAGGTTCTATCAGAACTGTGTATCATGCCAAATAAATCTTAAAAATCAAAAAAAAAAATGTAAATTACTAAATGTAAACAAAAGTAGCATATGTAGGAAAGCACTGCAACACTGATTTTTTTTTAAAACAATTAGGATTTGTAATAAAATGACATTTTTATATTTCAATAGAAACATCAGGATTAACAAAAATATTGAACAACAAGAATTAGGTTGATTTCATGCTGCTTGCATGCAACTTGCATGTATGGCCTAGTAACATCATGTGACCAGAAAAGATGTCTGTCCAGATAGAAATAAGGGTACTTGCTTGTTGTTAGTGATGGAGGCTGCCATCCTTGTCTTTGCTTTACAATTACACATCAGAAACATAGATGTGCATAACACATGTGTGACACTTCACTGGTTGCATACTTCACTGTAAAGTGAAGGATGGATGACAGTTCTGTAGCAAGCACTTCATAAATAAATTAGCAATAAAGCCATATTTCTATCTTGATAGGTTCTATTTAACAAATCACTATTTAGTGACCATAAATAATTTTTTTTTGTAATAGTAAAAGTAGCTCTCTATAAAAAATGTAGGGTTGCATTAGAAAGCTCATGAGCCATACCACACTGTAAATATATCAAGAATGTGTTACATCCAGTTTTCATTTGCAATTATTTTTTTACTTTTTTTCTCTTTTACTTATTTTACTTTACTAGATCAAAAATTCTGAAGAAGTCTTGCACCTTCAAAGTTTTCAATGTAAAGTTTATCTTGTACTTACTTGTAAAAAGGTGATGATTATTTTTGCGTAGTTTATGTGAACGTTCATAAAGTTTTCGGGCACTTTTGCGGGATTCCGGGCATAACCTCATTCGCATAGTTTTCACACCCTGCTTGGAGTCAGGGTTAAGGAACACTACAATTGGATACCACTGTGCATAGTTCAGGCGATCTACAGCATTTGGGGTAACATCCAGAAGTGCATGTTTATCCTTTAAAAACAACAACACTGCATGATTTCAACAATCCCATTTTATGAAATAACAAATAAATGAAAAGGTACAACAATGGTATGGTTTGCTTTCAGAGAATATATCTTCAGTACATATTAGGATTTTCAGGTAATGCCTTTACCTCTTAGCTGGCATTTGGAAAGCACAGGCAAATGCACAGGAAGAGAATCTCAGTACAGACCAATTTCTTTACAGCATTTGATACAATGTTAAAATCAATTCTCTGTTAGATTTAAATGCCTAATCAGCTAGCATCAATCTTACACAGGCACTAGTCAAACTGTCCGCTTCATTTGAAAGATGACTAACTCGAGCTGTATTTCAAAACATCCTATTGTATCAATCACTCACCCTGTCAATAATCTGTTTGATTGTGTGGAGACGAATGATCCCAGAGCTGCGCTGGTCGGTACCGGCATCTCTTGGTTCACTTCCTAGAGAAAAATAAAGGGAACTTTGATTATGTAGGTATAAAAGGATAATACCTATTTCTGGATCATGGTTGTGGATTAATACAGTTTACATTTTTTCCTGCGAGAACAGATCATATAAAGTCTGTGTGTGTGTGTGTGTGTAAAGTTGTATTTACAGATTATTCCTTTCTTTTAATCTGCCTGGAGGTCATCTTTAAAATTATGTATGTTTGCAATACAGTAATTTGATACATATCTTGATTATTTTTAAGTTTTACTGAACAACAACCACAAGAATGGTTGACATACTCAATATCAGTCCAGGTGTTATTAATTTATAATACAATGTGTGATTACTGGAAGTTTTGTCACCAGTAGTCATGACATCTTGGGGATATCCACACTACATCACCATTTTTTTAAATGTTAAAGTTAAATAAGAAAACTACTGTAAAATTTCTGACACTGGGACCTGATGCTAACCATTGTTAAAACTGAGCAAAGAAAACTAAATACGTAGGTTGGTGAAAATTTCTAAACAATGAAAGACTGCATACTTACTTGCCACTTCATAAATATCAGGTTCTTCTCTTGCCAGCTTCTCTCGTGCAACATCAGCAATGGGACCAAAGATAACAACAGGCCTGAGGAATC
This sequence comes from Pyxicephalus adspersus, assembly GCF_032062135.1. Lineage (NCBI taxonomy): Eukaryota > Metazoa > Chordata > Amphibia > Anura > Pyxicephalidae > Pyxicephalus > Pyxicephalus adspersus. The sequence continues at coordinate 124,032,454 of NC_092859.1, forward strand.
CAGCTGGAAGAAAGAAAATGTTTATCATCCAGCTTGACCAATGAAATGCAATAAGGCAAATGGGAACTTTGAGACAATTAAAATAAAATAGGCACATTTATTAAACAAGAAATTCACATTAAAGTACATCAATCAACTGAAAAATTATTTTGAGTCTTTAGCACTTTATGGTTTGCCAACCTGGAGTTGCTTGCTATTTATTAGCAATGCATGTGCTCAATACTTGCTACAAAGGCAAGTGTTCTATGCCACAGCACAAAACCTTACAGGTGACTTCCTTGTACTAGCTGGTCAGCTGGAGCTGGACAGCTGCATATAACAGCTTCTTAGCTCAGACTGTCAATCAGAATCCCTGCTGCATGCAGATCCTACCTCACATAGCAAACAGGAGGGATGAATTATTTGGAAAATGGAGGAAACTGAAGCAGTTAGTCGTATGTATTTTAGCACTAACAATGCTAAATCAGTGCTTGGCCACATTTAAAACCAAGTTTTTTTTTCTTCTTTTTCTGAAAAAGGTAAAATGCTACCGAAAGTTATCAAATTCTTAATTTAATATTACTCACTTGAAGGCTATGTGTTTTCCAAAGCTAATTACACTTTAGGTAAAATGGTCTTTTTTAACTGAATACAGCCTAATTGGATGAAGCAGTCAATAAAATAACAGGTAAGGAAAAAACATACCTTCTCGCAACACGACTCTTTCGTATGCAGGAAACTTTGTTTGAACAGGTTGGGCAGAGAGATCTTCTCTGCTTTTCCTGAGATTTCGCTTAGAACTTCGGAGGCCTCTAAAACGCCAAAAATCAGCTCGATCGCCACCAGCGGTTTTAGGGAGAGTGTACTGCACACTGGCAAGCTGCTCAGCTCTAGGAACAGAAATACAAATGACACCCAATTAGAAAAGCATGCAAAATGTGGTGCAACATTAAATTGAAGAACATCATTATTTCCTCTCAGTAAAACACTATAAACAGTATCAAAACACTGAACTGTGTGACAGAGCATAAGTAAAACTTACATAAATTACAAAGTACCAAAGGTGAGTACATAAAACATTTTCAGAATACCTGACAGGAATTATAAATAAAGAAACCACTGCTGCAAATTAATAATGCAAACAGACGCAAAAATACATATAGATGTTTTGGTTACGGTTTAGTATTCATTCGCAAAGCAATTTAAAAAATGGCCTCTGAGGAGCAAACACATTTTCCTACCTTATAAGCAACAAATTTAGTGGTTTATTTCCTTTGTTATCACTATTTTACAATACAGATTGTCAACTGTCATACTGGAAAGATAAGATCAACTATGCTTTTCAATGTAAATATAGAGCATACATTATTGTTATAAGTTATTTTTTCTGTATATATTTAATATGTAGCTGTGCTTAAGCAGTTTTCTCTTACCTGTTCTTGTTTGGAATAATCCCTCTTTCCACCTCCTTATGGTTCCTCCCAATTCTAATAGCCAGCCATGATCCCAGTTTCCCATTGTACAATGTATCCACCACTCGGAATACCTCTCCTTTGTTAAAACTTAGTCCATAAGGTGATTCCTTTTCATACTCAAAATGCGTTCGAATATAGAAGGAATCCCCAACATCTGACTCGACAATGCGACGATAAACTGAAAAAAAGCAAAAGTAAACAAGCAATTAAAACCGAGAAATCACAACTAAGTAGCTAAGACAGGAGATGAGTACATGGACAATAGTCCATAATCCTTTTTTAAATTTGCACAGTGGTACGCTTCTAGAAGTATACCCTATTCTTCTAGGTCCAACTAGTACTGCTACAGAGGTTTCACTTTAAGCATAGTTACATGAGGAACACAGACACCATCAGATTGCAATTTAATTTGTACTTAGCCAAGATGTGGCAAAGTATACAAAGATGTTGCACAGAAAGTACCCAGAGAGGTACCACAAAGATGCTAGTTTTTACTTTACCTGTGCTCCACCATCAGCCTGAGCAAAATACACCTTTATCAAGGGAAAAAAGATGACACAGCCTGACATAGACAATTTAGTGTCAATTGTCTGATCAGCCAATCAAACCTCAGCTCTGCCATGCATGAGAGCAGGAGAAGTTTACTCTGTTCTGTGCAAAGCAATAAACTTAAAAAAAAAAAAACAACTAAAATGTCCAAAGTTTCCACAACATTACAATGAGGTGGCAGGGAATCCTAATAAAGGTAAATAGAAAGCTTTGTGTGTCAGATATGTTTCCTAGTCTGAGGACTGTATATGTTTACCATCTCTTCCTGTAGTAAAGGAACAAGCTATAGCCATGTAATGCAATAGTTATAATAAGAATATTTTGAAAGCTTTAAAATACACTAGGACTTTTTCTTTCTACTGATCACTAATTTATAGATTGAGGTTATTGTTCTACAATCTATAGGCAAATAAATGAATGTTATCTCAATATTTGTTTTAAAACGCACCCCAAACTGCATTCAATTATATTCATAATGTATTCCAATACAATACTTCTAGACCAGAAAATTAAAACATATGTCTTTTGCCAACACTAACCATCTTTCTTTTTCTGAGCCAGAATTGTGACTTCTTCTCCTTTTGGTAGATCAAGCAGGAAAAGGACAGCTTCTTCCCTTATAATATTCGTAAAGTCCACATTGTTTACCTGTTGAATACAATTTTATTTTACACGGCAATTAAATGTTAGGCATTCAATAGGAGTTTTTACAGACCTCATCTTTTTGGACTCTATTTTACTCTATCCCAAATTCATTAGGGTAGAGAATCAGAAAGAAATGGGATGAAAAAAATGAAAAAAAGTTTGTGAAACATACTTCCAAGGATTATTCCAACAGATAACTTGCTTTAAAACCGAGATCATATCTTCCTACTCACCCATTACTGTCTAATACACCCTACTCTGTAAAAGTGCCACAAGCTTGGAAACCCCTACAAACTTCTTTGTAGATAAATATTTTGATCAAAGCGCTGCAGGATGGTGCAGAAACTGAAAGTGCTCTTGGCAGCACAGATAATCTAATATGGGCAGACCTAAATGATGATACACAAGTGCGTTGGGCAGTGGTAGGTCAATAGGGAACAGCCTACACTTAAAGTAGATTATTTGTTAAAAGAATGCTTGAAAGTAAATCTATTTTGTAATTGTATCATATTTCTTGCATAAACATTATTATTTATATTCATTGGTAAGGACAGTTTAAAGTATTTACAGGGACACAATCTCTAAAATATCTTAGACATACATAAATAACATACATAAATGTGAAAAAGGTAGCAAAAAAAGTGAAATTGGCAATGATGTAGGAAAGCAATGTTGTAATGTCTCCTCAGTTCCCATAATTTGCACTGGTTCTACCAAAGGGCATTAGAGAGCTTGAAAGAGATGGTAATTACAAAATCTAATTATATCTTTTTCATTAAATTAATCCAGAAATCCTAATTATAGGGAGCTGTATAATTAACCCTTATTAAAAAATATCAACGACAGAGGGAGTTTACAGATTTTAAAATACCCATTACACTTGAAGGATAGCTAAATTAAAGACATTATAAACTAACACAGGTGTTGGTGCACCAGCTGCAGTGCTTTGTAGTATATTACTAGTTGACTGCCCGACTTCCTGGGCTACCCCAGTGATAAAGAGACTCTGCTTCCGTAAAATGTTTGGGGTGTGTCAGATGCTTGGCCATCTCCCTATGTCATTATGTAGCGGTCAGCCGGAGGTCTAGGAATTCAACATCCTAAAGTGTCCAATGCAAAAAAGAAAAATCAGTGATATCTCTCTCTACTACAAAGCAATCCAGCAGCGCTAGACAGTGCTAACAATGGACAGGCAAGTGTTAAAATACTTCTCGTTCATGAAGAATTTTTTTTGATTTTTTTGATGAGATAAGAGTGTCTCGAAAATGTTTTGGACCCAAACTAAAAAGAACAGCAAGGTTTTACAAGCGAAAAAAATCTGCAAACAAAAATTAAAAACAACTCCCCCCGCCCAACTTACTCTAAGAATCTGATCGCCTTCTTCCAGTCCTTCTTTAGCTGCAGGGCTGTCATCCAACACACCAGCAACAAAAATACCCACATCATTTCCTCCTGCAAGACGTAGACCTACACTGTCTCCTTTTCTAAACTTCACAAGTTTCATGCTGGGCCTATGGGATATAAAAAAATTACACTTAAAACGCCTGAAATATTACATTTTTGCACTACATTTTTTTCTAAAATTAGGTCCCTAAACATGCAAGTACGGATCCTGATCAATTTTTTCATAATGTGACATTTTAATGTGACCAGTGTCCATAAATCTTCACATAAAACAACCATGCTGTTACACAAGGCCAAACCGAGACTTTTATCTTACTAGAGATGGGTAATATTTGCTATATTAGCTATATAGAGGGTTGTAAGCATGGGAGGGAACAGCATGGGGCATATTTATCAAAATGTTACATGGTAATCAAAAAAGAAAAAAAAGAAAAAAAAAGTGTGAAGTGAGATGGGCAAATAAACGTAAATATTAGGAGATTGGCTTATGTACTTCAAAGGCATTAAGAAGACATTGGTGAAAGCGGAGATATTCTAGTTTAATAGTGGGTGTCACTCTCAACTTGTCCACCAGCTGGTTCTGTGCTCATTTTTTATGCACAATAAAAACTAGTGGACAAATTGAGAATGAAGCCCACTATAAAATTATAATGTTTGCCCATGTCCACTCTATTCTTTTTAGGTACATTAAAGTACATTCGCCTATCTCAGCCCACACAGAATGCCAAAGCAAGGACTTGTATTCAATTATTCAGAACTAGATTTATGTATAAATCTACCCTATATATTGCAATTATATCATTGTTTAACCTTTGCAATTATATCATTGTTTAACCTATCATTGTTTAACCAGCGGTAACCTCGAGTCACACCCGGGGTAGTTAAAAAAACAAAAAAAACAAAAAAACAAAAAAAAAAAACACTTGCCTGGTCCCATCAGTATCCTACGGCGTCCTCCAGGCTCCTGCCATCCTCTTCCTTCGATCTGTCCCCCGGCGACTGCACTGACGTTCCCCATGAGTTCCTGGTGACGTTGGTGCGTGCATCGCTAGGGGCGCAGCAGGAATTTTAAAATATTTTGTATTGCATTCAATAAAAAATAACTGTACTGAATGCAATACACTGAACTTCTATGTCTAAAAGTGGTACATTGTCTTTCATGAAAATGTATTTTACAGTAGAATATAATAGTATGAGTACAATAAAGTTTGAAACACAAAATCATGTCACAGTTTACTATTAAATGTATTTATTGTTTTGACATGATTTTGTGCTTCAAACTTTAATATACTCATACTAATATATTATACTGTAAAATACATTTTCATGAAAAACATGAAACTGAAAAATGTACCGCTTTTAGACGTATAAATCCAGGCAGAAATGAACCGCCCAGGAGGCTAACCTAAAAATTAGTAGTGGCTGATTTAGTTTGGATATTTATGGAATTAAGTTATTATTAAGATGTATATAGGAAGAATAAAATTTGCCAGGCTAAAATGCAGGCTACTAAAATAATAATAGCTCACTGAAAGCACAAGATGCATATAAATATCACAACATTTTAAAGTAAGGTTAGGAGACAAAGCACCATCACATTTTAGGTGAATATTACAATAAAGAATACAGACAGTGACAGGCAGTTGAAACAGTCTTCTCGGTCACAAGTACAAGTCAAGACCTCTTGTGGGGAGCTAAATAGTATGACCCCCTTCTGTATCATGGCATATCAACATAAATATAAAAAGAACTACATTCCCGAGGTTTCTTGTAGTGACTACCAGCTTAGGAGAAAAAAAAAAGCTTCTATAGATGTTTTATCATTTCTTTAAAAAGGTTAAGCCAGCAAAGTGAAGAAAGAAGATGCTATGGACTTTTATATCCCTGCTGACTTGTTCTTTTCCGTAGAAAGGCAGCACTGACAATACCAGCAGCTGGGAGTTACAGCAGTGCAAAGCATCTAAGATATATTTGCTTGTGGAACCCATTTGAAATGTAACTTTTTTTTATTAGACAGGATATCACTTACCGTAGCATGCCATCTTCATGTGTGGAGTTAGGAAAAGGTCCATCGGATGGACTGACAGGTAGGTCTACATCTGGCTGTCCTGACTGGGCATACACAGGTTTTGGTTCTAAAAGTGAAAAAAATGTACACATAACCAGTATAGATTTCCACTAAAATTATATCAAATACAGTGTTCCTATAATTAAATGTAACATAGAAGAATTGAATGAAACAGATTTAGACTTGAACACTCCCATCTTTAACCTGTGCAATGACTGCATTACAGTTTGTTTTTATTTTGTGTAATGGATACAACAAATAGTAAGTACAGTGATAACTTGTCTAACGAGTGACCCTGCTACCAAATTTTTCGGCTAACAAAGATTCTTTCCCGCTGTTCTTTGGATTCGGTAAACAAATGTTTTAGTGGATGCGTGTGCTAACATAACACAGCCGCACTGAGCTGAACTTTCACATCAATCATCTTCAGAATCATTGTTACTCGAGCCTGGTGATTTATCCCCACCTCAGAATCACTACGCTATACGCGAGTATTCGTTTTCAGTGCACACAGTAAGACTCTTAGCATCAAACTGAATAGTCGGGCCATTCTAGGAGCTGTTCATCTCAGTCTTTGGTGAGTTTTTGCCCTTTTTTTATTGTGCTTTTTCATATTTTATAAAACCTATCTATAAATTGTGGGTTAACTTATGGTGTGAAATCCTAAAATAATGTTGATGTGAATCTTAAAAATTAGAAGATTTGTAAAATGACAAGCATTGTATATAGTATATAATAGTATGCTCATTGTCATCTGTTTACCATTTAATTACACGCATATGGTGAAGTGTGCAGGATATCAGCGTTGAGGCTTACCTATGTCCGAGAGCTCATACACAGTAGAGCACAGCCCTCAACTACATAGTGACAGGTGCCACAATGCATTATGGGATGAGCTGGGGCAGGTCCCACAACTGACCCTTCTAACACCCAGAAATGGTATGTGTTCCCAGGGAACATTGCAGCAGCAGATCTTGAAATCCAGCAATCAATACTGGAGGTGCCAAGTCTGCATTGCTGACTTATAAAAATTGTTTTGTAGGGTAGAACTCCCGATAGGTTTGCTTACATTTGAAGAACTATCTTTCTGGGATTAAATGGAATACTACTTGGAAGTGACTAGTTGTGATCTTGGTGCAAAAAATTAAAAAAATTAGTAACTGAAAGCAAATTTCAATTAAACAAATCTATTACTTTTAAGCTATAAATTATTTAACTTAACCACTCTTAGCTAGAATCCCAAGGACAAAATAGCACATAAATCATTAGATTAACTTCAGAACATTATGGTCTGACCTTGACACGCCAGATCATTCCAAGCCTATTTAAAGAGAACTACTTCTAACACAGTAACAGCAGCACTACTTCACTGCTTTAACAGCTGGAACATATCTGCAAATATATTAGCCTGGGACATTCACTGGCAAGAAATATGAGCACTGAATACATCATTCTCCATTGTTTTGATTTACAATGAAAGTTAAAAAATAAAAAAGTGCATGTTTTGTAAAGCAACGTTATAAGGATTATTGGCTAAATGTGATTAAGACCAATAAAAGGCCTTTGAAGGTTTTGGAATTTTAATTTTTTTGGAAGTGGTGACTTATAAGTCCACTGCAGAAAAAAAGACAGGCTCGAATGTGAGCACAAATATGTTTAAGTAATGTTTTTGAATGAAGCTGCTTTGAGATTTTAACCTTGTTCCATGACACAGAAATTATTGAGGCTGATGGTAAAGTTGAAACAGTAAAAAAAAATAAAATAAAAAAATAACTGCTTTCTTACCTGGTAAAGGAGGCGTTTGCTTTTCTCCTTTATCAAGATCATCTGTTGCTGCTCTGGATAGGGTCGCGCTGTTTGTATTCTTCACAGGTGTGGATACTCCAGGCTTTGATACCCTATCATCTTCTTTACTCCGCGTGCTAAAAAATTGAGTATGTGTGTTATTATGAAAGTCAAAGTCTTTACTAAATTACTAAATGTTTTAATTATTATTACACAGTATTTATATAGCACTGACATATTGTGCAGTGCTGTACAAAGTCTATAGTCAAGTCACTAGCTGTCCCTCAAAGGGGCTCACAATCTAATGTCCCTACCATAGTCATATGTCATTACCACAGTCTAAGGCCTATTTTTGGGGAAGCTAGTTAACCTAACCCCATGTTTTTGGATGTGGAAAGAAACCAGAGTACCTGGAAGAAAACCCACACAAACACAGGGAGAACCTCCAAACTTTATGCAGATAATGTCCTGGCAGAGAGTCAAACCTGGGAGCTAGCGCTGCAAGGGCCAGAGTGCTAACCTTTAATAAGGCAAATTCATATCACAACCTACCTAGACTGGGCCTTGTTTTCTCCTCCCTTGGGAACAAAACCGCTACAAAATTGCTTATCTGTTTTACTTTTTGTTTGGCAGTATGGACTGTTGTCGACTGGAATAGTGGAATATATTTTGACAGAAAGTCCAAAAAATCACTAGGAAACCAAAGGGCTAGGCAAATTGGTAAATCTCAGATGATCGCCCAGAAAAACAAGTTAGGAAGACCGAGACAACCTATAAAAAAAACCTCTCTGCTTCAAGAAAAAACTAGGAAACGTATCTAAGTACAAATCATGACATCTTACCATTTCCTGAATAAATCTAAAAGTGTCACTTTTCCACAAATACCTTTAAAATCCTGTACAGACACATGATGTGCATGTTAAATTTAAAACAAACTCTAGCTTATTCAGCTGTCCTGTCATAAATAAGATTTGATGGTACAATCACAGTTAAAACCATAAGGAGGGGGGGACTCCGCAGTTACACGGTGACAAGGCTGCCAATCATTTGCACAAATTTGCTTTCATATCCGTCACTGCTTCTTCACAATTGAAATGCAATACAAGGCTCACAATGCCATAATTCTGGAAAGACAGCTCGTAACCTTGTAGTCCTTTATTAACTATAATTACAGGAAGCATGTTCCAGAAAAGATAACAACATTTTTCTAGTCAGTCAGAGTCAATAGGGAACGGGCCTGCTTGGAAAGATAAAACCAGAGATTTTTTTTAAACATGGGTGGAATGTTTTGTATGATACAATAGGCTGGCACATGAATACACTGAAAATTGTAATAAAACCACTTACATAAAACATAAAAGGCCAGGAAAAAGCAGGAATAAATCTTTTTTTTTCCCTAAATAGAGCAAAAACATGATTGTGTTTTTCCCCCTTATTTCTTGAGTTTATTCTACATTGGAAACGTGAATCAAAAATCACTGCACACAGTTATGTAAGGAGCGGTTCTCCCCCCCCCAAAAAAAAGCAATCAGGTGCTGACAATTTTCATTAGCTGTGGTGAAAGGTGTGAATAGTGAATCAGGGGTAAACATGTTCATGTGTTGCTTATTGTAATGTGTAATAATGAAGCTGAAATACACTTCAGGGCAACCTTTTCAAGCAGGCCAGTGTATTAGAGGTGATCTTAAAGTAGACCTATCACCAGGGTTTTTACTTTACATAAAAGAGTTGAACAATAAATTTATGCATTTTTAAAAATTAAAAAAAAAAAAAAAAAAGCGTAGCCCCCTCCACTGCAGCGATAAAGTCAGAAAGGGTTCAGAGCCTTCAGGAATGCTCGTGTCACACATCCCAGGAGGCTCCTAGCTGCTCCTTCTGCACATGTCCAATCTCAGGCATGCGCAGAAGGGGCTTCCTCTTCAAGGGAGACTAAATGCCAATCTCCCGCATGCATGCAAGATCAGCGCTCTTTTTCTCATTTACAGAGGGCTACATCAGCTGATCTCATGCCTGCGCAGTGCGAGAGCAAGTGACGTAGGTAGATGCCAGAAGATAAAAAAAAATGGTGGCGACCAATGCTTTCTTTGGACTCGAGATACCGAAGGAACAAAACTGGATGGTGCAGAATCTAGGAAACCTCCAAGGGGATCAACAAATCTCAAACAAATTTAAGCCTTGAATTTTATTTTTATAACATTAAGGGCAATAGATAAAAATCAAGAAAAAAAAAATTAAGTTCATGGGCAACTTATTTTGGCTTCTCTATAGCAAATGCTATAGAGAAGTGTGTCCACAAGCTGGACATAAATTCAAATTCATTCAAATTCGTTCTGTGTTGAAAAAAATGGGAAATTACCAAACTTAACCATTGTCTTCTCTCATTTAGAATCTGACAAAATCCCAAGCTCATAAATAACCAAACTAAGCCTAGAAAACAGTGAAGGTGAGACACAACATGAGTGGAATGCAGAAGTGTTTGGGAGGCCTTACAGCCATCTGGATTACTTCTAAAGACATCCCACATGGAGGAAAAAAAAGTCTCTGGTTTGTAGCCATCTCTAGTAATCAGAGATTTTTCCAGATAGTGGTGTAACTTTGATTAGTGCTTTCCTCGCATGAGAAACTACCTGAGAGGATGTAAATTTAGAGTGATGAAACACACAATGAACCATAAAAAACAATATGCTAAAAATGTGAAGAAATGACTGCAAAATTCTTCATAGAATGCTAAACAATGGTGCCACATCTGATTAAAATGACATGTAGCAAGAATAAGGGATAGAGGCCTTATAGAATCTAGAGGCAAGGTTTGCTGCAGATAATAAAGTCAGGGTAAGGGCTGCATACCAGACTATTGCAGGATAGAATTCTGTTCAAGGTTAAATATTCAGTTGTGAACAGTAAATAGAAGAATATCACCTCCTGAATGTGCAGGAATTATGTGGGGCTAAGCTAGCAATCTGTCTTTGTTTCTAGGTGACAACTTGCACAAAATTATAGCTGCTTTTCCCATGAGTCATGAAAGGTGTTATTGCAGCAAGTGTATGTGTTCTGGCAATGTGCTTAGATTCCCAACATCTGTGATATGTCAGGATGATGTGTTCAGTATGGATAACACCATAGCAGAAATTGTACATTTGCCCCATAGTCAAAATCAGCATATTAGATTCAGCTCACCTTTACCCATTAATCATTTGTTTCTCAACTTCAACTAAATACACAACAAAACCACAATATTGTATGATGAGATTTTGGATAAAAATTAAAATATTTGATAAACAGGTTATATAAAAATATATGCTTTAAAACCCCCAAACACAAAACAAATACAAAATGTATATTAGGAAGTGAAGCCATCACCTGCTGTTACTGTGCTGTTGTGGAGAATGTCTGGAATGGTCTGAAGGCTCCGATCTTTGGTCAGGAGACCGTGAACGGCTGCGGCGGGGCCGGTCATGTGAACGGTTGGAATGATCTGATGTCAGCGACTGAATTTCTGAGATGTCTGTAACATAAGATAATCATCTCCTTAGGATGGGAAGGGAAATCTTTCCATTATGGATAAAGAAAAATAATTTAAAAAAAAACAGGGAAAGAGTTAGCGCTGCTGAATATATTTATTACTGTCTGTGTCTTTCTGTCTTTGTGACACCAGCTGATGTCAGACAGGAAACAAAAGAAAAATCTCCCCAATGGAGACACAGGTAGATATGAAATTATTAAACAGATTTATATAGCGCCAACATATTACGCAGCACTGTACATTAAATAGTAATTAAAATGCATAGGCTTAGACATAAGTAAATGCCTGATTTCATCATTCATTTTAGCAATGTTACCATACCATCTCTTTCTGAAGCATTTGCAGAATGAAGGCTGTCATCTAGATCTGGGACATTCAGTAGAGTTGCTCGCTCATCCCTTTGAACTACCATTTTTAATTTGCCCTTTGACCTTTCTATTAAAGTTTTTGCATCGGACAAAGACATGTTTTCGGTGACTGTGCCATTAATCTGCAAAACAACAATGGACGGATTACTGGTTATTCATGCTTAGCGTAAATTACTTCTAAATGATTGAGTGACATACACAAAAGCCTAGATGTATTTAGTCTGTACCAAATCCTGCAAGCAAAGCATGATTCACACCGCTATCTAGAACATTGCAAATAATGTGTTCGGAAGAATGGTCTTTTGCCTTAACCAACAAATCAGTGTAGAGTCAAAATAATTCATAAACGTTAGCATGACATGAAAACAAACTAGTCCGCCTTTAAAGAAAGTTACATATTATATTAAACAAATAAACGTTTCAAGAAATCTTCTCTGCAATCAAAAATTAGATGATGCATTTCTTTACTACGTTGCTGCAAAATAGTGTTTCCTACACAAATCTCTTAAATTTAGGTATTGGAAAAACACATTACAAATTACATGAATTTACAAATATCTCTCTTCATCAAACCCTTTTTGAAATGTCTGTTGGATTGTAACCATTGGGCTTTATTGAAAACTGCTTGAGGTCTGGGATTTCCTGAAAGCCAGAGGTAATTATACACACCGGTATTTTCCCAATAAAATATTGCTGTTATAAGGCCTCAACTGCATGGAAAAGTCTGCAGTTCTCTTACTACAAGTGAAAATAGTCCTTAGCCGCCTGTATCGGACATTGGAATTAGGCACCAAATGCTGTGTGGTGAAGAGTTCCTGCAATATTCAGCAAAAGTTCCTGAATGAGACAAATATCTTCATTTATAGGAGGTCCCTTGTCTTTTCTAGCAATTCAGATTTATAGGGATTAGCTGTTAATCCTATACCTAACTGCACAATAAAAAAAGACCAGATTCTTAACCAAAAGGAGAACAATGACAAAATCAACCATGCCATAAACCCAACATGTAGTAAAATTACCCTACATTATGTATTCTCTATGCAGAAGATCCCAGTAAGAAAATATCAGTTTATCATTTCCTTGTGTAAAATGCTGCAGTCAGCTAATCTCCAGCCTAAAATCTGACCTCTGATAAATAGGCCTTAGGGGCAGGTCCTTGCTCTAAGTAAAGATGATATATCCCATGCCAAGGCACAGGTCATGTGGTCCAGCACCAGAGGCAGGACAAACGAGGTGTTTAAATGAGTCCACTCAAACAGAATCTGTGTTTAGTGGCAATAAATTGATTTTGAATGTGATGAACATCTCAAAGCATTGAAGAGCCATTCCTCATATATAGTAGCTGGGTTATCTCTGTGATATAAAGGACTGCAACTTCATGAATCTTAGCTACTGATGTGAAATCATTTTGAAGCAGGACACAGCGAGTCCCACATCAGCAGTTTTATTCCTACATTTTTCATCCATGAATGAGAGAGCTCCAGATTCCAGTAGTGCAGAAATGTAAACTCAGCTAGTGGTATTGATCAACATCCCTAGGAATTGTTGAGCAAGCGTCACTGCAGAAATGAAAAGACAGGCAGAGCTGTGAAACAAAGATTGCCAATAAACCAAAAGTACCCAACAAGCAGAAAAAAAGAGAAGGTGGCTCTTGTTAGCAAATAAAATGATTGCCTCTGCTTTCACCCAGTGTTAGTCAGATTTTCCAGCTGAACTATTCACAGCATAACAAATCCTACATGCACGTATCAGATCAGATGAAGGGTATAATGATTTTCACAAGTGTAACAGCCATCAGTGTCAGGTGTACAAGATTTCTCACAAAACGAGTATGAAGATCATAACATGGATGGGTCTACCCAGCAGGACACCAACTCTGTGTACCATACAGATGATGATTGGAGTGTAAATTTTAGTATCATTGCACTTCTGTATACACAAGCAGCCAGTTTATTGCTAATCTACAAAATATATGAGAAAAGCTTACCTTAAGCACAACGTCGCCTTCCTGAATATTTCCATCTCTCGCTGCCAGACTATCTTGAGAGATTTCCTTTACAAAAATATGGCTGGCTAATCTTAAACCATATTCTATGAAAACAAATCATACACAAAACTGTTATTCAAAAGGTATAATAGTATAGGAATGCAACTTTAAAATGATGCAGAGGGACAATGTGGACTTCTAAAGAAATTTTTGTATTTACATCATAACACATTTCTTGACACGTTTCGCAAAATCAGCTTCATGAGAATAACATTTTAAGGAGACTTCATATTAATTATCTTTTTCAAAAACATCTTCATATCAATTAAATATATTCTCATCAACTTTCATTTTGAGACACTCAGTTTAAACCAACCATGAGAGTGGTGGAAACCGATATGTGCCAGTGGAGATGTAGGATTTTGTAACTTATCCACCTCTTATGTTTAACACTCAAAAAACTCTTATTCAGTTCCAAGGAGGGCTGTGTCATTCGATGAAATCTTGAGTATATGCACTTATTATCCCCTCTAAATCTCCAATAGCTTTATGCCTCCATCACTCCTTTAGCAGTAGTAGGTTTTTATATGTATATATTTTTTTATATGTTTATAGATTTTGAACTAAAATTAAAATAAAGTAAAATTAAAAAAAAAACCCTGTAATGAAACCTTTTAGGTTTGGAGAAAAGAGATAGATGTGAATTGGGTGTGGTACAAATTCACAAATCCTACCTTGAAACGTAACTAAAAAGAAAAGAAAAAAGGACAAAAGAACTTTGAATTTTTTGTTGTAGTCCCCCATGCCACTTAAGTGTGCTCATGGAGACAGAACAGTGCTTAGAGCTAACATGGTGAACTATACCACTGTTTATATTAGGAAATACAACATGAAAACCTTTTGAACATTGATCACAATCATAGTATACATGTTATAAAGTATTTACAAGCTTCTAACAAATCATCCCAAATTTTTTTTCCTGCAGAGTGCCCCACAACTTCCTGTCTTCTAGAAAATCAATGTTGTGCAATTAGCCATACAAGTGCTGACGACAAGAACAATTATTTAGGAACATACCTTCATTTTTTCTAGATTTCACCAAGGTCACTTTGGTAGGTTTTGGAGGTTGACTGGAAGCGACAGATCTTCTGTCTGATCTAGGCGACAAACTTCTTTCTCTGCTGGCACTTCTGTCCCTTACCCAGCTCTTCTCACTCCTCCTGCTGGCACCAGGGCCACTCTGGGCACTTCTCTGGTCAGGCACCTCATCCTCATAACTGTCCTCCTCATTTTCAGAGGCTGGCTCTGGGTCAGGACGAACCACAGGAAGCTGGACTTTTTTCTTCCGTCGTATAGTCTGGAATAGGTTGACGAGAATGGTGAAAAAAGATGCCAAGTTTCATAATATAGGAAGCTGAATTGTAATACAATTACTAGTTGATCCATCAACCACTATGCAAAAAATATGTGGAAAGATTAAATTAGGTGTGTTAAGCAATTTGTTTCAATGAAAATGCTGATCATACAAATTTCAGATCAATCTGAAGCCGCAAAGCCAGTCTCATAAAAATGCTGTCAGGGTGCCCAACTCTGAACAATGAATAAAATGATGCTGAATTTATGAATTGGCTTAAACACTGTATGTATGGTATGTATGCCAAGTTAAAATATGTACCCCTGACATAATAGACATTTTAATCTTTAAAGTGGCAAGTTTAAAGCAACCACATAAATAACTAGAAATCAATATCTGACCCGAGCAGACACTGTCTACTTAATGCTAAACATCTCTAACAAGCTTTTCAGGAAAGGCCTAAGTAAATCTTGGACTGTCGGCATAGGCTTGGGTCAAGACTCACAGCATAAAGAAATGACAGTAAACTGAAAATTGAGGAAATAAAATAAAGAAAAAGCTACTTACAATTTTGGCATTTTTACCACTCTTTCTCAACTGTTGAACAGCAAATGCATGTTCAACGTTATCCATTGACACTCCATTGACCATTGCAACACGGTCATTTTCCCTACAAAGACAATATAGAAAGTGTTATTATTGTTAAATATAGTTTAGTTTTAACTTTTATTGATGCATTGCAAAGGCTTTCTGAGGTACAATGAACATGCATTTTGGCACAACTTATACAAAGGCCCCTATAGATAATACAAGAAAATGAAGCTAACAATTAGCAATTAAGTGATCAAAACCAATTAAAAAAAAACATTCCTAACAATTTCTATTTTACCAAAAAGGAGGACCTTACTGGAGTTTTTCAATACCATTATCTAAGCTTCTCCACAGGTAAATATAACAATTAAATTCAATTTGAGTATATGGCCCGAACAGCACACAGACGTTAGATCTGTCTAAAAGCAGTGGAAAAGTGTTTGCACAGGCCCCTAGCTAACCTAATTTTTCCACATAGACATAGACATAGGCTATGATCATACTGGCCATGAGGTTGTGGTGAGGTTATCACTTCCTCAGTGTTGTTGGTAAGTTATCTAACGGCTGACAATGCAAGCTTACAGGGTTGTGCTCAGGTGCACCTGGGAAAGGTGTAAAGGTGCTCTTAAGGCAGAACTAAAGTAAAAATAAAACACTAGGAAGTAGTACTATTTGGCAAAGGACACATGCAATGCAGAGCCAGCAGCCAGGGATAATTTAACTCCTGTGCACGTTACATCCTCCAATCCCGAGAAGCCTCCATGAAAGCCCACTGTGGAGCCAGCGGTGAAGCTGGAGCCTTCCATGTGTGCACCAAGAACAGGTCCTGGACCTGTCATCTATGCATCACAACTGCATAGGATAAGAATGTGCTCAACACCCATCAACAGGAGTTCTGCTCTAAGATGTTGAAATATTGTTGCTTGAAATTACAGTTACGGGTAACATTTTTACACACGATAAATCAAGCAGCGTATTGTTTTATGGAGAAAGAAGAGGGGATGATGAGGAGGTGCCCCAATGTGGGCACAACAATAGTCCTCTGTAGCAATTGGTCATTTAGTGCAGGTCGCAGACCACTAAATGCACAAACTCCAGACCGCGCATGCGCGGGGAGCCGTGTGTCACTCAAAGCGGAAGAAATTTCCCCCCGAGTGATGTCATAATGCCAGAACCCGCCCACTCTCCTATCGTAGGTCTGAGCCTGCGATGGGACAGTGGGCAGGTTATGTCCTGACAAACAGCCTGCCCACCGCCCTGAGCCTGCCATGTCACCGGGAGACGTGGTCTGTGGCTCTGGCTGGTGTGCCCATACCCTCCAAGTGGGGTCCTGGGGGTTGGGGACCTCTGGTTTACAATGATGACAATGATGGCAAGACATTGCTATGCAGTGTGCAGCTTCTCCTTCCAACAGTGCAAGGTGGATAAACACCATACTGGCCAATTTTATGCATCAAATTGTTCACTATGATGACTTTGGTAGTACATAAATTACAAGCAGACTGCAGAATCTCCTAAAATGTCTTTGGTACTCTAGAGCTAAAATGTGTCAACTTAAAACAGGTCTGTCCAACTCTAATCAGAACTTTTTAGATCAACCAGGTTGGCCGAGACTCCAAGGTAAGGCAAGAAGAACTAGGAACCCTTGGGTGGTCAACTCTTACCATGGATAAATCATCAGCCTTTACTAAAAAGTGAACCTTCAACAAAGCAGCTCATGGGGTCAACAAATAAAAAAACATGTTATTGATCATCTAAAGCCAAACATGGACTGTTTGGATATTGATTTAATCTTCCCACCACTAATAAAAAACAACAAGAGTGTTTTTTTTTTTTTTTTTAAAGCGCTATACCACTGTTTATATTAGGAAATACAACATGAAAACCTTTTGAACATTGATCACAATCATAGTATACATGTTATAAAGTATTTACAAGCTTCTAACAAATCATCCCAAATTTTTTTTCCTGCAGAGTGCCCCACAACTTCCTGTCTTCTAGAAAATCAATGTTGTGCAATTAGCCATACAAGTGCTGACGACAAGAACAATTATTTAGGAACATACCTTCATTTTTTCTAGATTTCACCAAGGTCACTTTGGTAGGTTTTGGAGGTTGACTGGAAGCGACAGATCTTCTGTCTGATCTAGGCGACAAACTTCTTTCTCTGCTGGCACTTCTGTCCCTTACCCAGCTCTTCTCACTCCTCCTGCTGGCACCAGGGCCACTCTGGGCACTTCTCTGGTCAGGCACCTCATCCTCATAACTGTCCTCCTCATTTTCAGAGGCTGGCTCTGGGTCAGGACGAACCACAGGAAGCTGGACTTTTTTCTTCCGTCGTATAGTCTGGAATAGGTTGACGAGAATGGTGAAAAAAGATGCCAAGTTTCATAATATAGGAAGCTGAATTGTAATACAATTACTAGTTGATCCATCAACCACTATGCAAAAAATATGTGGAAAGATTAAATTAGGTGTGTTAAGCAATTTGTTTCAATGAAAATGCTGATCATACAAATTTCAGATCAATCTGAAGCCGCAAAGCCAGTCTCATAAAAATGCTGTCAGGGTGCCCAACTCTGAACAATGAATAAAATGATGCTGAATTTATGAATTGGCTTAAACACTGTATGTATGGTATGTATGCCAAGTTAAAATATGTACCCCTGACATAATAGACATTTTAATCTTTAAAGTGGCAAGTTTAAAGCAACCACATAAATAACTAGAAATCAATATCTGACCCGAGCAGACACTGTCTACTTAATGCTAAACATCTCTAACAAGCTTTTCAGGAAAGGCCTAAGTAAATCTTGGACTGTCGGCATAGGCTTGGGTCAAGACTCACAGCATAAAGAAATGACAGTAAACTGAAAATTGAGGAAATAAAATAAAGAAAAAGCTACTTACAATTTTGGCATTTTTACCACTCTTTCTCAACTGTTGAACAGCAAATGCATGTTCAACGTTATCCATTGACACTCCATTGACCATTGCAACACGGTCATTTTCCCTACAAAGACAATATAGAAAGTGTTATTATTGTTAAATATAGTTTAGTTTTAACTTTTATTGATGCATTGCAAAGGCTTTCTGAGGTACAATGAACATGCATTTTGGCACAACTTATACAAAGGCCCCTATAGATAATACAATTTATTTCAAATATTTTACATGCCCTATAAAGCTATAATAAGTAAACCTGAACCATGAAAAACACAAAGTATCTCTGTTCAAAAGGTGTTAATGTAGCGTTCGTACATTTTCAGCTAGCCATGCTAATGCAGTTAAAATAAAACTAAGTGTGAACTGCATATGCATGAATTACACAATAACACCTTTCCTTTTAAAGACAAGTTTTTTTCTTTACAGGTTGACACTGCCTAACTTCAAACTGCAAAGGGAACCCTGCTTTAAAGTTTGAAATGAACAGAGGCAGCATGAAGTGTTATTGCAAAATCACTAAACGAAATCAGAGCAGATGGCAGAGGAAAGCCAGTAAAAGAAAACCATGATGCATATAGTTCTTAGAAGGTGAAGAAAGTCCGCAGATATATTAGCTGAAATAACCTTACAGAGCTGCACTCTTCATAATGTTTCACCAGACAAGCGGCTTTTGGCGCAGGTTCCATAGATAAACAGTTGAGATCAGAAAGTTTACTTTAGTTCTGGGGAACTGCTCTGTTCACCTATCCTGACCAGCTCTCATCTAAATTAGTATTAATAATAATGTTCCAACAGCATGTGAGGAAGAACGAAGCTTCACAAGAAAAGAGAACACCATTTAAACAAACTGCTTCCAACATGAAATGCAAACAAACCCAGGAATAACAGATATAACAGTTCTACTCATAGCACAAATAATCATATATCAAAGCAGACCTTAACAATTCAGATGTAGAGAGTCAGGATAAAGGGATAGTAATACGTAAACAACAATATTAGGGGTCTGCTTAACTTAACCTAACATCTTCAGTTCCTTTCATGAATATAGAATGTAAAGCAGGCCCCTACAGATGTCACAGAATTGTTACTTTAAATGTTCTGGATTTTAGTTTCCAGTGACAGATAAACAAAGTGATAAAATGGGCACTGTACACACAGCGTCATTCTGTTCAATGAAAGGGGACTGGGAGGGAACAAGTGGTACCCCGCTGTGCTCTTCTGTCTGTGCGGTCATTTATCAATCGTTTACCACACAGGAAGAGAAAGGGGAACTCACATTTTCCATTAGTAGAGTAAGGGGAAGGCTAGAACCCCTGTCAGATTTTATTTTGCTCTGTGTGTTTTGCCTAATACGCAGATTACATATATTTTATTATTGAGTGACTCTCTTGCTATCTTAACTTTTGTTAAGCAAGGCATACATGTAAAAGCAGAGTACCTGTGCTTCTTCTTCTACCAACCACCACTCTAATCATGAGAAATATTCCTCAAAGTCTGATGAGAAACAGGCAATTTTGAGTGTTAATCTGCTGAGCCCCCCACAGCTTCCATCAGAGGAACCAGTGATCTGAAATGTTTCCAAGCCTGCTGGGGCCACGAACTGGAGTGGAATTCGGAGGCACAGAGAAGCAGAGGTAACGTATGAGTACTTTTACTGATATGCCTTGTTTGAAAAACTTTAGCAATAGGTTCCCTATAAATGACCCAATCACCATATGGTCTTTATTGAACTGTAATAATCTATAATAATGTGAAGAAAATAAGTACCAAGGGAAAGAGCTGCTATAGCCGACATCAAACAAATGGCTGTTTGGTGGGTTGTCTCCGGCTACATTATTGTCAGCATCTTGAATCACTGGCCGAATACAAGGCCCCTGACCAGGAGCAAATACACCCCAAGCTAGATTAAAGGAAAATCTCTGACCAACAAGTATACATCAAGTCAGGGTAGAGCAAAATCACTAGACAAGGAAAAGCATTTACATAGCAAATTCACTGGAAAGTCCCGACCATGAACAAATACAAGCTAAGCTGCTTTGGAGCTGATCAAAAACTAATATTCCCCAAGTTAGGGTAAAGAAAAATCTCAAACTGGGAACACGTAGACCTCAAACTAGGTGACAGCAAAGGATTGAAGATTTCAAATTACCACTTTTAGAAAATCAGTTATTTCTTGCGTTGTGTGGTATTGCCATTTCAAATTTCAATTTTAAGTAACAGCTCAGAAACACAACTACATATAATGATAAGCATCAGACTTTGCAGCTCGAGAAACAAGCTAAATATAGAGGACTATAGGACCATGCTTTACAATTATACCCAAACTGTTCAATACTAAATATATATAAAAAAAATACAAAAGCAAATAATACTACAATACATAACCCATTATATGGAAATAAATGACTGATTTATCTAAATGTAAATAAAAACAAAGTCCATGTGAAATATATATCCTTAGGCAATATCAATACAGAAAGCAAAACAGAAAACATACTGCAGCAGGCCTTCAGCAGGTCCTCCTTTGAGCACATCGGAGATGACTATTGATGTTTCTCCACTCTGGAAATGGGGGTTGTCTCTACCTCCAGATATTGCGATCCCAAATCCAAATCCTGGGGCCTATAAAAAAACAAAAAAACAAACGGTGATTATAAAAGGGTTACTAAATATGCAAAAAAAAAAAAAAAGTCAAACTATATATTTACACACACACAAACTATATATATAAGCCAAACTATCCTAATCAGTGTAAACCTCACATTTGAAGAAATGTACCTTTCTACAGTGGAGAAAGCAATGTCCTTGATAAATGAACACATGCTGTGCAGTGTGAAGATATAGGGAGAGCAGGGACTGAGGCTGATAAAGCTTTATTGTCTTGCAAAGCACACACAAAAGGAAAGCATTTCCATGCTCTGCTATGAACAAAATTTGTATGGAGCCCCTTGCCTTAAGTGTAAACTGTTTATATTCAATTGTCAAATATTTTTTTCTCCTATTTTAGATCCTGTATATTCAATCATCAATGGGTCTCTGACTTTCCTGTGTAATTAAGGCAGATCATTTCTAGAGGAATAAGGTGGGGGAGACGAAATAATGGAGACTGACAGCTTCCAAAGCAAACAATGGGAAGTTTGCAGTGAGAAATCAGAGAAGCAATTTCAGTACAGGAGAGGGAGTCTACAGCTAAGCAAAGCTGCAAATAAAGCTGCGTACACACGGCAAATTTTTCTCGCCCGATAATCGGTATCGGCCAATTATCGGGCGAAAATCTGCCGTGTGTACAGTCGGTCGTCGTCCATCGTCCGACGACCGTCCTGGCGGATCCATGGACGATGGACGACGACCGATCCTAATGAAAGGGAAGGGGAGAGCGCGCAGCAGGGTGCCGCTCCGTCGCTCTCCCCCTCCCCTCTCCATAGAGCATGAACGGTGCTGTATGTACAGCACCGTTCATGCATCGTGCAGTCTTTTCTCGTTGGAAAGGATCGTGAAAGATCCTTTCCAACGAGAAAAATTGCAGGTGTGTACGCAGCTTAAGGCAAAAGTTCAGGTTTAAACCAAGGTTGTGTCAAATGCCAGCTCTACATTCCTAGACTGAACTCAAAGTGCCCCTATATGAAATCAGTGGTAGGTTTTGTATGTGTAGTAGTAGGAAACATACATTTATTTGTCACTCCATAGTTGAATTTATCAGATAATATTAATTACTGTTTCTAGATTCTCTCACAGTCTACAGTGCTGAATCTGCCTCCCCCTCCTTTGCAAATACATAGACTGTCAGTCACCCTTATTCAGAGTTGGTAAGGAGCCAGACAAAATAAGAATAAACCAATTAATGTCAGCTTGTGTAGGCAGAATATGGTTATTTCTTCATTTGTTTCCATCTAGATCTTTGCCAGGTAAGGGGGCTTTCTAGAGGTGACTGGGAGTTATTAAAAAGCTGGTTCAGCCCTCTATTGGGGTCCAGAGATTTCCCATGGGTGGCACCTTGCCAGCCCCTCAGTCACTTTGCACTGCAGCACTGGTTCTTAAAGAACCACCATCTGCACATTTACCAGTTGGGGCAGTATTAGTACCACTCACTTACCAGTTGGGGGCAGTATTAGTACCACTCACTGCCATTCCTATAAATGCTCTATATGGGCGACATTGCAGCAAACGCACTGCAATCTCACTACCAGTGTGAACATAGCCAAATCCTATACATAGGTACAGGGGGGGTGGGGGGGGGGGGGGTTAGAGTTGGCTCCTGTGAGACAAACCACAGACTTCTGGTTTCATTTAAGGTTTGTCAGCAGCCGATTTATTTAATTGGCTAGCATAAGATAAAAAAATTGTTAGCTTTAGGGACACAAAAACCATTTTGGACAGAGGATTATTTTTTTTTTTTAATATCAAATCACAATCAAAGCAAAGCCAGTATATAAGCCAGTATATGCACTTGCAACAGCAAAAGATTTTTATCCATTTAAAATGTTCAAACATTTAAAAAAAAAAAAAAATACTAAAAACTAAATTAGTACATGGTATCAAAAAACAAGGCTAGCCCCCCTAAAAAAAAAGGTACAACTGAACAAAAATTCTAAACATGCATATTCCCTTTTAATTGCTTTCAGTTTATTTGTATTTCCATATTTAAACATTATTTTAGACCTTTCAATCTATAAAATCCAATATTATCCTTGCCTTGTGTCATATTGTATATTCCAGCACGTTTATTATGGGTTAACAAGCTACAAAGCCTTCGAGTTAATTACTCATTGGCATCTGGACTATTGCTGGAGACTTACTCAGTGTAAGAATTAGGTTCCAAACACTGGCCGCTAATCCTACACAGGGCAGACCTTTCATGCTGTGCAGCTTACTCCTTCCTAACGTATGCTTACAGACAACAAGCAAGTCACATCACTAAATGATTATGTACCAAGGAAGGCCACACAAAAACACAACATATTGCATAGCAGTACTAGTGACTGGCCCTGTACACCGGAGATTCTATTCTCCATAACCTGTATAGGATTATTCTGGTTGCTGGAAATATTCAAGACACGCACAGCGTCTTCACAACCAAAATCATTATGTTCACACAGTTTAAGACTCCAAGGTCACAGCTTTCATAAAATATTACATTCCCACGCACTACCAAATAACTTTTGCCAGTGAGGTCAGATGAGGAACAAGAAAAATGAGCGTTATTTTTGCAGAACACTTAGCAAAGTATGAAGTGCTCATGCTACAGTGTCTGGTCCCAGCTCCAATATTCAATACAGGTTTACCAGCGCGACCAGTGTTTGAGGATCATGGTATAGAATACACATCTTATTCTGTTCCATTCAAAGTTTATATCAGTGCAAAAAAACAAACATAACAAGAATTCCGTACATCTCTGCACTATGTACACACTTCTCCATGTTTGAATTTTTAAATACATTTAAATAACCCTGGGACATAAATTTGTTACTGGCTGAAAACCAAAATCCAATAATGGAAATCATAGGAAAAACAAATGCAGGAACTCATCTAAGGGCCAGGAGGACCATATTTATGTTGCTCTATGGGTAATCAAGCAAGCAGCCAATTATATTACATTAAAATTTAGGACACTGGTGGTTGGCTGGTATTAGGATGCCACCTAAAAAAAACAGCTTTGACTTCGGGTGTGAACAAGGCCTGTAAAGATATATCAGATTCCCTCAATCATGCATCCAGTCACCCCTTAAAACGCTGACAGCCAGGTATTTACCCATCTACAACATTTTGCATGTGAATCTTTTCCCAAACAGCTTATATATAAGCAAAACTAAACCCGACAAGGTGACAAACATGTTCATCTCAGAATTGTCAACATGGAAAATGTGGCTGATACCTCAGACAACAAACATGGGTTCTGAATAATAGTGCTCCCAAAATAAGCCTTCTCTGATCACAGCTACAGACTACAGCGAGAAGGTTTACAAACCTTTCAAGAAAACCAGTGCTAAGGAACCCTGGATGCTGCCAATGCCGAGATCTTCCTTTGAAAACACTATAAATATCAGGCCGACATGCTGGGTATAGTATTCTAAATCACTGAAAGAGCAGCAGCAGGAGTTCTACTTTCACTTCTGACCAAATATGTGTCCTGCTTCGTCTTTAGGGCCACAAAAAAGCCACATGGTTGAACTAACTTTGCTTTTTTTTTTTAATTATTGTTTACATGATTTACTGTTATATCTTGTTACAAAAAGTGTGAGATTAAAATTGTGTTTTGCAAAAAAATGAAATCTGACAGGTATACAAAATCATAAACAAGTGAATTACTGAAATAACGCATAATAATTAACTTAATAAGTGTTATAGTCAATCGGCTGTTTAGGTTTGTGGTGAGCTGACAGAGGTTCAAGACTCCAAATCTGCTGATAGCTCATTATAACTACTGAAGACTTAAAAAACGTATTGATCAAACCCCAATGCACATTACCAGGCCTAATGCAAAGCATAGGCACAGAAATGGACAAACATCTGGCTCCTACCCCTCTCCAATGTGTTACTATAAAAGGAAGGCTTTCATACTTTTGCCACCATTGATGGCAATGATAAGAGATCTGGGAAAAAAATACTTAAAAAATGATATTTAAATAGCAACACTGAGTTTGTATACAGCTCCTATAGACTATAATATGCCATATACAGCCACAAGCAGTAATGCATACTGAGCTCTTCCCTCCTATAGCCGCATAGTCAAGTCCCATGAACGATGCAGGGCCTTGGATTCAAAAAGGAGCTCCT
>NC_092859.1:124059805-124074048 GCF_032062135.1 Pyxicephalus adspersus
GTGGCAGCCCCTGTATTGTGACCCAACTTTTCAGTAACCACCCAAAAAGTGCTGCGTGGTGCACCCAGCTACAAGGGGCTGGGGAGAACACTGCTAATTGCTTTGAAAGATATAAAGTTCTTACACTTTCACTTATTTTTTGAATTTCTACTTTGAAGATGACACAATCAGGCAGGTCATTATTGCAGGAAGGGAGAGGCAATGTCTCTTCTGCAATAAACTCTCCCACTTGCCTGGTTCGACGAGCTTCATATGAGCCCATTTTTAGCCTTTTTAGCAATATTTCGCTTATGACAGGTGGGGGGGGGATCTAACTTTTGTGAATCCTATTTTTGATGGACTCTTGGTGCTCTAATACTATTTTATTTGCACGGATAGTTTTTCTGGTTAGTATTCTGAGCTAATTTCCTCAATTACTGACATATTTGTTCTTCAGTCCAAAAACTTATCGATGCATAAAGCCCAGCCTGACAGCAAAATCAACTTCCTATCTTCCAATAGAAACTAAGGTCAGGAGCAGGCAAATCACAAGCCACATCTCCTAAACCGGATGTAGGAAACTTTACAAGCTGTCTAGGTTTAAAATTGCTTTTTGGCAAAGAAACGCTGGATTTATGAAATCATGTTACCATTTTTGTAACTTGAAGCAGCTGATGGAAAAAAACATTCTCTGAACTGCTCATTTGCCAAGTGTCTGAAAATATCTGCAATATTTGTGTTAAAGCCATTGATTGATTCCATCCACAGTTCTACTACACAAAGCTGCACACACACAGGCAAGGCTTATAAAATGACCTGACAGTAGTTCACACAATACAAATTGTAGTTTCTAAATATTGACATGTGCTATAAAAGAACCATTGTTCTTGCTACAAGAACACAGCATTACCGCTTGTTTACAAGCACAGCTGTGGCGTATAAATCACATGCACTGTAACCAGCTTCCACATGGTAAAAAAAAACTATTGTTCAGCTAAAAAAAATTATGGCAAAAATAATATATTTTAGTTATTTAAAAACACCTATATCCCAATCCCAATAATCTTGTATATTCACTATAACTCGTATACGTCTAATTCAATTCAATTTTTGTCATACCTTGAGCTTCATACCATCGTGTATGTTTAAAGCCTATGTTAGATTGTAAAAAATATTCAAGTCTTCCAACTTTCACTTACAAATATATATTAAAAACTACTAAAATGGAGTATTTAATACATTATTCTAATATCTATACAACAGTGTTTCTCAACTAGGGTTTTGTGGAACACCCTAAGGTACTAGAGGTTCCTGGAGCAATTTGTTACGCTCATGTCAATTTAACTGACATAAATAATTATTCTGGTTATCTGTAAGGGTGACATTCTTCCCACTAGCCAGCAATGTAAGAGGCATTCTTCCCACAGACCACCACACTTGTATACTGCGAGTTGGGGATACAGTGATTATTGCAGGGATTCCCTAATGACCTGATGTTTTGTCAAGAGTTACCCCATGTTATAAAGGTCAAGAAATGCTGCTATAGACTAACTCTTCATTTCTTAAAAGGTTTTAATGAACCTTACAGTTTAGTGCACACTAATAAAACCAAGTCATCATTTTTCATTAACCAATGCTGCTCCAAATGCTACCTACAACACCCGATCTCAACTAATGTTTTAGGTCCAATAGCTTTAAAGTCTTCCTTGCAGGTTATAAAGTAGTAACTAGACTCTTTCTTTTGTAAAACATGTCAGAGGATCTAGTAGGTGCCTGGCCTACATTTACTTGGATTTCTGGTTGTGAAATGAATAAATGAATCCCCCTATGCTGGTGAATTCAGTTGTGAACATAGGTCTGCAACATTCACATACAAGTGATTTATACTAGCACTGAATAAACTGCAGTTGTCTAGTTCTTAGTTAGTAAAGGTGATTATCTACACAGGAACATTGGACGATGGACAAGGTTCTGAAATTTGTCTATCTGATCATAACCCATCAGAACAGCCAAGAGTGTAAGCGGTTACGATGAGATGGATACCTGGGCTATTTGACAATAATCAGACCAGGGGGCACATTATTAATATTTATTTATTAATATTTATTATTAAACATCATTGATTGAGGTGTTCTGGGTAAGTACCTAAGTTGATGTTTGATACAAAATGGACAAAACATGAACAGAAATATGTTCAATAGAGACAAATACCGCAATATAGAACTTCTGCCTGATACAGCTGTAAAATCCTGCCAGAGGTTCTAATGCATCTCCACTCTAACAGAGAAATACAATTCTATTTAGTTAACCATTCTTGCTCTTCTTCATTCAGCAGCCAACAGCAAATTCCTACAGACAGAATATAGGCCTACGGCAATGTTTGCATATTCAGAGCTGCACTAACACTTCCTGGAAACTACGCTCAAGCGAGATCCAAGCAAAGACAGAAAAGTTGTTTAAAAGTCCACAAGTAACAGAAAACCAACCAGCAAAATACAACCAGTCCTACCATTTCTATGCCGAAGCACCTTTATCATCCAGATATTTATCAAGAACCAGAATTGTTTAAAGCAAGGACAGGAAGTGAGAGGAAATCCATAAAAAAGGAAGCGACAATCTCTCATAGACAGTGTCATTGCATTGTAAGATTTTCCATCTATTTCTGTCCTTGTAAAACTAAACATTTTAAATATACTCTCACATTGAGTCTCTGTAAAAAAAAGCCACCAGCATTATTAAAGGGTGATGCAACCCAGCAATACTATTATTTAAATATACATTTTATGTTAGGCTAGACGATGATATTTGAAACCCATATCGAGTTTAAGCAATTACCCAATAAATGTAAACCCCTGGTAGTGACACCAGGTTAGTGAATTATAAAAAAAGGCAGTACTGGTTCCTATAACTGCCCTATCATGGCCAGTGCCCCGTGCAGACTCGCTATCTTCCAGGATGAATGATGAATGAAGTCTTCCATTTTTTGGGAGCCCTATAACTTTTAGCTGCAAGCTCACCCTGGGCTATCAGACAAAATGCTGAGGAGAGTGGAGAGGTTATTATGTGATGAAGCTCTCTGCAGAATTTAGAAATGAAAACAGAGGGGAAAATTAAATTATATATATATCTAATAAAGGTATCAGATGTGATACAAGGTGGTGGCGGCTGGACCTGAGAACAGAGTTTGACATTAAATACCAGATAATGAATGGATGCCGTAAATGAGCCATTACAAGATGTCACACTTTACTGAATTCTGAATAAGTAAAAAAATCAATTAGTTTATATGGTCAGTTTATGAGGGATTCTTCATGAAACTTTTGCTGCGTAACTTCCCTTGTCTCTAGCAGGATCATTCAACCTACTGAACTTGTGAGACTTGCTTTCCATTTTTACATTAGGTTTGCTGTATGTGGAAAGCAGAAAGGAGCCTGCAATGTGCATTCCAGCACCAGAGACAGACACGTTCTAGGATCACTTGATTACATACAATGGATCACACATCAATTCTTAGATAACAAACAGTGCTACCAACTAGGTGCTCCCTATATACATTTTAAGGAACATTACACATTTGCCTGGAGTGTACCTTTATGTTTCAGAATGTTTGATGCAAACCTTACAGGATAGTAGTAAATACCTGGGTGTTCTGTGAGGTTAGTGTTTACAGCTGCTACATATCTATGCATTAGAACAGTATCCAAATAATAAAGGTGACATGTTCTCTTGTCCTTAAGGCACAAGACAAAATCCTTAATAGTTGCAGCTCATCCTGTAACAGCAGACCTATTCTGTTGAGAACAGCACTCATTGTACGGGACATACCGGTACTTATTTCTGTCTAGAAAGCCTATCCACAGCTGTCCATTGACTATGGCAGGTTTTTGACTAGAGGCAGAGCTCCCAATCGTTACACCCAAACATTGTCACATGACCTCTGTGTTGTCAGGACAGATTTTGGCACCGGCAGCAGAGAAGGAAGCAGCTGCAGAAGAGTGAAGGAAGAGGAGTAGATGAAGGTTGGGGGGGCGCAGCTTTGCAGGGACATTGTTACATGAGCCTACATTTAAAAGGTGAAATGTCTCCTCAATGTTACATTGTTTGTGCAGGAACTCAGTGTTGTCTGGTTTTTAATACATCCTGCTTAACTAAATGCTGGGAATTACAAGAGTTAAAGGTTTAACACTTTCTTATAACACTAAAAATAAAAAACGGCATCCACAGCACATAGTGGAAAACAGGTTAATATAACATGTCTAGTGACTCGCCTTTCGAAACTTTGCACTGTAATCGAGCTCCCACCGTCGCTCTCATCCACACTCCTTTAGCATGCAGAACATTGATTCACCCGCTGGCAGCTGTGGTTCCTCCTTACTCCCAGTCTCTGCCTGACACAATGGGCCTGATTTATTAAAGCTCTCCAAGGCTGGAGAGGATACACTTTTATCTGTGAACCCAGCTGATCCAGCAAACCTGGAATGGACCTGGTCCAGGATTGAAAACATTTGCTAATAAATAGCAAATTACTTAAATCCATTCCAGGTTTGCTGGATCACTGATGAAAGTGTATCCTCGCCATCTCTGGAGAGCTTTAATAAATCAGGCCCAATGTAAGGGCCAACAGAGGGATTCACAGCATTCAGCAGGGGACATGATCTAATACATCCAGAAGCATGGGGTATCAGTGTCTGGAATTTTAGTAAACAAACTTGCAGGCATGTAAATGTAGAGCTGTTTTCTTCACCAGGTACCACAGATAGCATTCTGTTTACACATTTACACCCCCTCACCCCCATCCCAGGATTGCTTGAAGCTCCTGCCAGCCCTACTCCCCCCTCCCCCAAATTCATACAGTCCCAGAACTACAACTAAGCTTTGCCTGTCAACCAAAATCTGCTTAATACAAAGCAATAAAAATAATTTCACAAACTCAAAACACGTCCAAACTGAATGACCTGCTATGCCACTACTGTATTTAGAGCACCAAAAAAAGTAACAAGGTATAGTTCATTACTTGTTATACCATGAAGGTGCTGCAGAACAAATCTGCTTGGGAATTATACACCAAATCCCAGGCGACAACTTGTAATTCCCAGCAAAAACTGTGCAAGTTTAATAAACATAAGAGAGACCAACGCAGAGATAACTTTGTATAAAGTGACAACAATTAGGCCAAGCAAACCAAAATATGCTGCAGAGGAATTGTAAATATTTTACACTGAAGGAAAAGATGTTTGAGATGTCTGCAAAGAACTCCAGATATAAACAAGCAAACACAAAGCATCTGGAAGTTTGGCGATAAGAAAAGTATAATCCTGAAGACACTTGTGGCATAACCTAACTCCACAGGACTGGCAACAAACAAAGTGACAATGAGTTCAAAGTTTACAAGTAATTCTGACAAAGGAAAATGACAAAAGTGATTTCCTTCTCTCTGGCTTCCTGACATCTGGCTTTTGTCTATTGTTCGGCAGTCAGTATCCTGTGAATGGTGCTTGGCTTACCCTGTGGAGAGTGACTGTCTGCTGCTCCCATATCGCAGTCTCTTCCATTACAGTATTCTGGGGAGACACAAAGAGAGCACAAGTTACAATCTGCACAAATCACACAATTATTATACACATCATAGACATGGTGCTGCTAGCTTCTCCATCACATCCCCAGCATGGCAATAATGAGGAAACAATACATCTGTTTACATTATAATGCCCCCAACATTCACAGAACTCCAATAGCAGGACTACGGATCCTATGGGCAGGGCATGCTGGCACATGTAGTTCCTCTCAGTGTTAAAGCTACAGGTTGCCCAGCATTAAAGTAATGGCTGGCCTAACACACTGAGCCTCACCCTTGTCATCTTAGGCCAGGAGGCGCACAGCCCCCGCTACCGAGCACCGGAAGCCCCGGGGATTGTCTCCAGCACCGGCCGGCTCCTGATAGCGGTGAGCAGCGCTAACACAGCGACGTATTATGTTCTATGTTGGACTGATGGATCTCTTACTCTGAACTGGGCGTGGCCTGGGAGGAGCCGGGGCGGGACGATGCCTCTCATAAACCACACCCCTAACAATAACAACAAACACCAGGGAGAACTAGTTTCATGCAAACAGCGATCAGAACTGAATTACACGGCCACCGGGGTCCGTAAGCAATTTGGGAAAGCTAGCTTAAAACTTCCCGGTGCCCGATCGTCCTGCCAACTATGGTTAGGAATCTGCGGATACTTAAGAAAGAGGCGTAGCCATGTCTCTAGTCCTCCCGGCACGTATGTGCGTAAGGACGCAAGGATTAGTGACGTCGCACGTAATTCCAGGTTTGCAAGCCCGCCTCCTCTAAAAATTACGTTCCCGCTGCTCGCCCGCCCGCCTAGCATTCCTGGAGAGGGCACAATGCCCAGTGACGGGGCGGCCTGTGCCAGGAACGGAGGGGAGGCTCACATCACACGTCTACATTCCTTTATATCCGTATCAGCCATGGCATGTGTGCAGACTGCTGTATGGACATTTGTCCCTGGTCATGGCACCTCACTGTTCACCACCAGGCCCTGTCCTCACACAGATATTTACTAATAGAAGTAACTTTCCTGCTCCTCTACAGAAACAACACACGTATATGTAAAGCCGGAACTTTCTATGTATAGTCAATAGTACTGGGGGACCTTCATTGTAGTGCACTGGGAATATTTTCCCTTACTTCCTGTGCTTGAGGAACAGTCTCCCCAAATGTTGTCCCCAAAAGAGGTTTCCCCCTGACATTGATCCTGATGATCCCTATCAATAGGACACATAGCATGATTCTCCATAGACAGTAATACATCCCTAACCTCCTAGATTGTAAGCTATTCGGGGCTGGGTCCTCTCCTCCTGTGTCTGTCTGTCATTTGTAACCCCTATTTAATGTACAGCACTGCATAATATGTTAGCGCTATATAAATTATTACTACACAGTATTTATATAGCGCCATCATATTACACAGCGCTGTACAAAGTCCATAGTCATGACACTTAACTGTCCCTCAATGGGGCTGACAATCTAATGCCCTACCTTAGTCATTGTCATATGCCATTATTACAGTCTAAGAGGGGGCCAATTAACCTAACTGCTTGTTTTTGGGAATATAAATCCTGTTTAATAAAAATAATAACCTTGGTTCTTTCCCCATCACCACTTTATTAATATTAAACAGAATCTATATAGCGCTTAAAACAAACTACCATTTGCAAACAACAATACACAAACCAGAAAGCTGCATGGAATTTATTCAGGAATATTGCATTTCTCTGAATAAAATATGTCCTGGAGAGCAAATATCGGATCTTTTGCAACCAGCCTTTGGAATCTGGTTTGACAGGGAAGACAGGAGTATTTTGACATTCAATACAAATGTGTATTAAACACACACACACGTTTTCCTGAGATTCCATTGATTTCAATAGGAAGTGCCTCAGGGCTTCAGCAGCCTAAAGCTAGGTACACACTTGCAATAATTATGGTTAGAAAACAAACAAATAACGTTTATGCACGGTTATTTTGAATGATCTTATTGTGCAAAATTCTGTACATGTAACGATATGATCGTTCAAATATAACCCACAAATAATGTACCCACAGTAGATACTATCGTTTGAACGATGCAGGAAGTGACACGTAAAGGAGAAAGTGTACTGCAGAACCATCAATAGATAGTGAACAATCGTCGCTCATTGAGATCTGCTGGGACGGTCGTTCGTTTCCAGTGACATTCCTCGTTGGTCAGTCGTGCACTTTTTTTGTTAACGATTATTGGACGATCCGTTGTTAGTCGTTCCTTTCCAACGATAATTATTGCAAGTGTGCAATACAGGTGCATTTTAATAGTTCATTGATGTGCCATTCAAAGTGAACAGCACATTTTACATGGCATGATTATTGCAAAGGTCTGAAGTTCAGATTTAAAAAATAAACTTCCTCTGGTATGTGGAGTACTTAAAGGGGAACTAAAGTTCCATTTTTACAATTGCCTGATCAGGTAAGTCATTATTGCAGAAAGAGACTTACCTGCCTGATTGTTTCAAGTTTCTGGCCACAAAGGTAAACTGCGCATGCGCAGCATTGGTTTTGGTTGCTGTGGAAACTGTTCAATCCCAGCTTCCCTTGCATGTGCCAAGGATGAATGAAAGAGCTCTTCATCCCAGCACAGCCATTCAAGAGAGCTAAAGATCGTCTCCAGGCAGAGGAGAAGGAAGATGATGGCGCCCTGCTATGAAAAGCAGATAGGCGAGTCATGTGGCTTTAGTTCCGCTTAGTTTTAGGGTGTAAAGTTACTTTCTCTCATACGTGTGTGCATAAGAACAACTCTGCTCTACTTCTGGCACGCTACCATTTGCAGTGGGGCCCCTCATTCAGTAAAGTACCTTCTGCCCACAGCCAATCACAGAGCACCCTGTATTGTGTGAATGGCCGGTGACTGGATTAGGAGGGAAAGGGATGCACAACTAACAGCGGTGTATAACCAAATTAGAGCCTTGGCATTCCCTATCAAAGTCTTATCATATAGCCGTGCTGTGTTGTTCACTGGCACTAAAACAAGGATGAAACATTCAGAGCAACAGGGACTGACTCTGGAGATACCTTTTTTATGTCAAAACCATTTTGGGTTTTTCAAATTACTAGCTGGAGATGTACTGAAAAACCTAAGTGCACTGGATTTCTCACAGGCAAAACAAGATTTTTTGACACTCATTGAACAAATAAAACATTGTAATGGTATATTTAACAAATTAAAATGGAGCACATTAGTTCACTTTTGGGATTTAGATATTCTTTAAGCAGCCTCCAACATCATGTCCATACAGAAATCATATCAGTCATGACATGGAGGTGTATTCCAGGATACACAGTGACAGGACCGGGGGAAATGGTAGGGGGTCTGTCTACTTCAATGATATGTGTAATGATCCTAGCTGATGGCTCCCACATCTTTCAGTACATTTGAAAATGTGGTGAGCATGGGACCTCCTCCTTGGCTGAGCCCAGGTCTTTTCCTCTATCCGCTGTCATAATTTAATTGGCTAGCGTACAATACAGCAATGCAGTTAGAATAAAGCAAGACCAGCAAATTTCACTTAGTTTCACTTACTAAATAGAACATTTGTTAAATCACCCAACAAACCATCTCATATAAAAACCTAAAGGATCATAATGAGAGCAAAGTTTATATCATGACATGGACACATGTTGCTGTTTTATCATATTAAAGATTTTAGTGAGATGTTAGATATGTGATTTTACATACAACACTTTTTTCATTTGACAGGGACGAAGGTGATCTCAAATTATAGCAATGCTAAAGTAGTGCAGCGTGGGGGAACCATGCAATCATTTTCAAAAATAGATTTGCATTATAAACTTTTCACAAACTGGTATTCTATACTGTTGTGGAATGTTTCCTAGATTGTAAGCTCTTCAGGGCAGGGTCCTCTCTTCCTCCAGTGTCACTGTCTGTACCAATATGTCTTTTGCAACCACTATTTAATGTACAGCTCTGCAAAATATGTTGACGCTATATAAATCTCTTTCGACTATTGCACATAAATCAACCCTTACACAATTTCCCCCACAAGACCAAAACCCTCAATCACTCTAATAATGGCAACATTTAGTTAATGATGTTACAGTAAGCAGAGTCTTAGATTGCAGGATCTAACAATGTAAGAAAACAGCTACTAAAATGTTTCTGAAGCTGTGTTTTGTGCTTTGCTATTCCGTCACCTTGAGATCCCCAGATGCTTCCTGTGCTTTGTGTGAGAAGTCCAAATAGCTCATCTAATTCTATAGCGCCTACTCTCATAACAAAAATATGCACAAAAATATAACATCTGTGATGTTAGCATAAGTACCGCTAAAGCCCCATCTGATCCGAGCATCAGAATCCTTTCCAATAATTCATGTACCGGGAATTCTTCAACCACTGCTAGCAGATGAATCAGTTTCAACACCTGACCATCACACCTAACCATATGGGCAAAGCTACATTGGTACCCCTTCTAATTAGGTTCATGAGTTTCTAGTCATAGATGTTGGTAACGTTACAGCCTGTGCAGAGCCCTTTAAAAAATGGTTGTAAAGAATTGGTAAGCCAGATTGTTCTTCAGTCTACAATATCTCACAGGGGTATAAAATCTTGCTGAGAGCCTTCCCAGTGAGGACTGGTATGGTTACATTGATTTGGAATTGGATTTCTAGCTAGTCATATAGATTTGATGGTCAGGAGCCAACTATACAATGTACAAGACATGATTGTACATGATCTTTAACATGAACTGAATTTTACTATAGAAAAAAAAGTTAGTGATAAACCTTCATATTTTGAGCAAAAAAAGAAAGGATGACTTGTGGGTATTCAGGGTACAGAGTATGGACAGAGACTAATGCTACATTATTTTCCCCAAACCTTGGCATTTTTCAATGTATCAGTACTAGATACCAGCACTGATTATGTTCATATGATATTCAGGTACAGCAAAGATATAAAGTATAAAAACAGACAAATCATTTTTTTTTGTAATGTTGAGAAGGAATAAAGCAGTAAGCCTAGATCAGGGGTGCCCAGCAGGTAGATTGCAAACTACCAGTAGATCGCAATGGCAAAGCGAGTAGATCACCCTGCCTTTCAAAATAAACTCTACTGCGCACAGGAATTATTAAGTCCAAGTTTTTATTGTTGGTAGATCATTTTGACTTGGTCATTTTAAAAGTAGCTTAAAAGTGTGGGCACCCTGACCTAGAAATAATTGGAAATGGCATGGAGAGCTCCCCCTGCCCTGACAGATAATGGCTATACATATTACTAGGCCATTGTTCAATCTCAGATCCAGCCCATTAATTCATACCAAACGTTATATAGGTTTTAGGAACAAGGAAACAATCTCTTTAATGTACACTCAGTCAGGTTAGACCCTACACTACATAGTTATTATTACACCTCGTAAGATCAAACAATTACATTACAACTGATGTGGACCACTTTGTTAAAGAAACAGATGTCCGAGCTGGCTACTCAAAAGGCCCCACATTACATCTTTATTACAAAATTAGTATCCTATTTGTTAAACAGACACCCAGCTGTCATAGACCTATCATTTTATATGGTGTATACAAGGTACTCCTAAAAATGCACATTTCCTAATACGCTTAACACGCTCATAAGGTCTAAAAAGCAGACTGACAGCGGGATTAATTCCTCATAGACATCTATGGCTAAAAATCTCTCTTACCATGCCTGGTAATCCACATTAATGAAAGTAGGGCAGAAAATCAAGGTCAAACACCGACACAGAAAGAGTTGTATTAGCAAAATAAATGTGATTAGATTTACTGCATAAACTCACAAGTGGAGGTGCAAAGTATAAAAGGTGTTGTTTAAAGGGTCAGTCCACCAGAATGTGAAATTTCTTTTATAGCTTGATTTTGACAGGGCAAAGCTTCTATTGGCTTGTTATACTTTCTTATTCTATATGGCAAAATGTTCTGGTCACAATACCAGTCTCTCTTCCCTCCACCTTACATCTTTTGCTGTCATTTTACAATATTAAATATAATTATTAATCTAGTAAGGAAATTTGGCTCCCTTGTAATATACGGGGCAGGTATACAGTCCTGAACGCCCAACTATATCCTTGCAATGCATTTACTACATATTCGCTAACGTAAATCACATCAAAGCAGCCCATTCTTTTCATTATGCTACACAACACACTGTAAAGCATTTGGTTAGTGCAACACAATATTAAGAATCTGGCCTAACAATGCAATTAAGGTGAGTTCACAAGCAGCCTTCACTAGGTAAAAGAAACATTTAAATGCTCCCGTTTTCCTAGCTTCCAGGACCATACTTATATATCATACTTTTCAGGCACACCAAAGTGATATAGTGTCCTTTTGTACAAGCTCCATTCCTTGATCACTTTTGTATAAGAAGTATAAAAGAACAAAAGGAGGTGAGGCAGCTTCGTAAGTTGTATAATACATTGGTAGAAATGGGAACTCCACAGCAGTTATTTGCCCATCGTTATTCCTGAGATTTAGAAACAGGGGAACGGCTTGCGCCTGCAACATTGTAGTAAGGGGGTTATGGAATTTGGAGTTATCTGGAAGGAGAAGAGCTTCACATCTACACTGCAGGCATGCAGAGGAATATTGGTCTGGAATGTCAAGATACTCAAGTAGTTTCACAAAAGCTGATCCTATTCCACAAGGCTGGAATGTATGAAGTATATAGCACTTCTG
The DNA here is from genome assembly GCF_032062135.1 of Pyxicephalus adspersus. Taxonomy (NCBI): domain Eukaryota; kingdom Metazoa; phylum Chordata; class Amphibia; order Anura; family Pyxicephalidae; genus Pyxicephalus; species Pyxicephalus adspersus. Next base: position 124,072,053 of record NC_092859.1, read on the forward strand.
TATAACTGTATTATAAATGTGGTCTGTGCAATAAAAGTATAGATTTATAAAAAATTTTAAAAAAGCTGTTTTAGTCTAGTTTAGCTACCTGGCTTTTAGAAGTATATATAAAAGTTCAATATAAATGTAGGGATCCAAATAAACACATACCACCTTTTGAAAATAAAATGATATCTATTGAATGTCAGGTATTTTGTCATATTGGCATGGACTCCAACAACACAAATCATGACTTATGTCCCTATATATAGCTGCACACAAGCATGCGGTAACATTACAGAATGAAAACACTTTTACAATCAGTATAAAACTAGTTCCGTCTTGAAATTTCTAGTGCGACAGCCATGTAAGGTATATTGTTAATCAAGTTTCCAGATGGTTTTATGGACCGCAAACTGCTGAGTTCAGCACACGAGATGCTTCACCAATGTACAAAATGCTTTGAGGGATTAACAGGGATTTTCATATTAGGAAGAGGTGCATGCCACAGATTCCTTATGTATTTATAATATATCAGCAAGGAAACACAAATGTGAAACAGCGGACAGGTTAGGTAAACATTCAGTTCTACAATTATCAAATGTAAAAATCTTTGAGCCTTAAAATACACCATGGTTTACTGCAGAACTTCTAACAATGAGAAGGCTGTTAAAAAAATGTTTTATGACTTTTTCCATAAGCATCAAGGAGGGCACAGAGAGGAAAATCAATAAGTCGTGGATATTAAACATAAATGGGTGGGACAGACAGAAATGTCAAGGAAAGGGTTGTGAAAATATTACAGAAGAGAATATGAACATATACAGATACAGAAAGAAAAGCTAAGCAACACACAGACTGATATGTATTGTAAGAATGATGGCTGAAGGGAAATCATTTGCACAGAAGACATTAAATAGTAAGCCGTTTTGATAAAATAATAAAAGATTCATTTGACGTTTGTAAAAACTACAATGCAAATACAAAAAATTATAACACTAATGATAAAATGATAACATTAACATTGTTAATAGCCATGTTACCCGATAGTCCAGCAAGGCAATGTACCGTTTCTAAAAATGGCTTTATCTTATTTTATTTTTTTTACATTGCAGAGGTAGATCGTAAGCCCGTGACAAATGGATGAGCCACCACTCGAATGGTGTCATCCATCAAAATGCAATTCTCCCACAAATTCCTCATGTCATGCATCAGCCTTCCAGCAAATTACTAGAATTAGCAGTATTACATCTTGAATACAGTGGTCACTGTTTAGTGGTAAAAAACAGTTATTAAAGCTATAACTATATTAACATACAGGTAAAAAAAAAAAAACACTAAATGCTTTGTTGTGCTGTCTTAACAGAAAAGGGATATTCAGTGTAGGCCAAATGGATAAGAAGTCAGTGTATAATGTCAGGTGCAACTAGAAATGCAGAATACGCTATACCCTGGCATAAGTAATACACACTGTATATAGCATGGGCTACTGCTTGTGAATATCAAGATCCATATGTTATTGGGGACTCACGATGAGCAGAACAACAGATGAGCAGAATACCACCTGTAAATAAAAACCTCTAGCACACAATTCACTGACAGTCAGTAGATTTGTATGGAAACAAATGTACGCTACTAATAATGACTAATGTCAAAGTGAGCCACAAGCATGCACTTCAAACAAGACTGTATATATTGGAAAAACCACCCAATATTGTTCCTACTATACTGTGAATGTCACATTTAAACACAAAGCAAGAGAAGTACATACAGCAGCCCTTCCCTTACTCAAACGATTAATGAGAGCTGGACAGGTCCCATTTCAAATACATTGTTTTTACATAATTCCAATAAGTAACTTTTTACTTTTGCTGTTCAAGCTGAATGTAGGCATCATCAGAACAAATGCAATTAAAGCTGACACAGCCGCCAGCAGCAGAGAGGAACTGACCGAGGCAGTGTCAAGTCTAGAAACATATATTCAGCGCTACCCAGAGGGTGAAGAGGAGAATCAAAA
>NC_092859.1:124074265-124075402 GCF_032062135.1 Pyxicephalus adspersus
AATAATTCTGTTTGTTAGAACTTCTCCACCAGGAAAAGTGCTATCACATAGGGCCTGATTTATTAAAGCTCTGCAAGGCTGGAGAAGATACACTTTCATCAGTGAACCTGGGTGATCCATCAAATCTGCAATGGATCTGGGCTAGGATTGAAAACATTTACTAACAAATAGCAAATTACTTTTAAGAAACCCATTCCAGGTTTGCTGGATCACCCCGGTTCACTGATAAAAGTGTATCCTCTCCAGCCTTGGAGTGCTTTAAAAAATCAGGCCAATAACATAAGACCTAAAATTCAATAAGCAGATGCAGCCAGAATGATATACACAGACAAAAGACCATATCATCATTAACAAATGCTCCGACCTTTATAACAACATATTTTTTTCCCTTGCTTTATGCGGAAGCTTGCTGTTTGTGGTGTGAACAGCCCATGGGAAATGCTGTCCGCTCCTGATCACACCTGCCAACAATTTCTTTTCCAGAGTGTGTGTAATTTTCAGCTGTTTGTTTTCCCACCTCAAATTCTGTTTGGCCCTATGCCTAACGCTTCTGCTGTACATCACTGAACAAAACACAATGACATGGAAAGACATATCACGTGAGACAGAACCTTCTCATTGTAAGACTACAGGACAAGGTCACTGGGGATTCCAGCACAACATGTTATCCACGTTTCCATTTCTTCTGGTCTAAGAAACAGACCAAGAATTGGAAAAAAACGCATTGCTTAAAAAATGCAATACTTAAAGTGGAATTGAAGTCCCACTTTAAAAAGTAGTGACCAGGTGGCTTTTTTTTTGCAAAAAGAGATGGGCAATGGCTGTTCTCACCTGCCTGATCGCCGCCCTGCTGTAATTTTTTTTCTTTTCAAAGTAGGATCATTCAATTATGAGTTCTATTTTTACTGTAAAGTTTAAGGTAATACATCAGAGCTGTGTAGAAACAAATACTGTAACCCCTCCTACCCAAGTCCAACTACAAGAGTAATGCCAACTCAATAACATGGCCCAGGGGCTTTTCTAAGTCCAGAAGCTATTGATCCTAGGCTTAGAATACCATCACAAATATTGTGTAATGTGCCCTGAAAAGTCCCAAAAATTGGCGATTCGACACAATTTGCATTTTTGATATTGTGT
>NC_092859.1:124075514-124094301 GCF_032062135.1 Pyxicephalus adspersus
CGTGTGTTTTCCCTGCATTCTTTCTCACTTCGTGCTGCTATATTACCTGCACATCAAACAGTTCATTTAAATGAAGAAACAACAAACTATGAGAAATATATTTTCACCATATATTAAGTGTTTTAAGTATCTAAGTATTTGTTATGCAGAAAACATTCAATTTTTTTTTATGAAAAGCTCACCAAAATGATTTAAAAAACCAAAGTAAAACTGTAACCAATCTGGGCTAATCAAATTATTCATGCCCAAATGCATAAACATAGATTACCCTCAGTAAACGCTGCATATCAGAAACAGTAAAGTTGATTTTCTGAATCTCTGACCTTTGTGATTTGCCGTTCACAGGAAGGCAACCTCAGCCCAAGAATTTTCTCATCATATGCTCAGTTTAAACAGTCCAGGATTTAAACAGTGACAACAAAGATATGACGTTCACAGCTACATTAGGTGTTACAGTGAAATTTTTTGTACTGCAGATCACCAAGAACTGGAGGAGTGCCACCCTAGCATACAGCAATACTGCATCTTAGATATTCACCTAATCAACTGCATACCTCTGAACGCATCTGATTTCCCGAGTATTGCTGCAGAATAAAAGGGGACATTTTACTCATATGACATTTCCTGGTGGGAATTAATTACTGCTGTTGAAACACATAGACCTGAAAGATTCCCACCAGGGAATGTTTGAAGGAATGTCAGATTCCCTGTTTTATATATAGAGCCCACACTAGATGTGCACAAATAAATGTTTTTACAGCTGGTCTAGCCAGTGAACACTCCATTGTTAACTGATTTATAAGTATATAAATGCATATTAAATGTTATAGACACAGATCAGTCAAACATTAAAACCATTTACGTTTGATTATCTTTTTACGTCATCTGTCAAGGGTTGAAATTATATTAGGCAGTAAACAGTCAGTTCTTCATGTCAATGTGCAGGAATACAGGGGACAAATTGTTATGGCTAAACTACGGGGTCAGAGAATCTCCAAACCACTTCTCAGTATACTATTAATACCTACAAAAAATGGTCCATGGAATGACAAGCTGTGAATTGAGAAAAGGGTTATAGGTGCCCAAGACTAGTTGATGTGCGTGGTGAAGGGCAGCCCATCTGGTCCAATCCCATAGTTATACGTTTTTTTAATGTATGTTCATGCGGACAGTCATAGAAGTCCTATTTCCCACTACTGTTCCTAAACTCCAGCTAAGCCCTGTTTGGGTGGAAGCTGATAAACTGGTTTCTATCTTTTTAGGTTGTGTAAGGAACCTGGACCCTCCATATAAATCATGAGGAAACACACAAATCTGCTTCTCCTCACATTTCATTCAAGAATCTCAGTCCTTAGTTGCCAAAGTAAAGATTGTCCAGTGCTGATTATGACCAATTGCTTTCCGAAAATCTGGTAATCCATGCTTAAGAAAACTGAATCTTAATGTAGCAGTCCATAGAGACTCTCCTGTCCTTATACTGTTGCAGGGTACAGCCATATTGTTCCCTCTTCGAAACAATCTTTGTCCATCTTGATTGGCTTGGCCGAGATGACATGGCTCCTGCGCAGTACATTTATTCACATGCGCAGCCTGCAAATGACACACGTGACACTATGCAGCCTTAGTGTATGCCAACTCTGAAACAAAACTATGTGAAAATGGAAAGATGATGGTTTACTTTCATGAGTACTTAAGATGAAGTTAGCAGTGCGGTCTTTATCATTCCCAGTTACATCACCTTCATTTTACAAGTCTTCTGTTCTCATAAACTCCTAAAGCTCCTACATATTCATCAATGCATCAATGTCAATAAAAGCTTTTTCGGTTTATTAAATCAGTTTATGGAAGTATATATCATTCATAAATTATGGATTTTAAACGGTAAGTATATACTTAAATAAGTAAGCCATGACAATGCATGCAATGGATCGATGCTATTATATTATTAATATAAACTTGTATTTATTTAGTGCTGACATAATATGTCAATGCCTGTGCTTTCCAAAGTCCTTAGTCATTTCACTAACAATTTTAACAATCAAATTTCCCTACCATAGTCATGTCATTAATACAGTCTAAGGCCAGGATGTGTGCCCGGAGGTAACCTACGCAAACATGGGGAGAACATATGCAGAGTCCTGGCCAGGATTCAAACCTGGAACCCAGTGCTGCAAAGGCAATAGTGCTAGCCACTGAACCAACTGTGCTATAACAATGGTATTATTAAGTTACACCTTTTAAATAGGACCCTTAAAAATCCTCAAAGCAAAATAAAACAAAAACCAACTAGTTTTGATATTTGGTATTTTCCAGTTGGAATCATGAGATCAAAGGCTTCTGGAAATCATAAGATCCCCCACAGTAGGGAGAAAATGTATTGTTGTAGCTCATCTAGCTAGTGTTGGTGTCTTTTCATGATAAAATATAAAATCCCTTTACATTCAAGGATTTGAACACAAATCTAACAAACTGATTATTGTAGGAAAACCGCTTGTCATGCCAACCTTCGAAGATCTGAGAACTGGAGTTCCTTTTATTATGCATTTTAATACCCAAAGCAATTATTTGCTGCTATGCAATTACCAAAGGTCCACTTCCATAGTAAAGAATGATCTTTTTAGTTTGCTTTGTGATAAAAAAATATTAGGTTATTTATATAAACTTGATCTACTTATCAATATGTTCTTCAAACCACCCATCAATTCTTTATTTTATATATCAAACAATCTGGTAACCATCACTATTAAAAAACTCTAAAGAATACAAGGAGGCGATTCTACCTGGGTCACAAAATATGACAATAAAAGCAAGCTCCTGCAGTTTTTTTATGAACAGCTTGGAGGGTTTACCTAAAATCCATTTACATAACATGTACTTTTCTCAGTATAAAAATGCAGGCCTAAGCTTTGTTTAGAGCAATGATTGCTCTGCAATCGTTGCGGCCATAAACACATTAATTTAGTTAAATCACAAAAAAGTAATTCAATTTCCAGTCTGCAAATGTCAGACCACAAAAACATTATATATAAATAAAAAAAACGTATGTCTTATGTAAAAGCTGCGCTCTACTTGAGAATGTGTACAAGTTAAAGTCAGGGTAAAACATCGGAAGTTTCGAAGCGACACTCCAACCACAGCAAATTCCTATATTCGGTTGGTTTAACCACAATACTTCACCAACCCCAATGGATTCCTTTAAACCACAAGACAGCAGAAATGAGGCTATACAACAGGACATAACACTGGCAATGAAGAAACCACTCTAGGTGCCACAGCCTATTCCAGTCCTGAAATACATTTATTATTTAAATATGTTTAATAAAAAAAGACCTGTAGGAAAAACACAGAACTTCAAATATGTAGTTATTAAAACCTGCCAAATAATCTTTCTAAATAATCATCACATGTACATGTATCTGAATGGATATAAGCCTCTTACAGAGCAGAGCAATATGAGTGGGTCACCATTCTCAGCCAATCAAGGCCTATTGCTCTGGATAAAACAAACAGAAATTGTGTGCTTGTCTGACCAATCCAATCAATATTCCATTCAGTAATCGATTAATTGGAAAATCCAAAACATTGCACACTTGTGAAGGAGATTCCGACCTTATGATTATTTATACAGATAAAAAGGAATCGATTTAAAAACACACCCAATCTATCCACAATCAGAATCAAAGAAAAACACAATACATTAGGTGGGCTGCTAAATTCCCTTCAGATTCACTTTGGTTCCAATCGTTTTATCAAATCAGATTGGTAAAAGTCTGTCTACTAGCCCTAACACTGACAATACACCCAGGAGGGCGAGATCATCAGTGTGCTGCTCCACTATTATTCAATCACAAGCTGAAGGAGCAGAGGTGACAGAGACCCATTTTTACACCTTTGCGTTCTATTCGCTTTACAATACAAAATCCCAGCATGCTAAAATTGTATGAAAAACAAGTTATAGCTATTGCAATCTATAAAGATCTTCTCATCAGCTTGTTTTATTAGAGAATTTTGTTTTAAAAAAATCTATCTTGCTGCATCCATGGTGCATTTTGGTAAAATTAGACATATTATTGTGCATTATTCAAGTTCAAAGTTCCCCATGAACCATCAAGAAATATACAAAATGCATCATGCATTGCATTCTGAAAACATCTGTACATCGGTTTTTCTATAAATAGGATAAAGCTTGATGCACACACAGAAAAAGAGAATGAATTATCCAAAGAGTATCTATTAAGAATTCCCTTATGAAAGTAAGTGACAGAGAAGGGCTGCCACCCACCTACAATTTCTTCCCACCTAGCTTAAAAAATAAATAAATGGGTTTAATTCTGTATATACATGTAAACAAAAAATGAAATGTTATGATATAATGTGACAATTCAGCAACAAACAGTTCAGTGCACAATTCGTAACAAAAAGCCATTATCCTGCAACCCCCCACCCCAGAAACCATCTTGCCTCCAACCCACACATCAAAGCCATTTCTACCCTTCATGTGACCATAATATTACTGTGTACAGGCAGCAGTCAGGGAGATTTGTTAGAGATGAAGGCTGTAAATTTGGAGAGTGAGACCAATGACGCATACTATGAAGGTAGCATATGCTGCAAGAATGCAAACTTTAACTGTATAAAGAAACTCAGTTTCTTTATACACCACATACTAGAAAAGCTAACAAATCTCAACCATTAACATATGTGTGCACATTTGATCCAAATCCCAACAACTTTTCTTTCCTATACATACATTTGTAATCACTGTGCATTAGTCACTGTCTATATTCGTCTGTCATTTGCAACCCCTATTTAATGTACAGCGCTGCATACTGTTGGCGCTACAGATCCTGTTTAATATTATTATCATTATTATTAATAATATTATTATTATTATTAATATTATTATTATTATTATTATTATTATTATTAATAATAATTAGTCCCCACAGATTAGGAGGGGGTATCTGAACATATTTGCAATTACCACTCCAAAATATTTAAGAGTGAACAGAATTCCATTACATAGCTGAAATGACAAGCATACCACAGATTGAGAGTGCGTGCTGAAAACAGGTAAATTTCACTTAGGACCCATTCATTCCACAGCACACATCATCTTGTACAAACAAACTCTGAAACACCTAACATGTTATTTCACTATTACTTCTAGATGGTATTGTTTTGTGTCTCAGAACAATGTCAAACATTAAAGAGTGGCAAAACATACTTCATATGTTCATGATTTTTTTTTTTCATTGCAAAAGAACATAGGAATATTAGGAAAGGAAGCTATAGGAATAATAGGATAGGAAGCTGTAGGAATATTAGGAAAGGAAGCTATAGGAATATTAGGAAAGGAAGCTATAGGAATAGGAAGCTGTAGGAATAATAGGATAGGAAGCTATAGAAATATTAGGAAAGGAACCTGTAGGAATATTAGGATGGGAAGCTGTAGGAATATTAGGACTGGAAGCTGTAGGAATATTAGGATGGGAAGCTATAGGAATATTAGGATGGGAAGCAATAGGAATATTAGGATAGGAAGCTGAAGAATATTAGGATGGGAAGCAATAGGAATATTAGGATAGGAAGCTGAAGAATATTAGGATGGGAAGCAATAGGAATATTAGGATAGGAAGCTGAGGAATATTAGGATGGGAATCAATAGGAATATTAGGATAGGAAGCTGAAGAATATTAGGATGGGAAGCAATAGGAATATTAGGAGGGGAAGCTGTAGGAATAATAGGACGGGAAGCTGTAGGAATACTAGGATGGGAAGCTGTAGGAATATTGGGAAGGGAAGCAATAGGAATATTAGTATGGGAAGCAATAGGAATATTAGGAAAGGAAGCTGTAGGAATATTAGGATTGGGAGCTATAGGAATACTAGGTAGGGAAGCTGTAGGAATATTAGGAACGGAAGCTGTAGTAATATTAGGATGGGAAGCTGTAGGAATATTAGGATGGGAAGCTATAGGAAATCGCACAAATTGCCATGTTGGGATTGAAATGTACAATGCAGCTGATATGAATAGTCCTTTACTAATTCAAGAGGTTAAAGTGTAGGTTCTTTATAAACACATGAACGGAATCAAATTGGTAATAACCAGATTTCAACATTTTTTGCTAAACATGCATACAAATATTTCTTCCACCTCGATAGATCCTCAATCCCATTCTTCACAATGTGTTGGTCCTTTAATATAAATAATGAGAGAGGGCCAGTAATATGTGACAATATACGGTGTGTCACATTGCACATATATTGCTGATCTTATATTTCATGCTACACTAGCATCCTTAATGTATTAAAAAGCCACCATATACCCCCATCCCCCAACAAATTCTAATGAAATAACAGAACCAGCCGGAGTACCTGCACCTATACGGAGATTTGCTTTCTCACATAGTTGTAATTTGTACAGCAATTAACAAATATAACAGAATATTGCTATTTTAAGCCTGATCTCCACACAGGGTAATAGAACGTTGCCATAGCAACCATCGGAGACACACAAAAAACTGCCAATTGTTGGTGCCATTCTGACATTAAAACCAGATCAGTGACACTGTCATTTATCAGTAACAAAAACGAAAAGCGGCAATGGCAATTTCTTTTTCAATGAATGCAACCTCATCAGGACTTTTGATTTGTATTCCTAGGAAACCAACTGAACAGCTGAACCCAAAATATTATTATTAAATATTGTAAAACGTGCAAAATGCACAATCTGCTTCCTGGGAGCTATGCTACCCGTACAAGTTTTAATTGCCTGGTAGCGTGACATGACATTCACATATCGTGCAACATTTGGACTTCAATATGTTCCAAGCGATGCCATATTGATCTCTTGTCATGTATAAAAACATTCAATGGAGCTCAATTGGTATATTTATTGGCTCTCGGTATGTTTTATTCTTTATTCTAAATAAATGTTATGTATAATAAAGGGAAGGGGATGTGATGATTTTCTTGCCAGAAAATATTTGTACATTTTATAAGACTCCAGTTAATCCTTCAATGTGCATGGAAATGTCTATGGTCAAAGGGCAAATGGTGGGTGTAATATGACTTGAGGCCAATAAAAGCTAGCATAAAATGCCAAACCCAGCAGCTGATTGGTTTCTATTCACTCTGTTGGAGCTCCCTTAAGCAACATCGATACAAAAAGGGGAAAATCTATTTACATTATATGTAATTCCGGTGAATTTTAAAAGAGTGGCATTTCCCTGGAGCAACAGATCACTGTGAGGCTGTGTACACACATCAAATTATTCTCGCCTGAGATGAACGGTCGCACTTGTCTCAGGCAAAAAACTGACATGTGTACAACGGTCCTCCAACGTCATTTATTGATCCGTCCCGGCAGATCAATGAATGACTGATCGGGAACAGCCGCTATGCATGTCAATGGAGCACAGCTGGATGCCGCTCACTAAACCCCCCTCCATTAAAACAGAATGCTGTGTGCCACCGGAAACAAGCATGAAAGCAAGAGAAATTGGATGTGTGTACTAGTGCTCATCAGCAGATTCATTGCCAATTTTGTGCACCGACGTATCCAGTTGACAAACAGTTGGAAGATTCAAAAACTGGTGTTTTTGATATTTAGCCCCTCCAATTGTTTTTTTTTTTGGACAGCAAGTCCGACCCATCCACAACTAATCTGACCTTTCTGTCACCGACCACCCCATGAGTTTTCTATGATAAAATGAATAGGTTTACCTAATGTTATCTTAGATCTCTTGTGGTCTCGGTTCTTGAATTTCTGGGTCTGCACACATACTTAGACCATTATTGGGGATCAAATTTTCCCTGTTGAATTCATTATTTTAATAATATGGAGAATGCACAGGAGAAGCTGGAACATGCAATACATGGGTGTGAACAAGCAATACTCCCAAGAAGACAGGAGTTAATTATAGATGATAAATGTCGTTATTGGAATGTCCAAGATAAATAAACCAAGAGCTGGCTTAGCTCCCCAGACTCCACCTAAAGCATTCACTCTCCATGCACCGATCATTAAAATGGTGGCTTGCTACACTTGTTCATGTTTAATTGGTAAGCTATAATATTAACTTTGGTGACAAATATTTTGGCATGCTGGGTGTTTTAGAACTCAATCATTTTGTCAATCTCTTTCTGTGGTCCCTTGACCTAAAGTTACCCACCATCCCCCTCCACAGAAACCTTATGAGATCCAGAAGCTTCCAACCAGGGCTTTGTCCCTTCTTCTTCACCCAGTGGTACCAGCACAGTAAAGCCCCCTAGAATAAATTGGAGCAGACACATGGGCCCATCTACTGGCTCCATAGAAGTCAACAAGAATTTACTGTGCAGACTCTGCTGGATGGGGGCACCGGGGCAGCTGAAGCTGGCGGAAAATTCTTGGATCTCATTAAGAATCATTCTGTGGAAGGGAATGGAGGTTTTGGGGATGGACACAGCATAACTTTACTTTGTTTGAAAGTACAATTTTCCTTTAAGTTTAAAATAGTATTCATGTAGTCCCACAATACTGCACATATAATACACAGCTTTACAGCCAAATTAATACCTCAATACTAAGGCTATGTACACACATCAGATGACTCTCGTCCGATTATCGCTTCAGGGCTGGTATAGGATGAGAAAATGACATGTGTACAGCGCTGGTCCAATGTCATTCATGTATCCTGGCGGATCCACAAATCATGAACGATCGTAACACAAGTGAAGGGGAGATAACACAGCGGGGTACCGCTCCATCATTATCACCCATCCCCTCTCCATAGAGCAGAGCAGAGCTGTATGTACAAAACTCGTTCATGTATCTTTCAGTCTTGAAAAGATCCTTTCCAGTGACAAAAATTGAACGTGTGTATGTAGCCTAAGGAGGGAACTAGGAGCCCAAGGAACAATTTCCATTGCACTGTACAAGGTAAGAGATGTGGTTGCATGATGCATGGAACCTATATGACCAATGCAGTGTTCTCTCCAGCCCCTTTTAGCTGGGCGCACCACCCAGCACTTTTCAGTACCCACTTGAAAAAATGGGACATACTAAGGAGGTGGGCATTCTAAAGTTATAGGTGCAGTAAAAAGCTGACAAAATTATAGGGATTAATGGATTCCTATGGCAACACTAAATTTGTCACATGTTGCAATGTTTACTTTTTGTATTGTGCCAGGGAATACAGGGAGAACACTGCCCATGGCCACCATAAGATTCAGAAGTTACATTTGGGGACAAGGTGTTTGTATTATTCTGTTTACCAATCTTAATATACAGCACAAGAAATCATTAGACAACCCAAATCAGGTCAAGCAGTCTGTTTGTACATGCATCCTAAAATGGACCAGAAAAAAATGAAAAACCACAAGATTCACTTTCTGCAGAAAACACATTTTCACAAAAAGAAACCTAATGGGATCTGGATGAGTGACTAGAATTGTACACAGGGATGCTGCTACTTCCTGATATATTGACTGACAAGTTCAGCAATGACAGCACATCTGCCTCTGGATTACCTGCGGGGTGTCTTCCAGTGCTGTGCTGTTCTATATTCCATAAAATCATGAATCATTTTGTACTAGCCCATATTATTCACTTTTATATGAATCACTGATTTATCAAAACTGGTAAGCCGAAAAATTACACCCACTCTGTCCACTGTATATTATGGGATTTAAATTTAGAAAACAATCTACAGAAGGAAGTCTAGATTGTAAGCTCTCCAGGCATCTCTCCTCCTGTGTCACTGTCTGTATCTGTCATTTGTAACCCCTATTTATTGTACAGTGCTGTGTAATATGTTGGCGCTATATAAATCCTGTTTAATTATAATATAATAAAAGAAAGTGATCAATGTAATCCCATGTATTTCTATCTGTCAGATATACTTTAGCTGAACTCCAGCCTTACCATCTAACAATTTCACAATGTGCTTATGAAGCTGCAGCAAATCAGTCAGCTTTTCTCCCCAGTTGACCCGTATTTGTTCCTTCCATTCATTGGATTTCATTTTCACAATCATGGATCATCATACATGGGCATAATTGCAGCTTCCTGTATTCAGCATGTTATGTACAGAACTGTGCCACCCCTCCCACCACACACAATCTGCCTACATAGCAGAGATATTGTGATAATGTCATTGGGAAATCAGGTTGTTGATGAAAACAGAAAGGATTTATTTAGCAATATAATTAGCAATTTGATAAGCAGAGAAAGGAGGAACCAGGGAAAGCCATATATTGGAAAATTAATTAAAAAAGCATGCCAGTCAAACCAATGGACCTTCCAGAAGTAACTTAAAGAGGTGAACATGCAACAAAGGAAAAACTTCCATTGGATTTTTTTTTATGTGCCAATTTAAAACACAGCGATATCACTTCACACTGCGGCCTGCAATATACATCTCATTCATAAAGTGCAGGCCGGCATGTAGAGCCCGTGGGGTCCTATGGAGGTCTCTTTGACTAATACTGCAGAACGTACTTATTTTCTCTTCATTTTTAAATATAGCCAATTGCATCAAACATAACTATCACAACCTATCTACCTGGAACTCTCTCCTATACAGGATACCCGGCAATCCTGGCTTCCCCTGCGCATGTTGGGAACCAGTGAACTCGGAGTAACATCATCCCAGCCCCGCCAATCAAGATGCCCTAAGACTGTCTACAGGTAGAGAAGAAAGCCATGGTGGCACCTGCAAAGGAACGGGGACAGGTGAGTATTGCAGGTTTAGTTCCACTTCAAAGGACCCTCATTATGCACAGCTCTGAAACAAGCAATAAAAGGTAAGGTGGACCAGTACAGGGAAAGAAAAAAGCTGCCATTAATGACCTTTGTTCTAAAAATTCCTGCTTGGCTGGTTGGTGTTCTGATCCTATTCCTTTAAAGAAGAACTAGAGTTCAGCTTTGAAAATCTGCAATCAGATAGTAGTTTATTGCGGAAAGTGACAGGCAATGTCCCCTCTTCAATAAAACATACTCACCTGCCTGTTTGCAATCATCATTAAAAAAATGCTCAGCATATGGTGCCCGGATATTGCTGGGTATCCTGGCACTGGTTGAATGAATTCCCATGCACTGAAGTTACTTCAACATGGCCCGGACAATCAGGTGGGCTGCAGCTCAGGAAACCAGGAGAAGAATTGGATGGTGGCACCTGAGATGGAACAGGTGAGTGTATTTCATTGCAATCAGGTAGATCTGTTTATTTTATTGTAGTAGGGACATTGCCTGTCTCATCTGTATTCAAAGACCTTCCTGATGACAATTTTTCAGTTTTATCTATAGTACCACTTTATTACATTCTGACCTGGAATGGGTATACAGATGAGTGTTCAGGTTATTGTCACACAACATGTCACACCGATATCTGCATGCTTGTGTCAGGTGTGTGACTGAAACTACTGAAACCAAAAGGTCAGCTTTACATCCAGGCAATTTCAGTTTATTGGTTCCTAAGCAGTAAACATGTATATACTTTGCTGTAATTTATAAAACATAGTACAGAGCCCAATAACACAATGCATGATACACACAACATCAATATTACAACACAAGATACACACACAAGATCGATTTAATGACACAAGATACACACACACAACATCAATAATCTGACACAGGATACACATAAACACAACATTGATAATATAACACAAGATACAAACATTGATATTGTAACACAAGATACACACACGCAACATGTATATTTTACCACACACGCAACATAGATATTAAAACACAAGATTCACACACACACACAACATCGATATTATAACACAAGATTCACACACACACACACACACACAACATCGATATTATAACACAAGATTCACACACACACACAACATCAATATTATAACACAAAATTCACACACACACACACACGCAACATCAATATTATAAAACAACACACACACATGCAACATCAATATTATAAAACAAGATTCACACACACGCAACATCAATATTATAAAACAACACACACAACCATCAATATTATGACACAACATACGATAGGGCAACACAAAACACACACAGCATGAATACCACAACACAATATACACTGGCAGTATGGCTCCTACAAGTACATGTTTATTCACTGGGTCACTGCCAGACACAAGATTCACTCCAAATAAACACTTTTATCCAAACTGTATATTTCCCCAAATCACTGAGATAGATTATCAAAAATAAATAAACCGGAACTGAAACTTCCATAGGATAAATGTTTGATGTAAACATACCGGTGTTCAATGTAAACTATTGATTTCCTGATATCACTGGGAGAGGCTTCAGCCATGGAATAAATATGATGCCGTACAACACTGGATAGGAGAAACGCTCTAATGATCAGAATATAGTCCATAGAATACCAAACATGTGCGTCTTACAAATAACAGCAAAATCAGCGTAATACACAACCATAATAAGAGGAAAAAAATCCATAAAATAAGAAAATGATTTCATAAATATATTTACATCACCTGACATCATCGGTACACATGTGTCTGCTTTATTATTTCTCCTATAGAACCAAATATACACGGAGGATGAATGTAACACTTGTTCAGGGGCTCCGATATACAAATATATATGTATGTGTGTGTGTGTATATATATATATATGATTTTGGAAATATACAGATCCGCCTATACATGCCAGAGTATAGAAGACAATACAAATGTGTCAATCTGTCATTGCAGTTCTGCATGAATATTTCATTTAATGCCTCGCTCATATTATATACTCATTGTAATATTATATATATATATATATATATATATAGACGCACATACTATATATGTAAAGTGTGTATTTGTGTACATATAATATTTTAATTGATGAGTGTTTAAACATTTACTCATGGGAAAGAATAAATTTACATACCCCATATAAAAAGTATATATATATATATAAATATATATATATATATATATATATCTGTACGTGTACATACATTCACACACACACACACACACGTATTGACACATATCGTGGTGCATTCACACTCATGTGTTCATCTATATGATTTGTATATATACAGTACACTAATGTACAGCGCTGTGTAATATGTTGGCGCTATATAAATCCTGTTTATGAATAATATTACACATATTGGGATGATGCCAGCCTCCATGCACATTATCACCCCGGATTGTATTAGTAATGTGACCCGGATTGATAAATATTTTATATTCTGTAGTGGTGCCCGGCTGCCTGCTGTCAGTGTGAGGGGATCCTCCTGTCCTCCCCCATGCAGTGTGGCCCCTGGTTGTACTATGGGGGCCCCTGAGAAGTTTGCTGTGTGCGGTCCCGGGACACACATCCCGCCGTGCTCCCCTTGACACCCCCGGGTCTGTGACAGAAGTTTATCCGATGTGTTACCTATGAGGTTGTGTGAGATCTCCGGTGATCACGGCTCGGTGTGTATAGAATTCCTCTCCGTGTAAGCAGCAGCTCTGTGCCGCATACCTCCCGATAATCCCGGGCCTGTCCTCCTCCCCGGGGCCCGCCAATGTTACCCCCAGCAGCTGCACCGTATCCGGCCGGAGAACGGACTAGAACTGCGTCTCCGGTGTCAGTGAGCCGCAGCCCCCCTCCTCCCGGTTCCCAGCCCTTCTCCTCCCCCGGCCTGTCCTCCCCTCCCCCCTCTGGGGACGTCGCCGGCTCTCCTCCCTACACGTGGGTCGGTCAGAGCGGGAAGGGCGGCTGTCAGGGTTCGGTCACCGGCCGGGCGGGGTGAGGTGGCCCGGTGTGCTTGAGTCACCCTGACAGGAACGGGGGAAGGCTGTGCTGCCATTTCCAACAGGAAGCCTTCCTACTAAATGGGGTCCATGGAGCTCATTCACACCGCAAGGAAAATCCACCGTGGTTATGGCGACTGTTCCCACAGGACGCATTATACGGTGCACGAAAACGGTGTTCTTCCCACTAGTGCGTTGCTGAAAAAAAGTCCTCTGTGTACCCCCAAAACTGCCCCCGATTTATACGGCTCGTTCCTTTGTTGGGCGTAGATAAAAAACCTATTAGGCTGGGTCTACACGGACGTTTTTTAAAAACACATGTAAACATTCCTATTTCGTTTATTAGCATTTTTTAGCTTGCCGAGCATTTTAATTTTTTAAGCGTTGCAAGCAGCGTTATAGATAAATGTCATAAACGTGCCTGAAGGAAACCCTGGTGTAGGTTAACCCATTGGAATGCATGGGGATTTCAAACATGGGCTTTAAAAGCCTCAGGGCAAACGCTGGGGAAACGTGTAGACTAAGCCTTCCCCTATTGTAAATCTAATAAAAATTATGTGCTTGCTTTTTATTGTCTTCAAAACGTGGACTTGGCATCAACGGGTCATTCACCCACATCGAGCTAAGAAATGCCCCCAATACCCGTCTACGAATATCGATCAGTATGGCTCAACTCTGCATTGCCATTCAGGTCCAGTAATCTTAGATTGTAAGCTCTTCGGGGCAGGGTTCTCTCCTCCTCCTGTGTCATTGTTTGTATCTGTCTGTCATGTGCTACCCCTATTTAATGTACAGCGCTGTGTAATATGTTGGCGCTATACAATACAGTACAATAATAATAATACTGTGCACATCGTATTTCACACACATTTTTAAAACACGTTGCATTCAGTTTTGTTCACAAAGCCAAAATACTTTGTTCTTCTTCCCTTAACATGTTGCATTTTAAACATTTTAAATTGAAATGCTGCATGTTTAATTGTCAGCCAACACACGCCAACCCATTGGGATGAAAAGACTTCACTTTTACATTACATTGGGCCGGTGTTGAACAATGCAGCCCAATATATGTGGTGTGAATGGGCCCATAGAGCCTTTTAGAAAAATAATATTCATGACAACACAAGTTTACCTGTTAATGAGATATAGAAAGCCCCAAAGTACACCCTAAAGGGTCTTCCCCACTGCATGTGAAATGGGTTTGTGGGAATAAAGGATCAATAATATCACTCAAAAATAAATTGTGAAACCTCCAGAAGTGTTCTGTAAAAGAAGAATATGTGCTTGCTGAGCTGCTCCGTATTTTAGAAGATGCAGCCAAGGATGAGAGTCTCCAGCTAATAACACAATGCAATCCCCATGGGTGAAGGCAGAGTCACCGATATCACCGGAGGGTTCCACTGCCAGGCCATGATGGACATGGATGGGGCAGAATCGCTGCCATATCATTGCAGTGCCATCACTGCTCTCCATAGGAACAAATACCCTGATCTGGCTATATGTATTAAGAAGGATGACTATAGATCAATACTATGGAATGTGACTAGTGATAAGAACTTATATGAAACTTATTGCCCTTTGTAGGGCTGCACGTATTACTCCAGGTTGTTGGTCTGTTCACTTACATATCTGCTATGCTATAAACATGAGCAGACATGAAACTTGGTCCACATGGACGGTAGAGACAGCAATTCCCGGGAAGCTCTAAGCAGCTGTCAGCCACCCAGAAGCCCCCAGTGCTAGGCTGGTTTAACATGAACAAGTATTTGTGTTGTCTGGATGAGCAGGTGGTAGTAAACCACCCCCATGTGTCCTCTATGGTGGCCATGGATGAGAAGCTACAAGGAACATCTTAACTTCGGTGGTTGCCAGCAGACAGGAAGCATTCACTGCCCTGCAACCTCACCACCTGTATGAACTACCCCTGCCATTCACTTTCATGACTTTTCTGTGCCCAAGCTTACACATGCTATACCATAGACAACAGGATTTTATATAAAAAAAATAATCATGGGTACAATTTTTGATCCTGCCAATACTAATAATAATACCATTCAAAGCAATCTACATGCACATCTATTTATATGCAAATCTATTCAATCTGATATTTTACTAGTTCTTCTGTCAAGGGATGTGGTCACATTTGACAGTTTGCATAAAGGAAGTGCTAGATGTCATATAAACCTGTGATTGTTGTCACATACTCACTGCATTTACTACCCATTTACAGAGGTATTCTATTAATTATAACACACCAAGAATTCACTAGACAGAAAAGGTTTTGCTTTAATGTCCACGGGGAAAATTAAAATTCATCTCCATTGATTTCTGTTTTTGAATACCACTATTGTAATATGAAGAATGATGGAGTACAATAGTGTGCTGACTGTAACCGCACATGACTTTAATGCATCATATACGGTGATAGTACTCAATCACATAAAGTAATACATTGCACATTGACATTTATTGATCTGATTACACTGCACCCGACATATAGCTTAATTCTCATTGGTCATTATGGGTTAGGATGACCACACATGGATGTATTTCCCCTCAACAATGACAAGCAGAAGATGCTTAGATGAGCTTTATAATAGCAAGCAATGGTTTGATTTGTAAGTATCACTTATAATTATTGGAATGGCTGTGGCTACTTGTAGAACCCAACATATGTTGTTTCCAAACAATACAAAGTGCCGGAAAGCTATCCATCTCAATCCTTTAGCATGAGATGTTCTGTAAGGCAAGCCACACTCACGACAAGCAATTCTAATTAATTGCTGGCATGGGAATGATAACATCATGATCAGTGAAGTGGTTCTCATTGTAGGAACTTAACAAAGAAGCCACCCTGCTCTCTATGAGTTTCATGTACACCATCATGTTGGAGAATACAGGGAGGGTTTGCAGGTACACCAACAGTGTTTCTGAAAATTTCTTTTTTCTTCATGTTACGTTGGTTCAGATGCACTCTTAGGCCAACAACCTTGTAATGAACTACAGCAGATTCTAGAGCTTAATATGTAGAGTTCAGGTGTCCCAAATCATTCAACCTGAAATGTTATGTGTGTGCTTTGTTGTCAAGCAATTTGTGAAAACGTAGTAAAGATGTAGAATGCAGTGTCTGAATTGGGTTATATGGTGCAATTTTGGTTTTTTTTTGTAAATTATTCAGGATTTGTGTTTGAACTGCTTTTGTTATTTCATTGTTTTATTCCTTTTAATGCAATTCAATGTAAATCCAAAGGATAGTCAATTATATCCTAATCCTAAACTTTCTTGTGGCTGTAATTGCTTTATTATTACTATTGATAATATTAAACAGGATTTGTATAGCGCCAACATCATACGCAGTGCTTTTACATTAAATAGGGGTTGCAAATGACAGACAAATACAAACACAGGAGGAGGAGAAGACCCTGCACCGAAGAGCTTAGAATCTAGGAGTTTGAACTGCTTTTATTATTCATTTGTTTTACTCAAACTTTCTTGTGGCTATAATTGTCTTGGTTCTGTCCAGTGTTACACTGGTCATAGCCATTACATGGCCATTGCCCTAACTTGGTACTTTCAGCTGGATCAGGCAATAAACCTACATGTAAAGAAGCAGGAAATACCCCTTCTCCAGGCCAGTCAGGCTCCATAATTGGAGAAGGGTCTGGTTTCACGCTGTGTTTGTTGTTTTTTTGACCACGGCATAGCACAGTTAGTACAGTATAGCAGCTAACTCTTCTTATTCACTGCTGTTCTTAAGTGCTTTATCTTATGGAACTTTTGAGGGGTAGGAGATACCAAAGCTGTCACTATTGTACTGTAACCCTGATGACCGTAGTTGAAGGCATTATATACTCTTTAACGTTCACCCAAGCAAATTCACCAAAATGGCGAATATGATGAGTTAAGCTGCTGCAAACCCAACTCAGCATTGAAAACAATCCTCATTTCTAACCAACATTTGGCTCTCTACTTTTCCCATCACCGGGTATTTAAATTTATTTTCAGGTGAGCTGTGTGTGTATACCTTCCAACAGCTCATTATGTTTTCTAAGCCTCATGATATGCCAAACTAATTTGTAGGGATGCATACAGGTTGCTTTGTTGCTTCTTTATAGGGATAATCAATACAAGGTGAAAAGTTAGAAAGGCCTCAGGTAAGGATAGCAAGGCTGTGGCTGCTATGTAACCTGGAAACTGTCCAGGGTATGATATCATTAACTACACAAACACCGGGCAGCATAGCAAACATGCTTCAAGCTCCATTCGTATCCCTTCTCCAGATGTGAATAATGTAAGTAATATAATAAAAATATAAAGTAATATAAGAATATAAGTAAGGCTATACACATATACTGTACTTACATATATACATATACTGCTCATTCTTGAGAAAGTCTGTTCTTTCCAACCCCTTGCCTTGTAATGCATTCTAAGAACCCTGCATATTGCATTTTGGGTGTGTTGACCTGCAATTATCTTATCACATCTATTCAAATGGAGTCTTTTTAAAATGCAACTCAACACATTTACAATAGATATCATTGTGATGTTTATTAATATATAGATCCTGCTGTGAAGAATCCTTTCGGAGAATATAATCAATTCACAGAAAACTAGAAAATCTGTCTGGGGATACTGGAAAGAAAGGCTGGTCAAATAAATGATCTGCACCAAGACACACTTGAGTACCCTTGATCAGGTTATATCACAATAACAATGTAATTTCCACCATCAACCTGCAGTTCTCTATTATGTTAGTACAAAGTAAAATGAGAATTGTGTATTCCCATAAGGAGTACTATAAGGCTATATACACACATAGAATGTTAACACATTTACTGCACTGCAGCACTGAACTAATGCCCCACATTGTACTAGGTTATGTACAGAGAACTATACTAGGTTATGTACAGAGGATTGTACTAGGTTATGTACAGAGAATTGTACTAGGTTATGTACAGAGGAATGTACTAGGTTATGTACAGAGGATTGTACTAGGTTATGTACAGAGAATTGTACTAGGTTATGTACAGAG
>NC_092859.1:124094821-124389907 GCF_032062135.1 Pyxicephalus adspersus
TGAGTTACTCTCAGAAGCTTTAAAATGCATTCAGGTGCCTATAACAAATTGGCCAGAATATTGTAAAATACGCTGTAACTTCAACACACCAGCAAATCCTTTTCATTTTAAAAACTGGAGCTGACAAAACCAACATGATTTAATCATGAAAATAAAATGATCTGATTTGAGTATTGACTCTTCTGCAGTTTTTCACTCCATTACTAGGTTATGTACAGAGGAATGTACTAGGTTAAGCCAGAATGGATGCATTGATGTGGCACCAAAATAGGACCAGGTTGTTCTGACATTATTATGATAGTAGTACGAATACTAAATAGAGATGAAGTGCATTATATCACCTCATATACATAACTTGACAGGTTTAATGTAATCCGTCAATTCTTTGACACATTTGTGTATTTGGTAACTCATGAGAAGTGTCATTTGGCCATGTATGTATCTATTTCAAGAACATTATGTTTTTTGAACTGCAGTATGTTTTTATAGCCAGAATCTTTCAGTAAAAGCTGTGATCATGTAAGTTGATGGCGAGTACTTATTAGGCTGACACACACAGAGCAGGTTTTTTGATTTTGATAATTCATATAAAACCAGCCAGTTTCCTCTGCAGGAATTTGTTTTAAACCTGAAAAGTGAAAGCCATTTCGAGCTGAGATATCCTTGACTGTCAAGACTTCTACTGCCAGATACCAGCATATCTTCTGTGGTCAGGGAAGTCAATTCACACCACACACATACATATACATATATGTGCCCAAAATGAGGTCAGCTGACTACCTGAATGTCCTGAATGCCCATTTTTTTTCCATCAATTAATTGTTTCTTCCCTAATGGCACTGGCATATTCCAAGATGACAATGCCAGGATTCATCAGGCACAAATTGTGAAAGAGTAAGGCATCGTTTTCACACATGGATTGGCTACCACAAACCTTAGCCCCATTGAGAATCTTCGGGATGTATTGGAAATGACTTAGACAAGTCTTAGAAAAGACTAGGCAACAATTCTTCCATCATAATACAAGATCTTGACAAATCCTAATACAACTCTGGATGGAAATAAAACTTGTGACATTGCATAAGCTAAAGGAAGTAGAATGAAATAATAGTGTGAATTTTTTGGACAAGGAATATATTTATATTTATATGGGGCAGCACGGTGGCTCAGAGGTTAGCACTCTGGCGATAGGTCACAGGTTAAAATTTTGGCCAGGACACTATCTGCATAGAGTTTGCAGGTTCTCCACGTGTCTGCATGGGTTTCCTCCATGTACTCCAGTTTCCTCCCACATCCCAAAAACATGCAGTTAGGTTAATTGGCTTCCCCCAAAAAATTCAGCTTACACTGTATTAAAGACATATGACTATGATAGGGACATTAGATTGTGAGCCCCTTTGAGGGACAGCTAGTGACATGACTATGGACTTTGTACAGAGCTGCGTAATGATGGCACCATATAAATACTGTGTAATAAAAAAAATATATGTGACATCAGAAAGGGCAAAGTACTCTCCAGCAATGCATTTTACAATTTTTGTACTAAGTGATTTTTTTTGCAGAAAATGTAGTCTGTATCAACTACGTCAGCACAATATGTTGCCCAGCTTACTTGCATTTTTCACTAAGGAGCTGCACAAGACATCCAAAGAAGCTATGATTTTCCATTTGACTGCCTGTGGATAGGTACTCCAGTTCCAAGATGGAAAATCTGGAACCCATGTGTGTTTGTTCTTATGGTATGTTAATGCATTTTCTCACATTTTCCCAACTACCCCATGGCCTGATGACCATGTAATACATGTAATATCCAATTCTACCATGTGATCAATATCGCAATGAAGGAGTCACTAGGAAGTATGACGCCATAGTTTTTTTTTTTTTTTATTATTTTAACCTCCCAACCGTTAAGCCCGAACTTTTCCATGCTAAAAAACGTTGCAATTATCGTTAACCCCGAACTTTTCTCACTATATTAAAATCCCCACTTACCTGGTCCCGCTGTGCTCATCCAGCGTCGTAAAAAGATTGTGTGTTTCAAACATTTTTTATATTCATTATATCTACTAAACCCCTATTCGGACATATTTCTGTAAGTTACAGGTCTACAATTTAAAAAAAAAAAAATTCATTAAAACCTGTAACGCTTTTGGTACAAAAATCTAGACATCAGTGTAACGCCCAGGTGGTTAATGGAACGAAACTTTAGCTGTGTCAGAGCATAAAGAATCTTGCTCCAATGTACTCTTGTAATGACACGTCTAAGGAGTATCTTAATTACATAAGATTTTGCCTTATTATATGCATTGCTACACCTATGTTGAGTGACACTTAGCAGGAAATGACTAAGTAGATTTATTTACCACACAATGTCAGAATTATGGATTAAAGGAATTGTATAGTGTTAAAGTAATTGCCTATAATTCTGTGATTGAAACTAATAAAGGGTCAGCAGTTTTACCATAGGCTGTAAAACCTGCAGTGTCAACCAACCCTCATCACCTATAAAGCAATTACTGTATAACGTTACATATCCCAATAGCCAGCACTGTATTCATTAAACCACTGTGGTTTTCAGTTTACAATGTTCTCTTTTGGTGGTATGTCGTTAGTGACCGATAAAATTCAGTGGCCAGAAAAACAGAAACTCTGGCAGTGTAGCAAATGGCCCTTCTGCACACAACAGTTGTTATGGAGCAGTATGGACTTAGCATACCAGGACAAACGCTGACCAGACATCATTGTTTCATGCAACGCAAGCTTGTTAGGTTGAGTTCAATCTGATTACATCATGCTATATCCTGAGTGTACCATTGCAGAGGTGCTGTTGGATTTATGAATCATGGGATGTAATCTATTGCTGGCTGTTAATGCGGCCTAACAACTCACCAATGTGCAATCCTGCACTCCTGGCACCAAGAATCATGTTTTTTTTTCCAAAAGTTTATTTGGTCATGAAAAAATCCTTTTACAATAATCTGTTTACAAGTAAGTAAAAATGGGACTGCAGTTGCATGTCTCGGTTCATGTAAGTCCATAAAAACAAACTGAAAGGGAGGGTTCACATACTTGCATTTACTAGGTTCCTATTAGGACTCTCATTGTGGGATTTGGAGCATGGGAATCTCCTAGATGCCCATGCTTCACTTATTCAGATGAATCTCTCTGAGGTTCTGATTATTCTGATGAATTTCTCTGAAAGTTTTTACAGTTAATTAAGGCTTGGGCTAATTTCAGACGCATGGTAAACTACAGAGATATACTGCAAAATGACAGCGTCCAAACCTTGCACCAAACTGCTCCCATTGGGAGTGATTAGAAATTATTTTGTGCATGCGTTTGAATTTGTATTGGGGTTGCAGAGCAGTTCTAAATGTGACCTGTGTCTTTTGGCTGTGCAGTTGCTCTGGAGGAAGAACCACAACCACAAGGGTAATACGTGCAATAGCATTGACCTGCGGTACAGTTTGCCAATCCCAGGTTTAGCAGCAGTTTTCTATGAGTCCAGGAGTGGCAGACCGCATGTCTGGAAAGCCTAAACTCTTTATGGATTTTTCATAGAATGACTAATATCAATCCTAACTTTTGTATATAAAACACGAAAATATCACAGCACTGTACAATAAACAGATGATGTACAGATGACATATCATGGAAAAGTTAACAGTAATAAAAAATAGAAGCTGGATCAAATGGATTAACAGAGGTGTGGATTTCAAGATCCCTCATCTATTAAAAACCTAAATTACATTGGATATATAGGCTTCAGTGTCAAGAAATTCATTACAGTATATCCCATATATGAACACAAAGAGCAGCTGAGATAAAATAAGAAGAATTCATCAGGGAGGCACCTCTTCTGCTAATAAATGAGTCACTTCTACTCTATCACCATGCTAACATTGCAATATGTCAAAACAAGCCTAGGAAACAATATATAATGCAGCCAAAGTCTTCTGGTGCAGCTGTAGCTCACTGTCATGCTTTTTCAGCCATCTGAACTAGCTAATCAGGAATAACATGTTTTAATATATAACACCAAAAACATATTTAACTCTAACAAATATACATTCCAATTGCATATTTTAGAAATGTAGAACTGAGAATACTGTTGTCTGCAGTCCTGGTGTCTAACCTGCATTTTAGGGTCACAGGGTTACACAGCCTTTTATTTTAATTTTTGTGTGTCCCTCGTACCCCAGCAGCCAACAGCAGGAGCTGTAATGACAGTGATCTCCAGCAGTTCATATAACATTCCCCAATTACTACTGTATTCTGCAGCATGTCCCCAGTCTCCAACCGCACCTACAGCATGTCCCCAGTCTCCACAGCATGTCTTTGACAATCTTTTGTTGCAATGCAGATGCTAAATATTATGTTTGGTTCACTTGGGATGTCAGGGGCCACAGTTATAATAAACATTTTTAGAATAATGCAACATTCCATAGATCTATGTTGCCCAATGCAAAAGATTTACACATTCAAATATTTTATACCTGGCAAAAAACAAAGCAACTATAATACCGCTGAATGTGCAAACACAAAATAAAACATCATTGTGATAATAAGATATTGCCAATATAGTTCCTACTAGCAAACAAAGTAATATGCTCCAAAGGACAGTTTTATTGTATAACTGCTTGTGTTCACAGATGTCAGACATACCTTTCATTCCTTCAAGTTCCTAGCCTTATCTTCTAACCCATACAGCATTACCAAACTTTACTAGAGAGGTAATGATATTACATAGATCTGACTATTTTCTCACTTTTCAACATTTTCCTAATTAGAAAATGATTTCTATTTATAGGATTGCCTGTAGAGAGAATTATTCCAGAATGCATGTTGCCTCTGTTAGGAGAAGTAGAATACAAGGGGAATCTCAAATACAGGTTAGAACACTACAATTACCAAAGGAAGAACTATCTGTAACAAATCCATGTATACTTTTGTAACAAAAACACTTTAACTGTGAAAATTTACAGTGCTACTAACACTTTAATACCCAAGCAAAGGATGAATGTGGTTTTCGGAAGAATTTATCAGGCGCCAAAGCCCTTATCACCAGTCTATATTTGAATCCCTGCGTGCCAATGACATTAACCATTGCCTAGACATACATTTTTCACATTCTTCTGATGGATCTGTTCTTTTAAGGGAATCTTATACACGTGAAGCAAATATATCCTCAGCAACCATATCAAACAAATACCATGAATGAAAAGAGATCCCAACCGGCCTTTAAAAATCTGTCACATAAAACCTATATGCTATACAACAATAAACAATAAAATCGACTTTTAAAGTGGTTAGGACTAAGATTACCAGTTTTTAATTATTGTTTTCATTTAGGAAACAGCTGCCATGTTTAACCTTGTAGCATGTGACTGCATTCAGGGCAGCCAAGCTGTGTAAACCAAGCAGGGCAGAAATCAAGGAGTGTTCAGTCTTATCATTCAGTTTACTAGGCATACATACCATTATGTAGCCTCACATCGAAACTGCATAGTTTCACTCTTCGCTGCAATTCCAATCTCTCCAGGAGCAGTCAGTAACAAAAACTCTACACACCAGCTTCCGCCATGCAATACAGAAATCCTTAAATGAGAAAATCTCACAGCTGAAAAAAAATGTACACAGATGATCTAAGCCTTACTGGATCAGCTCATCAACCTGTTACTTTTCCATACACCACCCCTTCCCTCAGGCAGGTTAATGGTTACACACAGCCAAGGAGAAGCAGGTTATAGTCCACCCACACACACACATACACCTGTATTTCAAGTCACTCAACCTGTATCGGTATCCGCCCAAGCACAGGCTTGTAGTAAAATGGCTTTGCTGTTGTAATATCCAAGACTTCCAAAGTAAATCTTTTTCCAACTCTAATATGCAGTAAACATTGATATTTTCTGTTATTGTATATATATATATATATATATATATATATATATATATATATATTGCATTGTACACAGCAATCATTTGGTCTAGTATTAAAATCCAATTCCCCCTAGATTGGCGAAATTTCAATACAAGTCCAATTTGTGTTTTCGACAATGTGGTGAAGCGGGCACTATATACCGTGTCTGGTGAACCGCGTATAAAAGGATTCTGGATAGATGTTTATCACTTGTTTATACCCTTCTGGGTAAAAATATACGAAAAGACCATTTTTGGAGCGTTATTGCTCCTGCGGCCAAATAATTGTATGAAACACCAATTCAAACTTCTTAACTTTATCTTCACTGCTGCTAAGCAAACATTAGCGAAGGCTTGGTCCTTGAATATCCCTACTGTGAAACAAGTGAAACGTAAGGTTATTTGGTATTTTACCAATTAACTATTGAATGCTAAATTGAGTGATTCTTTGACAAATTTCCAAGCTGTATGGATGCCTTGGATCACTAATTATTTACCTGGGATTTTAATATGGATCTACTCTCCCTATAAGATGTCCCCATGTCATGGCCACCCTATTTGATATTGGAGACCATATTCAGTCTTGGGTCCCTTCACTCCTAGTCCATACCCCTTCTCTATTTTCTTCTTTTCTTCCTCTTCTTCTTTTCTCCTTCCTCTTCTTTTTTTTATTGTGTAGTTTTTTGTTCTATGTATATTGGTGCGCACATTTGGTAGCATATAGGGTTTTCTGTTGGAGCCGCAGCTTCTGATTACCAACCAATGCGTGTCATAGTTCTTTTTGCCTGTTTCCCTTTATGTTTTTGTCACATATCTTTGTTTTATTGAAGATGGAAAATTTTACTCTTAATAAAAAATATTGAAAACAAAATCCAATTCCACTTATTCAAATCTAATTTTATTAAGCCTTTTTGAATTAAAAAAAAAAAACAGATTTCCTTGTAATGGCCACCTAGTTTGAATGACATCTACTATGTTCACTGAGCCCAGGGTGTCATGGAACCATCCCATAGGGGTGCGCTATCTCATTGCCCTGGGCTCACTGCAGAATTATAAAGTCAGCACTGAGTTCTGCATTACTGAGGGTCATTCAGTGTCACAGCAGAAGAAGAAAAGAGTGCTCCTCACGTGACTGTCCTGAAGTCAGCTGGTAAAAAAGGTATGTATGCAAAAAATGTTTAAAAAATGCAATCGGAAGAGGCAGTGTATTTTGGATTTAAACTGCACTTTAAACATGTAACAAAGAGACTAGCAGCAAGTTGTTGTAGCTGAATTCCTAGGGGTGGCTTACTGTAATAATACTTAAGACTAAGTTTATACATAAGTGCCTTTTAATGCAGTGTGTTAAAGCAGCAAAGCATATATTACCTGGACATGAATGGTTATGTATGTAAAATACAAGTTACCACAAAGCACTACAACCTTATTATATGCAAACCACAGGTATGTAAATACAGCATAAAAGCTGAAGCACCTTATTGTAAGAATAATTATAGTAAAACATCCTTGGCTGTTACATTTACATATCCATACAGGTCAAACATTGGTTTTCTTTTCGTCTTTTCGTATTTGGGGCTGATCTCAATGACCAGGGGATATCACAATGTGTAGAAAGCATCAGATTTACTGATCTTGCCATGTTATAGTAAATCATAAACCAAGATATTCATCTCTAGTCTGGAAGTTAGCTGGAATTCAGCTTGAAATTTGGATGTGTCAAAGTAGCTTCATCTCTTCTGGAAATAAACTACAAGCCGCTTGTGTTAATTATTTTCATGTTAGAAAATTTAAAGCTGAAAAATACAGCACCTTACAAAATGATGGTATTAGGATATTTACAATTTTTGGTAAATATGTGTGAATTGTGGCATGTCTAGTGTGTACGACTTTAAAAATAGTTTCATTAACCCAAATTCCTTTGCTGTTCTTCCCAGCAGGATGCTCCCCTCCCTTCCTGTCCCTGAATTTCATGTCAGGAGGAGGTAAAGAGCAGAGGTCCCATGCCAATCTCTCCCCTCCCCCTGATGGTTTACACCAAGTTTTAGTAACACATCAGAAACTTTGTCACCCTGCATAGTATCACACCACTTGACAAGGATGGGTTTTATAAATAAGGAAATTATTAACACTAACATACCATGTTGCAATTATTGTTTTACAGAACTAAGTTAGAAGTGAAACCAAGTCAAAAGGTCAGGACTGACAACAAATAACTACTTTGTAACCTATAGTAGAAACATAGCTCATGACCAAAGCTGCAATCACATCATTATTAGATTAAGCACTTTACCGTCATCCACTAAAGATCAGCAATTTGAGAGTGAAAATGTAAATATGACCTCACTCAACTTCAAAGCATTCTTTACCAAAAGTTCAATGTTTTATTTTATTTAACTCAGTTTAATAAATGTTATCAAAAAAATACACATCCCAGAACTCTTTCCCTCCCCTATTCTTTGAGTTTAAAAGTCTTATACAGTAAATATTGCAAACTATCATGCTAATATATCAAATATTGTCAAATAATAAAAATGTATCAGAAAGTATTAAAGAATTTGATGGTTGTGGGATAAAACAGGAGAAAGGATCAAACAACAATTAAAAACACAACCGAACTTAGTGACATGACTATGGGAATTGTAAAGCGCTGCGTAATATTTTGGCGCTATATAAATACTGCATAACAATATTATATTACATTTAACCTAACCAATTTAACTACAAGGAAACAATCTGAGTCTGATATGTATAAATTATTTTTATTACACAGTATTTATATAGCGCTGACATATTACGCAGCACTTTACAAAGTCCATAGTCATATCACGATCTGTCCCTTAAAGAGTCTCATATGTGTACATTGAGATAAATCATATTGGATTAAAGTTTCTTAGCCAGAGTTCCCCCAGGGGTTTCTAGGGGTTCCTTAAGAAATGAGAAATTTGTGCCTCTCAGGTCAGTTTAACTGGCACCAATGTTATTTTTGGCTATCTGTAAGGATACATTCTTCTCACTAGCCAGCGATGTAAGAGGGATTCTTTCATTTGATCACCACACTAATATACTGTAAGCTATGCATACACTACTTATAGCAGGGGGTTCCTTAGGACCTGAATGGTATTTCTCCCTTGTTAAAAAGGTAGAGAAGCACTGCATTAGATTTTATTCTGTATGCTTTTACATTCTGGTTTATTCTTCTCTAAATTATTATTATTATTATTATTAAACAGGATTTATATAGCGCCAACATATTACGCAGCGCTGTACATTAAATAAATCACTGATCTCTATATTTCTGTCATCCTATAGAGTTCTCTACTGTCATTCGGTGTGTCCCATTGGCATTTATAAGGTGGTGTTTACGTGTTTAAAATGAATGCAAACCATAAATCATATATGAGTGAGCTGGATCGTAAGTCAGCTATGGATATTAGCGGATAGTGCGTCATTCATAGACCTTCAACTGTAAAACCTTCATACCCTGAAACAATAATAAATATGCATGGCCAAATCCTACATATGCATGGCCATATCTTACAGTTATGGACAGAAACAGTGATGTTCAGAGACAGTTATGTGTATCACAGATGAATATATCATAGGCTGAAATGAGTGCACTTTTTACTATTATTACCAATATTACTATTAACCTTTATTTTTAAAGCAACAACATATTATGCAGCGCTGTACAATACATAGTGGTTGCAGATGATGAACCTGCATACTTGACAAGTACAAACCATGATACATTCCACACACTGTGCTTACTACTTGGCAGGCAACCTTCATAGGCACAATGGTGGTGTAGGTTTGAATTCATATACTCAATAAAAGAAGAGCGACTCTAAGCATGGACCTTTGGGTACTCCGGTTTCCTCCCACATCCCAAAAACATGCAGTGAGGTTAATTGGCTTCTCCCTAAAAATTGACCTTAGACTACATTAATGACATATGACTATCATAGGGACATTAGATTGTGAGCTCCTTTGAGGGACAGTTAGTGACACGACTATGGATTTTGTACAGAGCTGCATAATATAATGGCGCTTTATAAATACTGTAAAATAATTAAATAAAAAAAGCATGATTTACATCTAAATTGGACACTAACATAGCCACAGTTTACTTCAGAAGCATGCATAAGAGGCATTTAGAAGATTAGAAACTGTGAATGGCCAGTTATCTCTTCAACGGGTTATACCTGTCCAAAATGGGCACATTCACAGCATTACGATCATTGACCATTGATCTCAAAATGGAATTAAAGTGCAGCATGGTTGGCTCAGTGGTTAGTACTCTGGCCTTTGCACCGCTATGTCAAAGGTTCAAATCTCAGCAAGGAGTTTGTATGTTCTCTCCGTGTTGGAGCGGGTACTATGGTTTTCTTCCACATCCCAAAAACATGCAGTTAGGGTAATTGACTTTCCCTCAAAAAATTGTCCTTAGACTTTGTTTATGACATATGACTATGGTCATAGGGACATTAGATTGTGGGCCCCTTTAAAGGAAGAGCCATGCATGGTATAGTATAAACCTCTAGCTAATTTCTGACATTCTACAGCAGGTTGCCACAAGATACATAAAGGCAACCCTAGAAGGTGACGGTGACTGAGCAACAGGAGGGAGCGCATATTTTGCATCGCTGAAGGCACACTAGTAGGTGTGCCATGATGTACAGGAAGGCAGTGCATACATATAGAAGCCTGATATTTGGTGGGGACTAGCTGTGCATAAATACTTGGACAGTAAGGAAGAGTAGAAGGCTAGAGTAAGCATCCTTCAAAGCAGGGTGTTGTTATTATCATAGTATATTGATGATACCTGTTTTTTATGGATGCAAAAAGTATTTATGCAAAATGATGTTTTGGATCCATGAGGTGTCTAGTCTTCAGACAGACACATACATGAACAATTTTGAGTATCTGCTTGAAGAATTCATTTTTATTTGCATATAATGTGCCCCCCCCCCCTATTTTCTGAAACAAATGCTAAATTATATTTAGAGATCTAACTGGCTCTTCTTTTAGAAAGTGATGGTTAATGGTTCCTGGAAATACACTT
Organism: Pyxicephalus adspersus; assembly: GCF_032062135.1. Lineage (NCBI taxonomy): Eukaryota > Metazoa > Chordata > Amphibia > Anura > Pyxicephalidae > Pyxicephalus > Pyxicephalus adspersus. The sequence goes on from NC_092859.1 coordinate 124,105,806, forward strand.
ATGATACTTGGCTTAGCTGCTTGTCTGCAGCAGATGAACATAATATTGTTCCCTTTTCAGTTTTAATGACAGTTACTGCAATCATTTAACTGCAAATGATTAAGAAATGAATAATTGGTGACATTTCATTCTTAGAAACGAGATGTTAACAACAGTTCCAATGAAGTTTCCAATATGCCACATAGCATTTATTATTAGCTTGTCTATGATAGGCTTCCAAGAGATCACCCACCTTGGGAACAAAACATTCTATTAAAAAAATCAAGCTACATTTGAGCATTTACTACCAAACTCCGATATTATATTAGCCAATCAAGTATATAAAACACATTAATTAGAAACAAATTTTTTTTGGTGGATCTCTTGCAGCCTAGGTGCTGAAACGAAAGGCATAAGTGTTCTGGAAAACTAATATAGGAAAACCAATGTCTAAACCTAATGTAAAAAGCAAAAGTATAACAATAGGCATCCATTCACATTAATATACAGTATGCTAAAATGTATTGCAGTGAATTGTATTAGGCAGGTAATTTAAAAACAAATAGGCTACAATGTATGTGTTTGAATGCAGTGCATGAAATATAATTTAGTGACTTTAAAATGCAACCAAACATCAATGAGGGTAGATAGAGGATGGGGAGGTGTTCTGAAAATGGCACTAACCAACAATTATAGTGGAATTGCTTTTTTAAAAAATCATTAAGCACTAATGATGTTGTTTTATATATATATATATATATATATATATTGTTTTATTATGTTATATGTTTATATAGTTTATATGCAAGCATGGGTAAAGTATGCAAACTCCTAGTGGATAGCATCCTGTCCTTGATTCAAACCTAAGTCCCAGCACTACAAAGACAGTGAGTGCTAGACACTAAACCAACTGTGCCACCCTGGTGGGGGAAAGGGGGTTGAAATACTGCTGACTACCAATGATTAGGGACAAATAACTAAATGTTATTGCATTTATACAGGAAAGCATGTGCACTTGAAAAAACACCAGTTTAAAATGTTGAGACATGACAGGATTCGGTGATATCAAGACTCGGTCACTTTTCTTTTTCCAACTAAAATGGGGTCAAGCTTGATGATAGCTTAAAAAGACTGAAATGTATTCTGGAGCACTCAGTCCAACATGCCATGTTTTCTCATATATATTTCTATACAACTGATAACATTTCATAGTCATGGTGGTGTTATCTATGTTTACATCATGGGAATATATTAAACTGAGAATAATATATGTCATTGCATCCAAACTAACTACTAGTGAGCCAATATTACTATCAGTGCATAAATCTGTGGACAAGGCAGAAGCATGCCGTCTCTGAGATTCACTGACCCACAGCTGAAAACCAGGGACCCATAACGTGTTATTTCCTGCCTCCTGCTCCTGTCCTGTCTTTAATCTTGCTGGCAATGGGATGAGGTATATTGATTTTTTTTTTCTTCTGCTGTTTTTTTATACTAAAAGTAACTAATACCATTCAGTAATCACTTTTTTTCTGGACATGGCCTTGGATGCAGAGGAATGGGTGTACATCGATTTTACTTAGGTAGCTGCACAATTATTGAATATACAAATATAATTAGTAAACCACAATTCAATAACTTCTGTTTCTTCTTTAGTTAGGCTGCACAAAAATGTTACAGCAATTAAAAACTTGCACAGATGACCAGATTGCTAATTGTGGCCTTAACCAGAAAATGCTAGCTGCCTGGTTGTGTCTGACTTAAGCACTATCTGCTCACTGACCCAGAGCTTACATGCAGACAAGGAAAGTCACAGAAAAGTAAAAACACCTAATTTGCAAACATGCTCTGGGTCCGATAATTCTTTGTACTTCATAGGTGTGACTTACTCCATATGACAATGCCAAGTAATTCAGCGAGAGCCCTAGCCATAGTCCAGAGATAGCCCTTGCCAACTAGGACTCTGGTGACCCTTATCTTATTTCAAACTTTCCTCCCCTCCAGATAAGGGACAGCAAAGAGGGTAAATGTGTGCTGCTAGGTAAAGGGTAGCTAAATTAAAGTGAAGCGGGTTTTGTGGATGATTTAAAAAAATCTGCAGAAATTTTAGAAAGTATACTTTTAGGTTCCAACCTTTAGGTATTCTTTTTGTTTCATTAAGTCTTTTCTCAAATTGATCCCTGAATACAGTGGCCTTCCTATCTCCTCAGTAATTTCGGTGTTCTAATGGGAAAAGCTGCAGTATACACACTCTTATAGGATTTTATAAAAACTTCTATTTCATATAACATATAATTACAATAAAACACTTCTGTTCCCATCTATACATAGAAATTAGGCAATGTGCACAACTGGAAATTGAAGCATAGAACTGAAGGCAGCTGCTGACCGACAAAAACTGGGACAATTAAATAGCAGAATTTGTACAAAGGGAAAACTTAAGAAGATCTGAAGGTCATGCTTGTAGTGATGAGGGCTGACCTTGAGGTTAGAGTTATATAATCTATAGGAAAGGGCAGGGAATAATTGGAATAGAGTGGTGATGCAGCTGGGTTTTGCTAGCTTGGCTGAAAATCCCAACCCTTCTACCACAACCTTATGAAATTCAGTCCTGGGCATACTGCAAAATCAGCTAGGAAAATGATTAAGGCTTATTGTTTGATATAAATTCTTCCTAAAGAGTAGATAAGTATAAGAATAAATAAATGTTTCTTGTACCGGTAAATATTGTCATGTAACTTAACATTTTATTAAACAATGCTGAGTCCTAGTAAAATCTATAAAAATGAAATCTATAGTAAAACATAGTAAAATCTAAGGAGGCAATACTTAAACAGACTCTCCCCTCAAAGACCATTAAAAGACACTTTGTAACAATGGCAAACCACCTGAACTTACCACCTTAACTATGAAGTTCTAATATATAACACTTCTATGTACTCTCAGGAGCTGGGAAACTCCAGATGACCTCTGAACCCTAGTTTAGGTAAATCAAGAATAAAGGAAGAATTGTGGGGTTGAGGGGGCACAATAACATTAACATTAACATTAACGTTAACATTTTCTATAAGTACACTTGAGACGGGTTCGGTTTATGACAATGACTCTATGGCGTCCATTTGGGTGATCAACATGATTGCTGGTAAAGTGTTGTTATTTTTGCAGAAATAATGACATCAGTCACAGCCTCCCAGTCTTAAAAGTGGTAATCAGCTCCCAATGGACAATCGTGATTTGTCTGAGGATATAAAGGAAGTGCAGCAAATACCAATTATTATGATTATTAATAATAATAATAATAATAATAATATTATTACTATTAATAATAATAATATTATTAATAAACAGGATTTATATAGCACTTACATATTACGCAGCGTTGTACAGTAGGACCCCTCCTCCACCCTCTCTGTGCCCACAGGTCCTTTCCCTCTAATGTTCTCCCTGCACTCCCAGTTACACCCATCCTTTGTTTTTTCTTTTTGTTTTTTCTTGTTAAAAATGGAAAAGCAATAACGCATCCCTATAGATAGGGAAAATACTGTGCAATAATAAAATCAATATACTGAGACAATGTAATAAATAAAGGCCTGATGTTTATACATTTTTTTTTCTTTCAGTTTTGACTCCTCAGATCTGTGTTATACAAATCTTGAATCTGTACTGATGTATCATGATGTTTTTGTAACATTGCATTCTTTATTGTATTTTGATTGCAATTAAAAAAAAGGTGATCAGCTGACATAATGGTCACTTGTATAAATGATCACTACTCTTTAATATCGTTTTACCACTATAAAATAGTGATCAGCATTATTGATATTTTACTAATTGCTTTTCCCACTTTTGATTGTTTTAAACACCATGGGCCTGCAGCTAAGACCAGTGGTGTTAGTTTCAAACACTGTAAATCAGGAATGTCCAAAGTCCAGCTCTGAGGTCAATTGCAGCCCATGTTCAGATTTCCACAGGCCCGCAGCCTCTGTCATAAAATCAATAATATTATTATTATTATTAAACAGGATTTATATAGCGCCAACATATTACGCAGCGCTGTACATTAAATAGGGATTGCAAATGACAGACTAATACAGACAGTGATACAGGAGGAGAGGACCCTGCCCCGAAGAGCTTACAATCTAGTAGGTGGGGAAATTTCACACACAAAAGGATGGGAGATATGTAGTGTGGGAAGTAGTGATGGTTTCAAATGACAGAAGAAGCCGGGTAGGCAAGTTTGAAAAAATGGGTTTTGAGTGCTCTTTTAAATGAGCAGAAAGTAGGAGCAAGCCGAATAGGACGAGGAAGACCATTCCAGAGAGTTGGAGCAGCTCTAGAGAAGTCTTGTATCCTTGCGTGTGATGAGGTTATGAGTGAGGAAGTCAGTAGTATGTCATTGGAGGAGCGGAGAGAGCGGCAGGGGGAGTATTTTTTAATCATGTCAGAGATGTAAGTGGGACAACAACTGTGTAGGGATTTGAAGGCAAAGCACAGGAGCTTAAATTTGATTCTAAGGTGAAAAGGAAGCCAATGGAGAGAACTACAAAGAGATGTAGCGGAAGAGGAGCGGAGGGAAGGATGGATGAGTCTGGCTGCAGCATTCATAATAGATTGTAGGGGAGAGAGTCGGGTTAGTGGAATACCAGCGAGAAGGATGTTACAGTAGTCCAGACGGGAGATGATAAGAGCATGTACAAGGAGCCCACCAGCACTGTTGACCACAGTATAAAATACACGCATTCAAAAAATTTTTTATTTCATTAGAGTTGATCAACTGCCTTGCAATTATTGGTCCTCTACTTGGCAGGCATAATCTGCAGGACGGGAGTCCCCATGTGTGCACATAGAATCTCCTACGTCATTATAGTGGGCGTGTGCTTTTCGGGACCTGCACAGACCACGCCCACTCTTATTCCAAGAACGTGCTCTGCGCAGAGCCCACACTGACACAGGAAATCCCCCACATCACCCTGGTGGGCGTGTGCTGTGCTGGACCCGCGCAGACCAAGCCCACACTAACCCTGAGTACACTAACCCTGAGTACATGCTGAATGGTCAGCCCCCACACATTTTCACCTCACCAAATCTGGCCCTCTTTGCAAAAGTTGGGACACCCCTGCTGTAAATAAAGATTTTTTTTAAATATTACTTTAATAAGGTATTCACTCAAGACCATATTGCACCCAGCAGCTTGTCCTGTACTTTACCCATTTTTTACTCATACAAAGTACAACTTCTTGAGGAGCCAATTAACCTAACTGCATGTTTTTGGAATTGTGGTAGAAACCCACCAGAACACAGGGAGAACATGCCAACTCTTTACAGATGACTGCAGTACACTGGGAAGAGATGAGAATAGTCACAGAGCCATCAGTGCCACCCTGTAATTGACACTTTAAAAAAGTGTCAATCACAGACACAAATGAAGTGAATGAGCCATGTATGCCACCATCACAAATATGATTAGTTATTTTAATTAAACTAATGGAGTCTCTGGTGAACACTTTAGTCAAAATATGGTATGGTGATCAAAGCACTGCTTTGTCCCTCTACAAAATCTGATCACCCTTTTATAAATATGTGTTTTATAAGTGTGGTAATCACATTAAAAAAAAAAAGAAACAAAGAACTGACAATGTGTGATTAGGTTACCACTTCTTTATAAATATCCCTAAATGTTTTTAATACCATCCGGTGAATATTTAAATGTCCCTTTTTATTTTCAAACAAGTAATATAATATTTGTGAGAGCTGAAATGTGAATCTGCGACAATAATTGCTATGCTGGTCTTTTATGTAATAAAACAAAGAATGTTTTAGTGCATAGTTTGTCAATCATACAATCATACCTTCAGCAAACCATAAAATGCCCAATATTTCCAGGGAATACAACCTTCAGTCCATTCCTTTCCTAATATTCAATTTTACAGAGATAATCTAACCAATGTAATGTAGTAACAAATGCAGGACACACCTTCCTTTGCCCACTAAGGAAATACTTACCTTTGTTATCATCAATTTCTCAATAGTGCTGGAGAGAAACCAACACTTGTGAAAAGTGTAAACCCCATTGGTAAGCCTACAGTGCTCCTTGGGTCCTTCCATCGACCTCCAAATCACCACTGTGTCCTGTAATGGCTAATGACTGAGACTACAAGTAGTGTTTCCAACCTTCATTATGGTGGCCTGGCACATGCCACATGGAGTGTGGGTGAAAAAGAAATAATTGCAGAAGATTAGAAGTGCTGAGATGCAACAAAGAATTAAAATAAGATTAAAATTGCTTTATTCTACACAGCTTTACTAAATGTCAGCCAGTTAGGGTTTACAATTACTTTAATTGCTGCTGACATTTCACTCCCACATCTTCCATGCTCCACAAAGATTCCACCAATGTAAGTTCAGTCCACTGACCTACGGTTACAAGCAGGCTGATCTTTGTCATATCAGGCAATGCACTTTCATGCCCAGATCCAGATGTATGACATTTAAATCTAATTACTGCATTGTAAAAGTACTCGCAGCTTTTAATTCCTACCTACCCTTCCAATAGTCATTTGCAGGTAACCATTGTGAATCATAATATATATCAAAGGGCACTATAGCAAAATCTTTTGCTCTCCATATTATCTAAAGTAAGTAGAGTAAGTAATTAGAAAACAGATAATTCAATTTTTGTAGAGGAAAGGAAGATAAACCGCTTAACAATTGCTTATGTGCATGTTTAGTGTAGAGTATGTGTTTGTGTGTGTAGTGTATGCATTTATGTGTATTAGAGCAGCAGTCGCCAACCGGTGGTCCGCGAGAAAATTTTGGGGGTCCGTGGCTCTGGTCAGTGAACCCCAGAGCGGGGTCAAGAAAAGAACACCAAAAAAAAAAAAAGGCCAGAGCTTCGGACCACGTCCCCAGTGCAGTTCTCGGCTCAGGGAGGTGGGTGGGCTGTGTCTCTGCACACAACCCACCCACTCTCCCATTGCAGGCTCAGATCCGTGCATGCACAGTCAGGAGCTGGTAATTTTTTTAGCCGGACCAAACAGTTTGGCAACCACTGTGTCAGAGTGTATAGGTGCATAACTATCAATACTGGGGGGAGACAGCAATTGCAGCTTCTCTTCGGAGTCTACTCTTTTTCATTTCAAAGAGGCAGAGGGTCCTATCCAAACTCTTCCTGGGGAGGGCATTAACTTATATCCCCCCCTGCTTGCTGTGGCCATTGGGCCTGAATAATTAAAGCTCTTCAAGGCTTCACTTTCTTAAGTGAACTTGGGAGATCTAGCAAACCTGAAATGGATTCCCTAAAGTTATTTGCAATTTGTTAACAAATGTTTTCAATACTGGACCAGATACATTTGAGATTTTGTTGATCACTTAGGTTCACTAATAAAAGTGTATCTGTTCCAGTCCCGGAGAACTTCATTTTCAATTACTTTCCAAATGCTGTTGGCACATAAGCCAAACATTATAAAGTACTGGGGGCTTTGAACTGTGTAGTGTTATAGTAAATGCACTTTCTGGTGCAGAAAGACTTACGCCTTTGACTGTCTGCATTTCAAACAAATCAGAGTTTTTAGCGGATTACGACTAAATCCTTCTAATGTGCCGGAAAAACAAAAGAAATCTCAGTTTTGATGATGGCTAAAAACAAGTTTCTAGATTCATTTTCCATAGAACCTATAGAGTGAGTTACCTTCCTGATTCTTGTGCAGTTGAAGCAAGCATTTCTCTTATCTGTTCCAGGTCCTCTTCCCTGAACTCTCTCTGCTGAATTGTACTCATAGCAACATGAATATGAGTTTCCACTGGGATCATTTATTTACTTTGCCAGTTATCTCCAGCCGAGGGAACCACTGGCTACTTCATTGCTATTTGGATATTTCCTCCAGGCAACAAAAGCTGCATGCAATTGTACTATATTAAACACTGTATAACCTAGGGACAAATGTCACTTCAGCTCAGCATTGTATTTAGGTTAAAAATAGATGCTCTTGTCATAAAGCAGTACATATTCTTTAATAAACCGTAACAGTTATTTAATATTTTATATGGCTAAAAGATATATTACAGTTTTATATAAACAGTTTTTTTTCATTTTATGTGATATTTTCTTAGAAATGATTACATGTGTGAGTGATTGGAGCATTGCTGGTGGAGTCCAAGGAGTATAATGATAAATGGCTGCTTGCATAAATCACATTATTTTTATAAAACTTATAGGATATGTTACCAATGTTCTAAGATTCCCCCCAAATATTCTTATGTTTAATTCCCACCCATAATATATTTTATATATTTATAGTTTTCCTCCCACTACAACACAAAAAAAGTGCTTTTATTTAATTCCCTCTTGTTATTCTGGAAGTTAATGAGCCTGAACTAAAACATGCAGATTTTGACTGATATAGACCCCACCAGATGTAAGATGTGAAATGCATTCATCTGTCATGTACCAAACACTAAGGCTGGATTCATACTAACACGCGCCAATGCACATAACTTGTGTTACTATGTTGTGGTGTCATTCATTTTGAATAGTACTTTAATGCATTTGCATACAGTGCACCACAACACAGGACCTGTGCCTTGCATCATAAAACAGAGGGATTTGTGATTTTCAGCATGTTAAGGTGTGTTGGTAGTCCATTCATTTTGAGAATGGGTTGCTAAATGTGAATTGATGGTAGTTCCCGTCTCACTGCAAATAGAAGTTTTTATCAAACCTGGAGTTTAGCTTTAAACACAATGCACACAGGTTACCATTCTACAAAAAAGTTGGTGGGCCTAAACATTAAAAAAAAATTTGTGTGGACTGACTCTTTACTTAACACACCACTACTGAAATTCCAGCAAAACGGAACACTTAGCAGTGGTGTTCCACAGGGGGTATTCCTGACAAGTTAAGGAGGACTTCTGCCACAAAATTAATTCATCATATCAGAATAGGTTTTGTGCAAGTGATAAAGTACAGTTATATACAATTAGGGGGTACTGATAGAAGTCTACTTGTCAGTTAACATGCTTTGGTTTCACTTGGCTATCTCTGAAGGTGCTTAAAGCAGACTTACCCATGGGAGACGATGCTGAAATCATTGTGCAGAATGCTAATTACCTGGGAGTAAAGCTGATCTTTTGGTTTCAGTAATATCAATCACAAACCGGAAACATGCATGCAGATAACTGTCTGGCAAGTTAAGTGACAGCTAAACACGAGCTGCATACTTCTTCTGGGTCACTGATTCGGATAATATTATGGAGAGGATCAGAACTCCAACCAGTCAAGCAGGATTTTTTTTTAGAACCAGGTTAGCAGTACCAGCCTACATCTCGGTGAAAGGTTCAACTCAGCCTTGCATAGTTGTACAGGCTCCTCTCCTATACTAAAACCGCTTTTCTTTGATTTCATTGCACATTGTGAACTTCTTGGATAGAAGCAGGAATGATGTTACTGCTTCAAAAATAAGGTATGCAGCAAAACACAAGCATTTTGATAAGGGTTCAAGAAAGAATCCATGGATGGTAAAATATATTCAGAACGAACTTTAGTTTTAGGAGTCACCAATTTTTTGTTATTTTTTTTTTATGTATGTAGCTTTTGTACATTTAATTATTAAAGCATGTTTACAAGCATTGCTGACCCTTCTTTGTGAAATTTCTAGGTACCTTCTGACCATATTATCTCTTCTGATGATTTTTTTTTAATTAATTGACCTGACCACCATCTACTAAATAGATATGCAAATAAGTCTTCTGACTTTTCTAATCTGCTTATCTGTTCTATTTCAGTGACTCTGCAGTGAGTGAGTACTGCAACCAGTGGGTCAGGTAAATATTATTTTCATAAGCAAGCAAGCTTTGGAATACTCTCTAGTCTTCTGATGGCATGTTTATTTTGAGTTCCATGCTTATGTTACTGTATTAATATTTTCCCCACTATGTGTAAGGAAGATTAATGACATCTTTCAACATAATGCATGGCTGTGTTAGTATTACTGTAGAAATATTATTAACAGAATGCTGTTAGGTTGAGAATGTGCAGCTTGTCGTGTTCCGGGGCATGAGTGCCACAACACTGAAAAATATGCTGTTATCAGGAGCTTTTCAATTTCAATAATTATGTGGTTCTTTTGATGACTAACTACAAAGAATCTAATATCTTAATAGCATGTTTTGTAAAAATACAACAACCTCTTTGTCACTTTCATAAGAAGAAATGCACGTCTCTTCTTGGAACTAATATTTATAGTTCCTAAAATGTGTCCTCCAGCAATATGTACTGTCTACTCACCAACACCAAAGTCATAGCATTGGTGCATTTAATGTGAATGACCCGATTATCAAAAAAAAATGTGGATATTCTGAATAGGAGTGAAATTAGTATTTCTTATCTTTTACTATAAAATGGTCAAAAGGTAAATAAATATAAGCAACATTCATATAGAACAGTTTATAAGACAGTTTTCTCCTAATGTAAGGAGCACATGGCAATACCTACAGTGTACCATAGATTACTGCAAATTTCTTAAGAATATTGGAGAAGTTTATTTCTATTAGGGTGACTTTTTTAGCATGCTTTTCTATCCTACAAAAAGAGCTGATTTAGAAGTGTCTGTTGCACATAAATACACGCAGATTTGTAATATGTAATGTAAGGGAACTATAATGATTTGGTTTTAGTGGGTCCACAATTGCCATGGACATTATGAGATCTAAAGAATGGCTTGATGTAGCAGGTGTTGTATCATCTCTGTAGCCTTCTTACAAATGTCTATACTATAATTTGTTTCTGTTTAGCTACACAATTAGGTTGAAAAAAAAACATCATGTTCAAGCAATAAGGAAATAAACATAAAAGACCTGCGTATGGGAGATAGTAACCTTTACGCACAGTTGTTCCAGAAGAAGGCAAAAACTCCTATAAAGCATGGTTCAATTTATTAAGAGTTGAAAAAAATATATCCTGATTCCCTAAGGCAATCTGATATTCCCTGGATCCACAGTCTCCAGTGTCATTCCTTTTAAAATTTAATAGCTAGCTAGTCTATGCTTCTAGAAACGCATCCAGCCTTTTCCTAGAAAAATCTATTGAATGTGCTAAAACTACTTCCTGAGGGAGTCTATTCCACATTTTCACAGACCATACTGTGAAGAATCCCTTCAGTATGCAGAGATAAACTTATTTTCCTCCAGACGCAAAGTGGATGCATCAACATGATTCTGTACATTTGCTTTTATTTTTGATCCTACATTTATCCTTTTATTAGAATTGATAGGGTCAGTTAGCAGTACAGTCAAAAGCCCATAAGCTTACTTAGATTGTCACTGTATATTAAAGAAACAAGGCGGTAATATTTATATTAAAGTAGAACTAACGCCGTCCTGTAATCCGCCTTCATTCCAGCATGCGCCATCTTCTTCTGTCTATGTCACCCGATCTCACACTGTGCAGATTGGGTGATATAGCTGGCTGTAAATGGGATAAAAATGGAGTAAAACTCACTGTGCATTTGTGAGATCGGCATTTTTCCCAATGCAGGTAAAAGCCCCTTCTGCACATGCCTGATCTTGGGTATCAAAAGCCTGAAACCTTTCTGGGATATGTGACACAGGTATCCCAGGTGGCTCTGCGCTCCCATTCAGTCTTTACCGCCACGACAGTAAAGATAGAAGGGGAGGGGCTACTATATAAAAGAGGTTGTCTACCCTATTACTTAATAACAATTGTGGTTATAGGTTTGCTTTAAAGAAAGTATAAAGAAATGATGCCTAACAATTCCTCGTTCATAGAACATCTCACTGGCCTAGAATACTGCAACACATTTTACATGTCTGAATCTGTAATAGCTGAATTTAGCACATGATTTTATAAAGAGCATGCATTACCACTTTTTGCTGCTGTGTTTGTTTCGCATCTGCCTGGATCCTTTTTCTATTTTTGTGTGCAAGTGAAGACTAAGTCTTTTGTTTGACAAAGCGTGAAATAAAATTCAGGATCTGTCTTCAGGCTGCAGACTTGCATGCTTGCACTGTGGAGTCGTTCAAACTGGTAGCAATGAAAAGTCAAAGGCAGAACTACTGCAAAGTATTATTTATTATGTGTAGGGATGGTTAAACAAATTCCGACCAGTTTTTACAACACGGCGGTATGAAGAAGCGAGATTTCTGCATACCAGTCAGCTCAAAAATGTCAGGCACTTTATCGAGTGGATCATTAAACAGGCACTGTAAGTTTTATTAAATTACCTTTGTCAAAAGGTATTCTGTATAGTATGGACCAGTGAAGACCAAATGAGAAGCAAACCCCATGTGTGACTCTTTAGGCTTCCTAAACTTAGCCCATTGGTAAATTCTATTTGATAATTTACAAAAGACTTGTAAACCTAAATGTAAAATAAATAATAACAGTTGTCCCAAATATACAAGTAAAAGATGCATTTCAATTTATCCAAATAAAAGTTTAACGCTTGATAAAGCTTTGCTCAGCAGTTTATTATTCAGTGTCATCCATTCTCAACCAAGGTTCCTCCGGAGGATGCTAGAGGTTGCTCAACCTGAGGTTGAATGACTTCCCATTTAATGATACCTGCTTAGTTCTTGGGCAAAGACCACTCAGGGAATCCAGCTTCATGACTCTAATGATGTCTTTAGTTGTCTATAAAGATGTTATCCCTGCTATCATTGTAATTGGATATTTTTTCCACTGGCCACCCATTTAATTTTCCCAATGACTCAAGATAAATTGATTTTAACAGAGATTCCCTAAAACCTAAATACTATTTTTTGGGCTCCTAAGGGATAAAGAGGTTAAGAAAGGCTGTTCTATGTTATCAGCAATGTTAGGCTAAAATGGTTTTTAAGGCAACAGTCAACAATAATAAAAAAAGAAGTACAGGGGAAGTACAGATAGCTCCATGGCTAGAACTCTATCTGCAAGGAATTCAGCTTTCCTTCATCTACTTACAGAAGAGCTAAAATTTATATCTCTAAAACCAATCATTCTGGTTGTCAGGTTTGGCTGGGAATATCATTCACACACTGACTTGGGCAGATCTTAACAGGAGGAAAAATTATATTCTGCAATATACAGTATTTGCCCTTTTTGCTTCATGCACATGCAGATACCTATTGCTTTTGTGAAATATGGGATTCTTCTTTAATGAGCAAAGAAGACAGCTGTATGTAGAAAAATGTATGTAACACCATTATACTTTTCAATTATGATATTTACAACCTAAAACTCCTCACTGGTGAAAGGCTAGAATAACTGCCAGGTTACTCTTGTCTTTGACTTCCTTTTTCCCCTTAAGGGTAACATGGGTACAGTTGACAGGAAGGTACATACTGTGTAATGGTTCATCATTTCCTGTCCCAACTAACCACTTCCCTCCACTATTTAAATTAAATCATTTCTTTATAACTGAACTTTCTGTATGGGTTCCTCCACATATTTCATTTAATTCCTTTTTATATTGTCCAATCTGTGATATAAAAATGCCGATTTTGAGAAAACGTACAAAGAAAAAGTTAACTATAGTCACTTAATAAATTAATGCATTTCTAGGATAGAAACATCTTGGCTTTGTCTGTTTTGAGGGCAGACATTTCCTTTAAGCATAATGTTGTAACTGCTGTACTTGTCAAAATCTGCTTGCTGCTGACATTGGTTTCTCATCTTGTGAAAGAAGAGGTGTTGTAAAATGTCATGTTTTCCATTGTCGTTTCATCACTGTTTTTCTCTGGCATTAAATTTTCATTAGTGAAAGAATGATCCTCCCGTCAATGCTTCCTTGGGCCTCAAATATGAAAAACATTCCTGACGTCACCCAGGACATATCTAGGTTGCAGTTTTATCAGTAAGAAACTCCCCCAGTACCCTTTGACAGGTGCCCTCCTCCTAAACTTCTCCAGGAATGTGAAGTGGCCATCTGGAAAAGAACACTTAAGATTCCTCCAGGAAAATTTAAGAAAAAGAGTTTGATAAGGAAGGAGGGGAAGAGACTGCTGTTTATGACTGAATTTGCACAGTTCTATGTACAGCATACACAGAAATAAGTTATCATGTATTGCAACCAGTCAAATGTACCCCTAAATATATTACTTTACTGGGTCACTTTATCCTTGATTCTTGAGAAAGAGCTACAACACTACAACAAAGCTAAATTGCCTTACTAGTAAACATCCATTATATTTGCATATATTCAATATTCAATCTTTTTTTTTAAGAATGGAACAACCAATTACAATTATCCTGCCAATGTCAATGAAGGTCAACAATTTCCATTAAAATATTTTGGTCGTGTCCTTGTAAAGAGTGCTTTCTAACACAATAGTATTTATACGTGGAACAATATCTAAACAAAAAAGGAACATCAACTTACTGTGAATAGAAACTGCTTTGTATGGACATCCTGTTCCAATAAAGGGAAAATGAAAAGAGAACAGGATTAGTGGCCCCATGCTTTCAAAACATAGGGTCAACCAAAAGAGAGAAGGAAGGTATAAAAAGATGTAAAGGAAGAATAAAAGAAGGGAAGGATCTATTCCAGTTTCTTCCTAATGTAACTGTTCTAACTGCTAAGTGCACACGGTTTTTAGGGACTTCCAGATTTAATTTATGAAACAGTACAGTCTCTAGTGATTTGGACTAGTTATATGTGTTACTGATTACTGTATATCTATATGCTGGAGCCTGATTTAACACTGCACAGGATAATCATGACTAGCAATTATAACATAGGGGCAATTGTGCTGACCCATAAAGCTGGGCATTGTTTTGTAAAAATGGAGGGGTTTCAGGGGGCATTTGCCCTTCTTTAGGGATGGACATACCAACAAAATATACCTTTTGAGCCTATTTATACTAGATGAAGGACCGACTCCAGCTGTTACACTCCAGACCTTTACACTTTATTAATATTATTATTATTATTATTATTAATAATAATAAACAGGATTTGTATAGAGCCAACATATTCCGCAGCGCTGTACATTAAATAGGGGTGCAAATGACAGACAAATACAGACAGTGACACAGGAGGAGAGGACCCTGCCCTGAAGAGCTTACAATCTAGGCGGTGGGGGAAGTATCACACAATATGATGGGAGATATGTAGTGGTGTGAAGTAGTGATGGTTTCAAAAGACAGAAGAAGACGGTAGGCAAGTTTGAAAAAATGGGTTTTGAGTGCTCATTTAAATGAGCAAAAAGTAGGAGCAATTCGAATAATAGGAGAAAGACCATTCCAGAGAGTCGGGGAAGCTCTAGAAAAGTCTTGGAGCCATGCGTGTGATGAGGTTCTGATTGAGGAAGTCATTAGGAGTTCATTGGAGGAGCAAAAGGTCAGAAATGTAAGTGAGAAAAAAACTGTGGAGGGATTTGAAGGCAAAGCACAGGAGCTTGAATTTGATTCTAAGATGAAATGGAAGCCAATGAAGAGAACTACAAATCTATGCAGCGGAAGAGGAGCGGTGGGAAGGATGGATGAGTCCGGCTGCAGCATTCATAATAGATTGTGGAGGAGAGAGTCGGGTTAGTGGAATACCAAAGAGGAGTAGGTTACAGTAGTCCAGACGATAGATAAGAGCATGTACAAGGAGTTTGGTGGTCTTTTCATTAGGGCAGGTAAAAAGCATTTTCCAGGGTGCCATAACTTGTTATTATTATCTTGTAATTACAAAGCACCAACATATTGTTCACACGTTCCACTAACTGTCCCTCAAAGGAGCTCACAATCTAATGTCTCCACCATATTCATATGATATTAATCCGGTCTAAGGCTAATTCTTTAGGGGAAACCAAAAGACTTAACTGCATGTTTTTGGGATGTAGGGGGAATACAGAGTGCCCAGAGGAGACTATGCAAACACGAGGAGAACATACAAGCTCCATACAGATAGTATCTAGCCAAGATTCAATCCTGGGACCCTAGTGCTGCAAAGGCAAGAGTGCTAGCCATTGAGTCACCATGCCTATCCAAGTGGTGTCTGACAATGCACAATTTCCATCTGAATAAAACTGAGGCATGCAGAAAGTATTTTCTATTTCTCTTAACACCATTTAGCCTGGAATGGAAGAGGCCTTTTACTGGCTGACTCAATTGTTTATTAAGAGTCACGTAATAGATCAGGATATTCCAAAGGTTCCTCTTTATTCATTTATCAATCCAGCTAATTATCTAACTGTTTGCCAATCTATGCATAGTGACAACATGTAAATGGAAGGGGGGAGACAAAAAATTAATCTTGTGCTATTCCTTGCAACCACCTCCCCTGTTTTTACTTACTAAACATATACTGCTTTCTCTATATTTTTGGTTTTGGCATAAAGACTTGCAATGAAAGAAGTCAGAATGTTTTAGCATAGCCAAGTAATTGAAAGATACTGGAATGCAGCAAAGTAATAAATAAGTTATCCATTTACAGTACGGGGAAGTATTATCGGCATTGACAGGTTTTCAAAGCAGAAAGAAGTGTTTTAATCAAGGTTCATAAAGTATTATATAGCACCGGTTTTACAACTCAGCTGTTTTTGGATGGCTGACTTAATTCACAGCTGAGCATTAAAAATACACATTGGGAAAGTGTGCTTACTTTTATTGACACAGTGCCGTTCATTAAAAAGATGAAGTTGACATTAGCAATACAGTAGCGTGCGGCGATGGAGTCCTCTTCTTGGCTGTGATTAACGCAGTGATAGAGTGAGCTCTGGATTAAATCTTTCTCAATTAGCAATTCTGCAGCTCACTCGTTTTGCTTATACCTTGTAATAAAAAGGCCAGCTAACAAATTTATTGGAGACTCTTATGTGATATCTTCACATGAGCCAGCAAGATAATGGAAATGAATATGAAACAAGTTGCTTGAAAATTGCAGACTTGCACTTACCCTACCACATCACTACTTAAAGGAGACACACACCTGTTACTATTTTACTGCAACTTTTTTTATTCCTGGCAAATTATCAGGGGAACAATTATGAACATCCCAACCATTTCCATCAACTTGCTATACCAAGTGTTTCCCAGCAGCAGATTTCTAGGTTGTCAATTCACAAAGCAAAGTTACAGTCTGATACATATCACCCACATAATTATCCTAACTGTCTTTGTTCCAAATCTTTCATCCTTATAAAAAAACACAATATCCCTTATTTCATTGTGCATTAGTGGTGGTAGCACCCATTATGCATGATTAAGTCATATTCTGTTTAGAGGAAGAGCTGCACATGTCAGAAAAAAGCATTTTAATAATAAAGTCCATTTATCTGTCAGGCAGAATCATCCTGTGTTTTTTACTTGGCAATTAGAAGCTTATCTTCTGTGCATCAAG
The DNA here is from genome assembly GCF_032062135.1 of Pyxicephalus adspersus. Taxonomy (NCBI): domain Eukaryota; kingdom Metazoa; phylum Chordata; class Amphibia; order Anura; family Pyxicephalidae; genus Pyxicephalus; species Pyxicephalus adspersus. Next base: position 124,123,106 of record NC_092859.1, read on the forward strand.
GAAGTATTTACTTTTTAACTGAGTTGGTGGTAGCACCAGTTGTTGCAGGCTCCTGTAGTGAAACTATTTTGTTTAACCATTTCAGGTATCTTTTTTTAAAAATAATTCTGTTCCTGGAAGTATTATTAGTGTGGCAAATCCATAGGAGCAGAGGTGAAATTTTGACTTTAATGTAATTTTACCAATGCTGCATCAGGCTGCGCAGCCAGGCAAATGGCACCACTGGCTTCCAGAATGCTGTGTGAACAATAACGCTGATTAAAAAGTATACCATTTGTATTACTTTATTTAAAGCAAGTCTCCTTTCCTGCCCAAGCCTGTGCACAGCCTCAGAGATTTCAATGGGCTTCATCTACCTTTGTCTACCAATTTAGGACACAGCACAATAAAAGTTAATGGAACTGTTCTGTGTTCAAGTGAGAAAGAACACTCGATGACACAGATGGTTGATGTAAGCAATCATGAAGTGCAGTCCTTACAATTTCAGTAAGTACAGCACTGCGTAATATGTTGGCGCTATATAAATCCTGTTTAATAATAGGCATCTGTGCAGCGGAGGTTTAGTGTAAGGCAAGATAAGAGGTAGGGGGGATAAGTGCAAGGTGTATAAAAGTGGGGCACAATGTGATGGCAACATAGAACTGTCTATACTGATTATAGATTTCATATTATATTAGTAAAGATATTTTGTATTAACAATAATCATTATGTGTGACAGAATTAGTGCCCAGCAGGTTGGTATCAGCATTGTCAGTCAAAGCAAATAAAAAACAGAAAATTAGGAATTAATCAGATTAACATGCAGGCAGGATATCACAGTTTGCTTTTTTAAAGTGCAAGAAAAAAAAATCAATACTTGTTACAGAAAGTCCAATTCATCATGCATTTCCTTACGTGGTTCTTTATAACATAAGTACCGTATACAGATGTGCTCTAAAGTGATTATGTCCTCTTGAGTTATTTATTATGCTTTCTTGATTTACAAATAATGCTACTGAAAAATATGAAAATGTATTCTAAGCTTTGTGTCTTTTTTGTAAAAATATCACATTTATAATAACACTTGAATACCTTTTAAAGGATTGGCTTAAAAATGTGACTTTCTAAAAGGAGTGTTCTGTGATGGGAGGATGAAGATAAACAATGAAGTTTAATGCATTTTACATGTGCAAACAAAACCTTGCTCTAGGAAGGATGCTTCTATATTATCTGAAGCTGGAATCATTTTACCATCGCTGTGCAAAGGCATTAGGTTGTTTTCTTTCTTTCAATCCAACCTTTTTTGGCCCAACTTAGCTTCACATATGGGTTAAATTAAACAATCACGGTGGTCTATACCTATTGCTGGAGAGTATTGGCTTTGTTGTTTTTACTATGAAAGGCAAATGTCCTGCCCTGTAATATTTATTAAAGAACAGAGTGAGGTTTTCTATCACATTATAACAAAAGCAACACATGAACTAGAAAGAGCAAATGAAAATGTGCAACCTGCAAAGTATCCAGATTTTGTTTTTTTGGGTTAGGTGGCAGATGAAAGGTCAATTTTAACTGGTCAGTAATTGTTACTACATGGCGAATTTATCAATTTTAATATGTACACTTAATAAACATAATATGACTGTGTTAGTGTTACCTTATTTTTTTGCAACAGAACAAGGTACTTTCCAGTCTTATTGGCTAATATAATAGGCATTACTACTACTATGTGTGAGACTCATTCATTTCTACTATTAGAATAAGTTTTAGTAGTCAGGGCTAGATTTTGGTTATATCTTCCTAGGTTACTGATGGAAATAGGAAAGGACTTATCAGACTTTTAATCTTTTGTAGTGATGGTTCATATTGGGCTCGGCAAACATTTTTTGAAGTTCAATAAACCTGCTTATTACCTATTAAAGGACACATGGACTAAAGGTACAGTTGTCCTTTAAAATAAACCTATGATGAGAGAAATACAGTGGGTGCCGTTGATGACTATCTTGTAGAAATAATATTTTACTGGTTTTACCCCAACACACTAGAGGTGATATTTTCCAACTTTATGTTTTAATGCTGCTAAATAAAAGGTAAATGTTGGGGGAAATTGGTGCAAAATATAGTCCAAATATAGTGATTTAAAAGGAGCTAGGGATTAACAATGTATTTAATTTTTTTAGGCCGTTTCATTGTACTTTATTGTAGTGTCTTATCTTTAGTGTATATTTGTATATTTATTTTTGTTCATTAAATTGCTTCATCATCTAGTGTGTGAAATGTCCACAAAGGCTTACTGTGTACCTTGTGAACAATAACACTTTGCTTATCTTTAGTCTCATTCTATTAGCACATTCACTGCAAAGCTAATTTTAATGTTATTCGACATTTTTTTTGTAATATAAATAATGCTAAAATACAGAACTGATGCAGATGGGCTCTGTGACGTTGGGCTGTTCTAATGTTCATTACCATGCAAGTCAGTACTGGATTTAGCCACACAAGGGTTCCTGTGCAAGACTGCCATGATTTATACACTTACAGATAGGTAGGAAAATACTCTTGTCTAATTCATAAACTGAGGGTGGGATTACTATTTTTAAGTCTGAACACACCACAGATATATGTAGCTGTAAACAGATCTTATATAGGTGCCTTTTCACTGTAAACTGTAAACTGCATAAATAGAAGTTACCCGACCACATAGAAAAGCAACAGTATTTATGCATTATTTACATTTTATGCAGCAGAATACATACTTTTTGCTTCAAAAAAATACACACATATGATAAGACCCAAATACTAGTTCAAGCAGATTGTGCACCTACAATGCACTGTTCATTTTCTACCCCTTGATGAAATTCTATGTAAAAAAAAGATGCTTACAAACAAAGTTAGATAATATATTTACCTTTTCCTTGGCTTCCTAAGTGCCTAGATGATGGTAACCCTCTGGGAATTGTAGAGTCCGAAAGACTTTGAAGAAGACAAAGATGCACCATGTACTTGACTATTCACAGTTATTTTTTTACTAATAAACTGTATTTATATAGCGTCAACATATTATGCAGCGTTGTACAATAAATAAGGGTTGCAGATGACAGACAGATACAGACAGTGACACAGGAGGAGAAGAGGACCCTGCCCCGAAGAGCTTACAATCTAAAAGTTACCTTGGACCTCATCAGCAGGATGATGATTTCACTTCCTGCACTAAGGAAGCTGATTGAAAAGTGAGTATAATACCCAAATGTTGTACCCCTACAAGTGTTTTTGTAAACTTTTACTCAGCATCTCATCAAGGAGGGGTTATTGCATGAAGTATCACCTGTGTAGTGGTACTGGTTGGAGTCTAAAATCCATTCTAGAAATCAAATAATGGCAGCTCCTATCCTAGCCTTCTAAAAAATTATGTATCTTAATGAGAGATATCATTTAAAGAACCAGTTGCATTCCATTCTAGAAATCAAATAATGGCAGCTCCTATCCTAGCCTTCTAAAAAATTATGTATCTTAATGAGAGATATCATTTAAAGAACCAGTTGCATTTTGTTTTCATTTTGCAGTATTGTAGCCTATTAAAATTCATACCTGTAGGTAGAAATAACCCCCAGATCCTCTGAAAGACTTTTACCATGACAAGATGTGAACCATTTCATAAATGATGCCTAAACTGTGTGAATCAAATTCAAGCTATTGTGCTTTGCTTTTAGGTCACTCCACTGTCTTGTCTCACCTTCCTTTCTGATCTGAAACAAATGCATCTCTAACCCCCCTCTCTGCTCCTCCAATGACCTAAAAATGACTTCCTCACTCATAACTTCTTCCATTTAGGATTCCAAGACTTCTCTAGAGCTGCCCTCATTTTCTGAAACTCGATTCCTTGTCCTATAAGGTTTGTTCATATTTCTATGCATTTAAAAAAAAACCTGCATTTTCAGACTTTTCTACCCATCTTCATCTTCCTTTTAGCCCATCATTTCATATTCCTCTTATATTGTGTACTACTCTTCCCCAACTGTTAGCTCTGTTGGGCGAGGTCCTCTTCTCCTGTGTTATTGTTTGTACTGGTCTAGTATGCAGGCTTGTCATCTGCAACCTCTCTGTACATGGCCGCATAATACCCTGCTGCTTTATAAATAATAATAACCTTTTTGTTTTCTAATTCAGTAATTCCTATGAGTTCTTAAATGTTCCGATATCTCTGCTTTTATTCCTGCAGCCTCATGAAGACAAGTCTATCATTCCATTCTTTCTATCATTCAAAATTTGTTTTTATTCATTAGGAATTTATATTAGGTCTTTCTTTACTACAGCATCAATTCCAGTGGATGATGAAAGGCTCTGTTCTAATCCCCTGCATATTAACATCAGACTGGTTGTTATGGATTACCCTGAGATTTCTATGTTGTGTTTACAGTATATTTCCATACATCAAGGGAAGATTGGGCCTACCAGTTCTGCAGTGTGTATATATTCCTGAAATAAATGAACTCTCAAGGAAATGCAATTTAATCCTTTCATCATTACTCATATTTTTATTCATAATAAAATGATTCATTTTTCATCAGAATTCACACGGAATTTCTACATGTGTTTTTTTTTTGTCAGTTTTCTATGTTAATGCCTTTTTTCAGAATGAGTCATTTCGCAGGATTTCTATCTGTGTTTGGTATTGTGTCAAAGCCTTTAAAACATATTTTAATTAAACTTAAAAAGGATCATCCACCTAATAGAAAAACACAGTGTTGAAAAAAGATAAATGGACATACTTACCCATGCATGCCATTGATAATTTGCAACCTTTGGAACTTTCAGCGATGCATTGATGATTGCTGAAACCAGAACTCTTACCAATATTCTTATAACTGTATGCGCACATGCAATATTCTGCATTTCCCTACACTGGCTGTACATGGGCAGTATGCTGAGAGCTTCACCCTAGCAATTGTGTGCAGCTCTGTAAGCATGACATGATTTCTGGACACAGAACCATACCACATACCACACGTGTACAGCTGGTGCCAAATACTAATTGTACTGCTTCACATACAGCCAGTCCTTATATCATTCTCATCAACACAAGAAATAAAGAAGCAGGACTACCATGTTAAAAAAGGTAAGCTGAAAAAAAGAAAACATTTAGGTATTTGGGCTGCGTAATATGTTGGCGCTATATAAATATTGTTTAATACTACTACTACTAATAATAATATTAATTATTATTATTATTATTAAAGCCAATTTTACGAAAATTAGGGTTCCAGTTACAAATCTCAGCAAGGGCAATATCTGCATGCAGTTTGTGTGTTCCCCCCGTTTGCATGGGTTTCCTCCCACATCCTAAAAAACATGCAGGTGGCCTTAAACTGTGTTATTGACATGTAAATATGGTGGGGACATTAGATTGTGAGATATGGATATGGATTTTGTAAAGTGCTACATGTTTTGTCCTCTCTATATAAATACAACATAATAATAATACATATAAATATATAATAGGCTTTACAATTGGAATGGTAATTTATAGTGTCCAGCTATGTGCAAATTGTGGTAATCATGCGCAACCACATTTCAGCTATTGTGGTAGGTGATATATGATTGATTAATATAGGCTACAATTTACAAGTACATTTTCTGCCATTTGTGAAAATGACCTTGGTGAGTTTCAGTAAAGCTAGCTTTTATTGTCTACAGAAGAAATGGTCAGACATTAATACACAACGGTTTTTTTTTTACCCAGACCTGCTTTTCAAACCATTTCATGTCTGTGTAGCTGCTAAGCAACTATCACTGCTCCAAGGCATGCATTATAGCTTTTTCCTGGACAGATGGGTCAAGTTTTCAAAATATCTCGTGTTATCTTATGTTTTCAAGAAGTAAATCAGTATTGGTTCTTAGCCTATTCTTAGAAGCAGGCACAAAAAGTGAGAGACGTGATGAGAGTTTGGCAATATTATTCCATGCCCATTTTGTCCACTACAGATGAAGTCTAGTGTTTGCTGGAATAGATGCAACTAGGGAATGTACAGGCAACGCCTATTTATTTTCTGATCATTCAATAAAAGTGAAAACAGATACCCTAAACTTGGTTTGAATTATTTTGATATGGTTTAAACATGCAATTTTTGTAAATTGTAAAGCTCAACACGTGGTGATATAGTTACACTCTGCTGATTCAGCAATCTTCATTGTGTGCCCCCACATAAAGTTGCTGCATAGCCTTGATCATTGAAAGTTCCTTGATCATTGTGTACACACACAGCACGGCTCAATTTATTCTAATGAGAATTAAATGCCATGCAATACTCATGTTAGCCTTAATCAGTTCCTTAGTGTACGGCCTTTCAATAGGGTCAATGTACATTGCAAACAGCCTATTTGAGGATGAAGGGCTGCAAGGGGTCCAAGCAGTCCACACAATGAACATCTCTGGATTGGGGCTGAAGATATGTATAGGTGAGAAGGCAAGTTTCTCATGGGCAACACCCAGGGAGGTGGGGAGAACCTAGTATTCTAGTATTAAGACTACTGTATAAAGATTGTAGGTAAAGGTCAAGCAAAAATCTTTTTTTTTAGATAGGTATAGGTATAGAATAAGTGGGGTTAGAACTGTCATCTAGCTTTTTTTCTGTCTAAGTCTCTATTAGAGAGAGTCTGACTCTGTGTTAATAAGCTTTGGACCAAAGTAAATAGTTTGACTTTTGAAACTCTATAGTCCAGAAAGAAAAGTTTCCACATAAGTCAGATGTGACCTATACACTTATTGGTCCTGATTTATTAAAGCTACCCAAGGCTGGAGAGGATACACTTTTATGAGTAAAGGTGGGTCATCCAGCAAACCTGGAATGGATCTCTTAAAAGTAATTTGCTATTTGTAGGAAAATGTTTTCAATCCTGGACCAAATCCATTTCAGGTTTGTTGGATCACCCAGCTTTACAAAAGTGTATCCTCTCCAGCCTTGGGGAGCTTTAATAAATCAGGCCTATTGTCAGTGAGAGAAACATTGAAGTATGATCTCTGGGCAGAACTACTAATGGGCAGATTTGATTGGATTAATGTACAGCGATGCATAATATGTTGGTGCTATATAAATCCTGTTTATTAATATTATTAATATTAATAATAATAATTATATATATATATATATATATTTATATAAAACAACAACAAAAAGTTACATATAAGTCAGAAGGTATGAAAAAAATTGTTCTAGGGCTCACCCCTGCCATCAAGTTTTCAGCCCCTATAAAAAAAAAAAATTGTAAGTTCCGCAGCCTGTGGTAAATCAGTTTCATATTGCTGGGTTTAGTATCCATTGAGAGAGGAAGTTAAAAAACCACAATAACCATTCACCAGACAACTTCCTGTGGCCTTTCTGTCATTTCAGCTAAGAATAACACAACTGAGTAAAACAGAACGGAAGGAACTGAAAATCTCATACTTGTCACATGGAGAAGCACGTATACTATGAAGAAATAAAATACAGCAAAGAATCTGTCAGTTTTTAAATTTATAGGCAGGGTATATGGAGGTGGAAAAATGCACTGGCTCTTTTTCAGTGGATTTAAGGCTGAATTTCAGGTAGCTCTAACATTCAATCTTGCAGTAGGGCTCTACTGCACTGCGGATAAAATTTTAGAGTTGCATCAGATGGACTTCATTGACAGGATCAGTAAAGACTTTGCAGGTGGACTAAGACAAGAACATTCAGAACTATAAGTTCACATTGTACTGCATCACCTACTGTTTTTAACAAAAGGCTATTGTGTGGCTTTTAAAATGTATACAGGACAGGGTTGCCATCAGGGGGGACAAGAGGTCTTCTGTACCAGGCTCATAAAGAAGCTTGACTTTTGCAATGCTAGAACTTTTAGACATAGGGGAGGAACTTTACCTAACAAGGGTCCCAGAAATTTCCAATGGCAGTCCTGATGGAGGGGCCGATTTTGGGTACAAATGATAATAGTGTGTGCATTGAACTGCCTGAGAGAGACATCTCTTGTGTAGCTCCTTTTTTAAAAATCAAATGCACACTTCATTAAATCAAGTGGAATGAACCAAGGATACATTGCACACCATATTGCTTGTGTGATGACAAAGCAGAACAATGGTTACACACAGCTTGCAATACACCATGGGAACATACTTTATTCCTAAAGGAGCCATGCTCTGATATGCTGAAACAAGGACACTCACATGGCAACAAAAATTCAAACTTGTGCATGTTTCCGGACAAACCAGGGCTTGTAATTGTGTCTGATATTATATGGGAAAGTATTTAGTGGTGATTTTGCATACAAATAAGGTTTTTAGGATTCTTTAGGAACATTAACTTTTGGGCAGCATCCTCTCCTCCCCCAGTGTCATTGTTTGTATCTGTGTCATTTGCAACGCCTATTTAATGTGCAGTACTTTGTAATATGTTGGAGTTTATTATTTAACAACAACATAGGAATCATTTATCATGGCTGAGCTGTATAATGAAAGCAAGCTGAACAACGGATGGTTCATGTTTTCCTTAAAACTTGTTCCCTCTGTTCCATTAGAACAGATGAACTTTTTATAAAAAACGTTTAGTGCAATGTGTAAAACACATTATCATTAAAATAGATGGATGTTGTTGAGGACAAGGACATATAGTAGGTATGTAAATACAGGCCTGTGTGTAACAGGTGCACCCATGTTTCCCGGAGGTCAGGGACACAGATACAAGAATGAAAGACAATCAATGCCCCAAATTCCCACAGAGGGGGAAGGGCAAAAGCGGATGTGAAACTCCTCTCTGTACTCATTCTGGCACGTAAATAAATAGCTAATGATAAGTTCACAGCAGATCAAACACAAATAATATATAGTTTATGATTTGTTGTCAACCATTCCTGTGGAATGCTGCAAGACCTATAAAGAACAAACTGTTTATTTTGTATTAAAATACACGGTGCAAGAATATGTGAAGAGCAGAACAAACATAATAATAAAAAAAAACATTTATAAAAACTGAATGAAAAAACAGGTTACAGAGGGCCGGTAACCATTAAAAACAAATTTGGTCATCCTTTAAGAACAAATTTACTGCCTATTAGCTAAATTGATGCACCGGTTGCAACAAGTGTTTTTTTTAGTAGTACCACTTCAGTTAACTGAATTTAGCTTCCCCTTAATAAGGTTAACATTGTAGTTAATTATTTATTTATTGTCCTTTTTAAAAACTTTTGCATGTAGTAGCATCGCCATACATTTTTCCAAGAGGTTAAACACTCAAACCTTTTAACAAGAATTCCACAATTCCATATATACCCACTGCTCCAAACTGCCAGCAAATGATTGGTCAAATGTTTGTAAATGCCCCAAAATGCCTATCTGTTACTGCCCATTACCACTCCCAGGTGCCTATTGGCAGCCGTTTGGTACCCAGGAGCAGTAAACAACTTTTTTTGTCTTTCACTGTGCACCCTCACTGCTTCGTTCCACGGGGTGTAAATGTCAGATATGAACTCAGATGGTGTGGGGGCTTATATCACTATCAATCTCTATGTCACTATCAATCTCTTATGACAGTATGTAGGCCTGGAGACTCCAATGTCTGAAGCACCAAGCGTTGAAACCAGACTGGTGGTGGAACAATGGGATGCTGTTTAGGAGAAAATGGCCAAGGGGTAAGCTATATAGGAAAATTTAAACCATCATTTTGCTCTGAAGATTCAAAAAGATTTGGGAGTCACTTTCCATATCTGTATGAATTAGTCATGTAGTTATAGGAATCAGGGATTATAAACAGTCAGTAACACAAGGTGGGTGCACAAGTTTCCAGTATCTCCTTTACCAGTCTCTCCATCACCTCGCAACACCTCGACTTTATGGCAAAGCACACAAGACCGTTCCCTCTTCCTTTAATGAAGTTTGTGTCCTACAACTGCCCTATCATTATGCCTGAGCCCTTGCTTATAAAATTACCAGCTGTTAAAAATTCTTGCTGGTTTACTGTGTGTACCTGCACTAGAACAATTCAAAGAAATGTTTTTAAACTACATTTCCACTGCATTTGATTGGAAACAGTAAAAATGATTTTATCTGTAATTTAGCAGAAAATAATGATATAGCAGTGAGCAATCTGTGACTTCAGGGAAACAACTGATTTGGGTGTATTTTTCCAGCTGGCTGGTATTTAATCCTAAAAATATGGCCATCACCACAGGTTACTTTGCCATTGCAAAGCCCTGCTTGACTCCATTTTACGTGTTCTACTATTCAGGGTCAGAACAAGTTTCTTTAGCATCCAAGGCAAAAGGACAAAGTGCAACCCTCCCCTCATGGTCTGTGTACTACTTTAGAAACATAGTTCACATGTCCTGCCCTTTTTGCATGCCCGTGTTTAAGGTGGCCCCCTTATCGGTCCAGCCCTGCTACCACCAACCCCCCTTTACCACACTCCTGCTGTCCGTCAGAGTGCTGAGGGATGTCTACTTCCTCTGTTTGACAGGATTCTGTACTCCATCCCAAATTTACTTTCATAAACTGGGACAATGGGATGGGAAAATGTAATAGTCTGTACTTAGAACAATAGCCGATATATCCCTTTATATATAATACAATATAATATTATACAATAGCCGATATATCCCTTTAACTGCTATGTGCATTTTTCTCAAATTCCTCAATAATGTTGATATTGAAAACAATCTAGAAAATTATTTTGAACTTTCATGTCTATTGAATATTCTTGGAATGCCAACTATTCTCAAAACGGCCAGATTTGAACAATATTAACTGATAATCTTTAGGACATTCATAATGCTTTTTTGGTAGGATTTCACTTACCGACCATAATTAGCATTTCATAAAAACTTTGATACTGAATATTTTTTATTTACTCAATTATATCTAATTGTATCTCCTCATATTTTATAGACAATATAAATCAGCTGCATTTTTACAGACAGAACAGATCTGGACAGCTGGCAATTCTGCTTTTGCAGACCCATTCCAGAATGATTAACTTTATTATGAAATATATCCCTTTATAATACTGGAAATCAGCAAGCCTCTGGCTGTGACACCCAGATCAGATGATCCTTCACATGACTACTTCTCGCTGTGTGTTCTAGTACTTATCACATGTACACGTTTCATTGGAGTTTTATAGTGGCCTGATGACTGCAGGGAGGGACCCATCCACAAAAAGCTATTTCCCATGGTTTGATTTCTGTTCCACCCCATGCTGCATCTCAGGAAAGGGTGGGTACCATCAGCATAACATACAAAATGAAATTCAGAAACCCAGAGTGATTTTTCTGCTGTGGCTGAGGCACGTAGCCAGCCCGTAGAAGTAAATTACAACTATTTGAACAGCCTTTATGTTTATATCTTCTTGGATTCCTGCGGGTGTTGAAACCTTACCTCCCCATATAATTTCTAGAATATTTTTTTACAAGATAAGGGGTGAATTTTAACCAAATAGTTTTTGTCCTCATCTCTATTTATCATAGCAAGCAGTGCACTCCAAGGGACATATTCTTCTTGTTTTAACAAATGTATTCACAGTGTGAGGCTGGGATGAAATAATATTTCTAATCATCTGCACTATATGTACATCTACTGTATATGTAAAACCTGCTCTTTATTTTGGTGAGCAAAAATATTTGGACAATTAGATGATATGTTACATGGTCTACAATATTAGAATTAGATGATGCCTAATGAAAAAAGTTCTAAAAATAATACATTTCCTAGAAAAAACAAAAAGGAGCCTGTGTGAACCAGAATTTTGGAGACCAGAATGAAAATATTTGCTTTTCAGACTTTCTTTGGTTTTGCTACTCCCTTATTATTCAGTTTGTCACAATATATGGGATACATTAACCTCTACCATCCAGGAAAAGTGTGTATAATGGAGCTGATTTACTATAGGCAAGCCAGGCTCAAGGGTTCAGCAACAAAAGGAATTCACCCCTGAGCATAGGTTATTTTGATATTCTTATGTGATGTTCCCAGTCTATCAGATGTCGTTGCCTAAAAAGTGAAGCTGAGGGAATTAAGCTTCACAGCCAAAGCAAACTGGAATTGGCAAAAATAACCATCATTTTCAACACTACATCCAACATCACAAATTATATTCTCTGTCCCTTCCTGAGCTCAAAACACCACAAGCTTTATTATGGCCTACATTGAAATGTCTTGAATTTGTGTACCATTTTATACTTTTGAATATTTTGTTAGGTCAAAACCCGTAAAATCACTACAATACCATGTATACATTACAGTTGTCTTTATCTTCATTAGATGTTAATCATTTTATATTTAAGACCTCTTGCTGAGATCAAAGCCTACTTTCTGACAATCCCTTCATCTGTTTTTGTTTCCAATAAGATGTAGCCATGTTTGTTCACTCATCATTCATGGTCAGCATCTATTTCCTGGACTGAGATGCTAGCTTAGAGATAACACTGTTATGTAAACCCTGGTGTATGTTCAGATCTTGACAGTGTTTACAAATGTCTGATCAAGGGCTTGTGCCCAAAGCTGTTGACAATTTGTATCTGTTTGTTACATATGGATGACTAAATTATGATGTCACAAACGTTCGCCTTTTCTACATGTGTACTGGATCTGACGCATATTCATATTAAAGTGCACCGACAAGCTGTTGTGCTTTGAACCTCATTTCTTTGATATAATGTATATATACTGCCTGGCCAAAAAAATCCCTCAAGCTTGGTGGGGGGCAGTAATATTATCTTGTGCTGCTTCAGTTGGCCAGTTCTAGATTCAGGAATGATTAATGCTCAAAAATGAGGTGAGTTGAATATATTGAACAACCAGATTTTTCCATCAATGGATTTTTTTCTTCTCTGATGGCACAGGCATGTCCCAAGATGACAATGCCCGGAAGCATTGGGCTCAAAAAATGGAAGGAGTAGTTCATAGTGCATGAGACAAAGACTGGCCACCACACTCCAGACCTTAACATCAGAACTTTTGGCATGTGCTGGAGAAAACTTTACGCAGCAATCTAACAGTCATCACCCCATCATCAGTACAATCTCTTGGAGAAAAAATGAATGCAATTCTGGTTAGGAATAAATGTTGTGGCACTTCATAAGCTTTTTAAGATGAGACTACAGCCATAATTAAATCTAAATTCAGTTCAACAAAATTATTAAATTGTGTAAATTTTACTAGAACTATGACCCATGCATCATATACTTTTAGAGGACATAAAAGCAGGTATCTATACATACTTTATTCCATTTTGTAGAATGTCCTTGGAACACTCTAGCCCAACGATTTCAATATGCAAACACTGACTTTAAATTGTGTACCATGATGCACTCTGGTAATTAAAGACACTAAGTGCAGTAAAGCATACGGATGTGCAAATGGCAGAGCTGACAACCATGGATTATTGGACAGCCCAAACTGGCTTTAATAAAGTTACTATAAAGGTAAATTCAAGCTTCTACATATGCAGAGCTGGTTTGTGAAAACCCCACAGAAACCTATGTCTAGGGGGATAACATTTCTGAAGGTTGCAAGCTGCCTTGTTTCTTACCACATTCCATTCCTGTGTTAGCATACAAGAGGTAAAAAAAGTATATAACAGCAATGATCTGTGGTCAGTACATTAAGGTACAGTAAAAGGGCACTATTGAAATGCAGCCAGTTTCCCGACAAATATTTCTGCATTTACCTGGTATTATATATTATAATATATTGGTGCTAAAATGCCATAAACAATTGTCAAAACATTGCAAATACCTGGAATTCCTTTAAAAACTAAAACTAAATTGTGCTGCTTTTTCTTGTTAAATTTTAACTTGTTTTCAAAGATTGTACAACTGAAGTGGCATATTTATTGCAAATCAATGTAAAGTCGTTATGGCTGTATATTTATTTAAGGGTGATTTAATCTTTACAAGAAAATACATTACCATAGTAAGTTGTTTAAAATAATGCTTTGCCTTGTTTGTGGAAAGAAATCTTTAAGTGGATTTATCATTAAATATTCATACTTACAGCCTCTTCTGCAGGGCTAGAACATTGAATTACAAGTGGAGATGTTACTACGTGAAATAATGCCAGCTGCTTTGCAACAGTTGATTCTTGCAGGTAGTTCAGCAAACAAAGATAGGGCAGTTAGGCGAGATCATTCTATATTGCCTGTTGCTTCTTTTCCTTAAGGATTAGGAAAATGGTGGATATGCAGTCAACATTTGTCCTAATAGCATGCCGACAGTTCTCTGCACACATATTTGTAGATGAAGGTGACAGTACACATGGCATAGGTTGCGAAGTGGCTTGTTTTCTGGCAGCCACTAGTGGCAGGTCTCCACTCATAATTGCTTGACCTCATAATTATGGCTCTTTTCTTAAAGCTTTTAGTATATTCTGTGTAGGAATAGCATCCATTAGATATAAAATAATTTATTCCCTGTGTGGGAATATCATCCATTAACTATAATGTACTACTATATTGCAAAAGTTTGATATTCCTGGTAATTTATTCCACTTTTTTATCCGCTTTGGTCTCATCTAGCTTAAAAACTTTTTCTTCCACACATCTCTTTCTGACAGCTGTACTATTCTTTCTCTTACTAGAAACTGGACAAGGTCTTGACATCTATTACAATACGGTACCACTATAACTGTTGAAACAAACAAAAGTGGCTATTAATTGGGAGTGCACAGCTAGAAAATAGGGGTAATTGCAGTTATGATTGGTACCATGGCTTCACGTGTTGTAGGATGCAGCACCCCAAATTAAATGGGGATACTATTTGTGATAGAAAACATATTGCAGACATAGCAATTATTGTATTATGGCTTTCTTGAAATCTAAATGGCTGACTTTGATAAATTCACAGGTCATGACTTAACAAAGTCTGAATAATACGTATATCGCTACTAATAAACTTTCCACATGGCTGCATTAATCCAAGCCAATGTGAACACAAATAGCAGTTTGTTTGGTCCTAAATGTTAACCCCAGCTTGTAACTTTACAAATAAACTAGCAGCCCTGTGTACAATGGTGCTTTGTTCTCTCTCTGTATGTGGCTAGGACCATCCCATGGAGAGATTAATTCCCTTTCATCAGCCTTTCCTTTCCTACTAGGACCTATTATTTAAAGTACCGGTCATGCACACAAACTTAAAAACAAACACACAGACTACAGCTATAGCAAGGGTACAAAAATTGTTAACAAAATTTGTGTTGACAGCAAGTTAGACAATGATGGCTTCATTGGTTATCAGAATGCTAATTATTATACACATACCCAATGCCATTCTGCAACCATTTTGCAGTTTATCTAAAGTATTACAATTGCATATATAAAAACTGCTGGAACTGGCAATTCTTGGCATACTTTCAATACTTGGCTGAACGAGACCCAACTAACTTTGAATGATAAAAGCTGTCAGGTAGGTTGGCATTTTTTGAAGGGTAAAGAGTTTCTCTAAGTTTTTGCACACAAACATAAGCCAGCATGATTATTCTCCAATCTATGTGGGATCTCTATGCATCCATCCCATAATATCTATATATATATAAATACATTACCTACTGGTCATGTATATATATCAGTAATATGTATATATCAGTATATATACAGTATATATATACAATCTTATTTGCTGCTAATGAGTTTCTTTCTCTACTTTTTACTCAAAGAATGTTAACATACGGTGTAATCATGGTTCGCAGTATAGTCATGCCCCTGTACTGACCCCTTTCCATTACAGCTTCCAGAGTCTGGCAAAGTGGTGGGGCTTATACTTTCCACCTTACAGGGCTGGCAAGTTTAAGGAATCATAGACATCCAGATATCTCTGCACTGGGGTGACATCACGTCGGATGGTGCTGCCAGGAGCCTTGATGGATTCTTGGCAGTGCTACAGGATAGATTTGTTTTAAGCTTTAGCACAGTGTTTGAAGAGGATTGTAGACAATGGTGGCGGGCTGTCTGAAGGCCCCCTAAACATTTGTTGTTTAGCATGGAGTAAAATAAATTATTCCTTTTTTTCTTTCAAAAGTCGTTTTTTTTATTTGGAATAAATCAGGCAGAAAGGTCAAAGTGATATGTAAGATAGGCTGCATCTGGCTAGTGGCCTGGCCAGGATCAAACACATTTGTGAAACAATTGCAAACAACCACTTTCAATCTTGAAAGATTAATATTACTAATAATGGATTTTTCCTTTCTCTAACAGAACATAGTTCTGTCTGCGATGAATGATAACCGACTACTTGGTGTGTGAATCATTTATTAAAAAGATCAATAAAGTGCACAGGGACCCAGACTGTTAACATTAAAAGTGGGTATTCCTAATATTATTAAAAATGTGATAATATTACCCTCTAACCTCTTTATCTGCATGTAACAACAGAGACCCCAAACTTGGGTTTCCAACAAAATGCAAGCACCCTATGTGTGTGAAAGCAAATAATGGCCATAATTACAAAGGTGAAAGCGTGCTATGAATGTTTGATCTGTATATATAAATATGTGCAGTCTAGGCACATCATTTCCTTAAGGCAGTGTTTCTCAACCTTTTTAACATAGAGGGAATCCCTTGAAATAACTTTAAGGTCTTCAGGGAACCCCTATTATAATTTATATATCCAAAACTCACAGTATATTAGTATGGTAGTCAGTAGGAAGAATGCCTCTTACATTGGTGCCCAGTGAGAAGAATGTGCCCCTTACAGATAGCCAAAAAAAAATGGGGGGTGGGGGGACCTAAACTCATGTGAGATCAGGGGGACCATTGTACACATGCTAGATCATTCACCTCAGGAGACTATTATCTAGAGTAGTGCTTCTCGACCATTTACCATGGGGAAACCTTAATGATTTGGGAAATAATGAATTGATCAATGCCATGCTATTAAAAACACATAGAGCAGAAAGATTCTCTATCAGGTAATGTTTGATGGATGTTAGCCTCACTGTTTTATATTTAAACATAATAAAACTCATTTTCATTTACTGACCATAAGCACATAAACGAATTCTAAATATATATATATATATATATATATATATATTCATATAAAATAAAATACCGCTCAGACTTGATTACAGTCAGGACATTGTTTGTGAATTTATACAGGCAGGAAAGAGTTAAGCAGTGTTTTTTTTTTCAGAACATTATAGGACTCTAAATCCTAACAGATCCTTTCCTGTTCTATAAACATTTTTGTTTCTCTTGTCCCAAAGGGCGTTCTTCTCTGAGGAACCTGAACATTGCAATTACATTGTTGCAGGATAAGGGATTGTTTTTAACGGTACATAATTTCCTGAACATAAAACAAAGCAAGGGAAGTGAAGAAACTGCAGCACATTTTGAAACCCCATTATTAAAGAAGAAAATGAGTTTCTTTTAGAGAGTGAACCAATGTACCTAACTGATCTCTGCTGAAAAATGCAGAATGTTTAGTATTTTAAGATGGTATTTCCATTTCTTTCATTTGAAGTGGATCTACAAAAAATATGTTAACATAAAGCTATTATTACAGCTTTGCCTTGATAGGTAGCTAGTGTTTATCATATTGGCTGAAATACTTACAATTCCAATGGCCATGTGTGAAGGCCACGGCACCTGGTCACATGATCAGCTAAAAGAGGGGAATGGCCAATTTGAAATCCAATGCTCTTCCTCAGCAGACATTACATGATCAGTACCTATGTCTTTACATATCTAGCAGCATAAGGCAGTGTTTTCTACAGGAAGAATGTTTTCGCCTTCTTTTATGTACTATTTATTTATCTTTCCTGGTTGACTGCAAATATAATGTATGTCTATGTTAAAGCTCAGTTTATTCTATCTATATTTTACCTTACCTAGTTCCCCCCCCCAATAAACATTTTAATGCCATTTTATTACATTTTAGTTTAATTACATACTTGTTTTAGATCCAATGACAACAACTTTGTATTGCATTTCTGGCCAATGCAGGAAGATTGTGTTGGTCGGAGCTGTATATCGATTCTTCAACCATCATAGCAAACTGACACAGCACTGATGAAAACAATAGGCTGGCTTTGGAGAGAAGTTATGTAGGCTTCAAAATGCCTTCATGGATGAATGTCAGTCTGGAGGAATCAGTGTTCCTACATAGACATGATTTGCATATAGACCAATCAAGATAAAGCCTAGATGTGATTCTAAACCTCTGTGATTAAAATAACTGAAAGTCAATGGGCAAACAGGATAGATCAGGTGCAATAAGACTAGAGAAGAAAAGGCTAGATGATGCTAAATGTCCCCTTGCGAGGAATAACATGGGCTGTAGCTTGTGGCAGTTTCCAATTCCTGATTTATGAAAGCTTCCCAAGGCTGGAGAGGATACACTCTCATCAGTGAAGCTGGTGATCGAGCAAACCTGGAATGGATCTCTTAAAAGTAATTTGCTATTTGTTAGCCCATTTTTTAAATCCTGGACCAGGTCCATTTCAGGTTTTCTAGATCACCTAGCTTCACCGATAAAAGTGTATCCTCTCCAGCCTTGGAAAGCTTTAATAAATCAGACCCACTTTGAGAAGCCTGTAGTTTGCTGTGAAATCAGAGCAATCAGTAATCAAGTATTTCAGTACTGAAGAGTACTGGAGAGTAGACTGAGCAGGACAGAAGGTAAGGATGGTGTTCAGCTTTAACATTTCAGTATACATATATTTCCAGTCCTGTTATGAACATCTTTGCTCTATGACTTCCTTTGTTCACTATCACTGTCTGCCTGGGTATTAGCAGATGCTTCGTTGTGATCACTAAAACTGAGACCAAGATCAGCAGGAAACATACTAATAATTACCATGAAATGAAAGCTATGGAGTGATGAGAAGCCACATACAGCAACTCTCAGGGTGCATGGTCATAAGACCCGAGAGCCTGTTTATAAAAATTACAGAATCAGACTCTTCCACATCTCTGGTGTTTTGAAAAGAAACTATGGGAACTCCAGGATGCTGATTATGAGCACCTAATCTGTCCTCCCGTAGGGCCAGTTTGTAGCGGACCCCTTCTTGGAAAACATGTAAAGCAGTCCCCTTGCCCATTCACTAGTATGCAAAAAAATAGATGGGACAAAAATCAGAGGTTTTAAAATACAGTTTATAGATTGCCCTCCTAGTGGTTCTGCTGATTAATGAAGAGTTACAGATCCAACAAGGTTCTTCAGTCATGTAGATTACAAACTGTGACGGTTCATATGCAAATACATCCAGCATAGTGCCCTTAGCTAAACTACTGTTCCAAAAAAAACCTCTGGATTTTCAATAGATTTTAGAAATATCCCCTAACAATGCATTGTTTTAATTAAATGTTCACTATGATTTGTCTAGATTTGTAAGAAGTTAGATTTAATTTTTCAATATAGGTGCAGGAAATACCAAACTCTGCCTCTTCCATTAAGCAAAATCTTAAAACTTTCCCTGCCAGTCATCTATATCTGACTTTGAATTTGTGCTTCTAGTAATTTAAGTTTCTACCCCATTTGGCCAGTGTCAAGTGGAGTATTAAACATTGATCTCCCTGTATCTTAAAACTCAAGCCTGCATGATCCTGGCAGTTTGGGGCCATCATATTGCTAGTGGCTAATAAGTTGTTTTAACACAGAGAATCCAAGGATTGCACTGACAACAAGATTTAAATTTACATTAATTGAAGATGACTGGTCTCCCCATTTTTATTACAATTCGTGTGGGTAAACTTGTGTGAATATATATATTCAGAGATGGATTAAGGTCATCTATGGTAAACTGTTTATTTAGATAGCATTTATAACACCACTGCACACCAGATCTATCATTTCCTATACTATACAACACTGTATTATAAGCCTGATAAGAGCAACATTATCAAAGAGTCATGCAAGCACAGGAAATTATTAAGAAAACACTGTAATGGAGCTATCTCCAGTTTGCTTTACATGTAATTAAAAAATCTAATTCTCATATGATCCCCTCCAAATACTTTCAGCAGGTTCTTCACAGGGATTATGAAAAGAGTTTATTACAATTCACTTTAGGAACTGCAAAGGGCTGTTTTAGGAATAAGGGAGAGCTTGGCCTACATTTTGATTTGTTCAGATTCAGAGTTATTTAGTTTATTGGGATAACATCTATTATATGAATTTAGGGAGCCAGGTCATTCAGTTATACCGGGTAATGCCACAATCAAAACTAGAACCCTAAAAGCAGACTATGCCCTATACATGAGCTCAGTGAAACCTTTTTACGTGACTAGATTGAACATTTCTACGTGTGTACATGAAGGATTTAGTTGGACATGATAAAACAACAATATCCTGTATTTACTACGCTCCTAGAAATTTATATTTGTTTACCACCATGTAAAATGTCAAAATGGCATTTACCAGATGGCCTGATGTGTGGTATCAATGGTTATTTAGCCTTAATCAGCCAGGTTTACATGGTAAAGTGGACATTCTTTATTAAAACATACTTACCTGTCTGTTAGCAATCTTCTTCTTGTAATGCACTGAGCTGCGCAAGTGCACTTTAGCCAAAGACCCAACTCCAGGAAGAATATTGGATAAAGATGGTTGTGCCCGCACTAAAATGGGGTCACATGTGTAAAACTAAAAAAATTGTGATCAGCCAGATAATGTTTTTTTTTTTTTGCAGATGAGACATTGCCTTGGCCCTTCTGCAAGAAAGGACCTGCCTGCTTTTTTCATTTTGTTTTTTCATTTTGAAAGTTTTTTCATTTTGAAAGTTTAGTTCATCAACAATCAAAGACAAATATGAAGACTGCAATTGTTCACATTATTTAAAAAAACAAGTTGCCTGGCTATAATACTGATCTACTTCTTCAAATAGATTTAATCAACAATCTGAAAGAACCATACAGATATGGACTTCTGACTTTCCTGATTCACATATGTGTCCAAGGCCATTGACCCTGAAGGTTGAAGACATTAGATCAGCATGACAGGCATCTATCATTTTCAGGAGGAGGTCAGCCATGGCAGCCCTTGCATCTCTTTTATGACATGTTTACTGTAATCAATACAGACAGCACGGTGTTGGCGTGCTACTAAGGAATGGGTGCCAACACAGAAACATTTGTGCTTGGTTTCCTGTGAGATACACAGAAATGAGTTAATGGGCTTTATAAAACAGACCAGCTTGTTAGTCCCAACCCAGCAGTGAGCTAATTAGTCCTTGTATATAAGTAATATATATTTACCAGAATCTGTAAACTGCCTAAATGATGCTTATAAAAGGTGTGAGTAATACATTACTAAATTGTTAGGTGATCATAAGACTGGACAACTGAAACAAACTATGTTAAAAAAACACATGATCAGAAGCTAATTCCAGTAAAATGCATGACAAATCAACCAGTAGATGGGAGATAAAGGCAGAAAATCTTTTTTTCTTTGAAAGGTGGGTTTGGTCTTACCCTCTCCCAGCACCCCATGTGATGGATATTCTCAAGAAGCCGTGGAGGGTTCAATAATAGGGAAGGACATGATGAACATAACTTTTACAAATATAGATTTTCATGTAAAGTTATTTTCATGTTCCCTACTTAAATTGTATGCACATATCACTCACTGTATTGTGTATATCCCCTTGAATATTCACTTTGAATTGGCCTAGTTTGTAAAATGGTTACTTCAAAGTGTCCTTGTGCTGTGCTCTTGTTTTCTTTACATGCCTACTTTCCAGCAAAACAGTTCTGAAGTTCCACCTTTATCTCTTTCCTACATTGGCAATGCCAAATCTTAAGGATTTTACAGAAATGGATCTCAGTGGTGTAATGAGTGCTTGGATATTGTGTAATGGATATGAGCAGCACCCACCCAATATCTTATTCTAACATCTTACTGTTAAATAAAAAAACATTTATAACAGAATGAAACCCTTAAAAAAACTGTGATCAGACATATCCTTTATTGCATGAGGGCCAGGTAGTACCCCTTCTGCAATAAAATTACCTTACTTGTCTGATCACATTTTTTTTTATTTACACTCACCTGTCCCCATTTTCCTAATTCCACTCTTCATTGTTTCGATAGCCAGCCATCTTGATTGGTTAGGTTGGTCTGTGCGCCTGATTGGCCAGGCTGAGCTGCGCTCATGCACAGGAGTTCATTGAGTCCCAGCTGAAGTGAGGGATCAGGCAGGTAAGTACATTTTATTGCAGAAGGTACATTACCTGTCCCTTTCTACAATAAAGCCCTGCCTGAGTGCAGATTTTGAAGGTGGAACCTTAATTTCGCTTTAAATCTGATGACACTGGAAAACAGACTAGTAGGTGAATGCCAAATGGGTTGAAATAGAGGAAAGAGAGTGGAAATAAATTGAAATTGATGTAAAACAGAATGCCTAAAAATTAGGGCCTACATACCATTCTGCAGTCAAGGTTTTTATATATGAAATATTTCTTTGTACTTACATATATGTAAATATTGCCAAAGATGAAAGGTGGACTTCTCCCTAAATTTCTGTATTCAGTTTGCATATTTGTAATCAATAACCTTGCTCAGAAAACAAGGTACCCGGTCCTCCTGTATTTTCAAGGTCAAACCTCCAATGTCACTTGTTTTTCTATTATTCACAACTGTCTTTAGAAGCCTAGGCTCCAATTTATCAAATGGTAAAAAAGTATATTGTTATTCCACTGTGGATGTTTATGGAAATGCTTTCATTAACTATTTATAGGTGGTTACTGCATTCCTTCTCACCGTTTGAAAATCCCAAGATCAGCAGATTTGTTCATAATGTTTTGTAGAAAAACATGTTACTTGGCTTTCATTTATTAGTATGAAACCTAGACTTATAATACTGTATAAAATAAAACGCAATGTAACTATGCTTGATGCTCACATTAGACCTAAACAATACATGCAATGCAGTGTAGAGCTTCCACACTGATCTAGCAAACCTAGTATGTAGAGTCAGGCTTGGCTTATTACATGCAATGGAAAATAAATATCTCCTTGCCATTTTAATGCACACCTTCCGGTGTTCCAGTCTTTACTGTTATATATAAAGCAAAAAAAACAGGAATGGGGCAACACCTCATAATGGTTCTAGCCAAGGAAGCCAAGTGCATATATCTCACAAATTAGGTTACTAGTGGATATAGGAAACTTTAAGGTGGGTTAATAATGCTCCATGATCTACAAAAAAAGTGAATCACAGCTAAAATAATTTTTAATGTTAAAGTCCATCTTTTGCCGTAATACCCCTTCCCACATGTTCTCTACTTTACTTTTGCTGATTTAGGTTTTTTACATTTTAGCATTAGGAGGTTCACGCCTACCTCGATAGTGACCGATCCCGCGACTCCCAGTGGCTGGCACCTTGGCAGCAGCTCTGTCACTCACACTGCAGCGCTGGTTCTTACCAGTGTGAACATAACCTTAGTGACATCAACAAAAGGGCACTGTCATGGTCCATGATTGACTACTACAAATTTCCTATTACAGAAGTCCTCTCCATTTATAGTTAGATTTTTGTCTCTCTTTACACAAACACTGATCCTTAAAACAAGCAGCTATACATTTCAATAATCCACTGCTATTGATATATCATTTATTCATTCAGCCAGTCAATCAATTGTAGTAATGTCATGAATGCAGAGGAAAAACATTCCCACTATATAATCATTCAATAAAGCATAGCTGTCTAGCTTCTCTTCTTCTCTCCTTCCAAATGTCCTTGTATCAGTTGTGTGGACATGGACTTTGGAGCATAAACAAATTTAAAATGACCCATCTTTTAGCCTGAGATCTGCCATTTCAGGCACTAACCTCAAACTCTGTGAGCTAATGAGCTCTGGGACCTCAGAAAGCTGGTTGGGATTTGGGACAGAGATGTTAGAGATCGTGGCATGCCTCAATACACATTGAATGTGACAGGCCCGCGCAATGCTTCCAGGAAAGCTATGGTGTCTAATTCTGCTTTCATGCTACAGGGCAAATTCATTTCTGAAAATTGTCCTGTGCTTCAACAACCAAACAAATTAGTTGCTAGACAGATCTGCAATCTTGATGAGTGTAAATTAGACTTCAGCTGTGGCTTCTGGTGTGCCGCAATATAAACTACTTTACAAGGATGAAAATACAGACATAGTTTGCAAACTGAACAAGGTTAAAAAAAGTGCATTTCTATTACGTCTTTCCAATTGGAAGAGCCAAGAATCTGTATATAGCCTCATAAACTAGAATAGGAAAACTTTCTGTTGGAAGGGGGTCACTTTTGTATCCACCACCTGTTGAATTCTAAAGGAGTGGTCGACCCCCCACAAAGACTGTTACTGTGAGTGACATCCACTGAAGTCACAATTTAGAAAGCTAAAGTTCCAGAACATGAAAACTCTTCAGTCTCCAAACCATCAATGGCTAAATTGATGGTTATATCCACCTAGTCATTTACTTACTCATTATTGCATACAGAATTATTCCTTCTCTAGGATAGAAAGTAGAGAACTAAAACTGTTGTCATCATTGGATGAGTATAGCAGTGTGTGCTGGTGCACCAATGACTCATTTAGAGATTGACAGATGTGCATTGTTCTTTGGGTGAGCTATGTCAATTTATGAACAGCCACGTTCTCCTAAATACCAGAATAAACCCAGCTGCTTTAGAAAGGTCGTACAGCCTCTCAAACATCTACTTTGTGATTGTATTGTGTTCCCATTGATTCCTTTTCATCTTAGCTTCACTAATTGACAATGATTAATATCTCCATGAGATGGTATGTAGCCCACAGGCCACTAATTAAGAGAATATATGCACCTTTATGTCAATAACTGTAGATATTGATTACTGGGCGAATGCATTTAAAAAGAGTGTGACTCATGAAGTCTTACTGAAGTCTGAAGCACACATTATACCTGACCACAAAACTGTAGAATGTCACTGCAGTGATGTTTATTAGTTCAAGATAATAATGAAGCATTTTCATTTACTGTAGTCATGATCCTGGCATAAAAGTAAAGTCACCACGTTTACTACAGTTATGTGAAAAGGCAGTACGCTCCATTAAAATGATTACGTTTTTACTCTATTGGAAATGGCAGACATTAATCTTCATTTAAACAGTGCCTACAGATATAGGCAATTTACTCAGCAGCAATATCAATAGAGGTAATGATTTAGTGTGGAAAAGGTAAGTACACCCTTGTTCTCAGTGGATGATATTGGCATTTTAGCCTCAATTATTTCTGGTAAGCATTTTTTCAATTTTCTACTAGTTTCTAACATTGACACGGTGATACTCTGTACCACTCCATGTAAACTTCTTTCAGTTACAAGATATATGTTGGCTGTCTTGCATTATGTCTACAATCCCTCCACAGCATTCCAACTTATCTAAACCCAAACTTTTGGTTTTGGAAACAGTAGGGAATGATTACAACTCCTTATATCATAACCTTAAAATAAAGAAAAATAACCTTACCTGCTTAATTACAATTTTTAATTGTAATTAAATGTTATCGTCTCATCACAGGCAGTGCCATCTTTTTCTTCTCTTCCTGTTTTTGTGTTTTGGACATTTTGGGTCAGGATGATGTAATTGCGTGTAGGTGCATGGGAGTTCATTCTGTCCCAGCAGCTGCAGGGAAAGCGGGGATGTGCCGGGTATCCTGGCATCCGTTTTTTGACAGCTTAGGATGGTCATCAGGCATATATGTATGAATGCTTAATGTAGAAGGGACATAACCTGTCTTTTTCTGCAATAAAGCTTTGCCTGAATACAACATTTTTAAAGCATGACTATAGTTCCACTTGGTAATAAGCAGAATGATAAAACTTCTGTCAGCTTTTTATTGTTATCTGTTTCCCTGTTGCGGATTTTCTCTCTTTTCCTAACTTTATGTGTAGTAAAATGTTGTCTTGTCAAAACAGGTAATGGGAAGAAAACTCTTCAATGGAGCTCTATAGAGAAGTAAAACTTAAGTATTTATACTTTTATATGACATATTACACCAGTCCATAATCTTTCATTTCTTCATTTCAGGCATTAGTTAGTAGGCTTATTTGTGTGTTTTGATTGTGATCATGGTAAAAGATCAATTTTCCCTTTAACTTCAACTTCTGAACAAATAGCCTCAGCTCTCTTTAAAATCTAGTTGAATCATCAACTGCAAGCTGCCCAGGTCCTTAGGTGGCAAATGAGATTCAGCCCATACCATTTCAACTACCATGAATCATAGTTGATATGAGGTACTACTCCTGAAATTCTGCCTTTGGCTTGTACAAAATATGTCTAGTATTACAGTGGCCAAACAGATCAGGCGTGACCTGTTCACATATGTTAAAAGGCAATTTGTAGTCTTGTTCCAATGTTCTTTTAGGGCTGCACAGCTCCCATGCTGGTTAAATTAGATTTTTGATTGAAGATGCAAGCACTTTGACACCAATTGTTGCAACACTTAAGCTAGGTACACACGTGTAATAATTGTTGTTAGAAAACGAACGACTAATGACTACGCACAATTTTTTTACGTATTGTGAACAATGCTTTACATGCTGTAACGATACGATCGTTCGAATACAATCCTCCAATAATGTATACACGCTAGATACGATTGAACGATGCAGGAAGTGACATGTAAAGGAGAAAGTGTATCACAGAACAATCCACGATAACTGAACGACCATGCTATCGTAGATAGCGAACGCTCCTCGCCCAATCAGATCTGCGGGGGCGGTCATTTGTTTCCTGCGACAATCCTCGTTCATTGGTATCGTTGTGCATTTCTTTTGTTAACGATTATCGAGCGATAATCCCTCAATAATTGATTTATGGAAAGTGGCGTATGGTAAGGTGAAGGAGGACAAAATGTCCTGGAGCCAAAAACATGTAGGTTTCCATGTTAAATATACATGTTTTTTTTTTATAGGATATCATTTTGCATTCAATACTGCTATCTCAGGCTTTAGTGGTGGGGTGGTCAGTCCTTAACTTGAACCTAGTAGTTATCCCTGATCTACCAATACTATAAAGCAGTAGAATGTCCTCATGTTAGCTAACAGAATTACAGTCAGAGGGCTAAATTTACTTGAGGGCTGTGGAAGGAAAGCTTGTCATACTTTAAGGATAATGCACTGGAGAAGGTTGTTTGTGGCTGTAAGGTAGTTAAGACATTGCCTTCATTCATATTCAATATGCAGAAACTGTACTGCAAATACAAAATACTTTACGGAGCTTGGCACACAGCTGCATACCACTCTGCAATATCTTTAAACTTTAAGGGCTCGTTCCTACAAAAAGGATTCATCGTCTTTTTCCTAAACACACACACACACTGCTGTTCATGTTGCATTGTGCTGTACTCAACAGCTAATTCATTTAAATGGGCTGAGAAATGCAAAACATTGCACACATATGAAGTGAACGCTGTATTTATAAAACACACAGCATGGCACAGTTGCAGTAAGTACATTTGGGGTGTCATTAGTAACAAATGCCAAACCATAGCACCAATGGGTGTGCTGCATTACGGCATGTGTTTTCACATGGGTATGCGTTAGCACAACACCCCCTAAAACTTTATCAGTGCACCTTGCTATGTTACAGGATATAGATGTTAGAAAACATTCTACCAATATTCTTAACAACACATCTGTGCGTTAGATTTCCATTAAGCCTAGACACATAACACATCACTGTGCACAGGACAAAAAGTTCCCAGCACAAAATACAGCTAGCCATCAATTAAAGCTGAACTACAAACTTATATCATTATTTGAGCCATACTGATATATCAAAAGTTTAGGTTCCTAAAGTCTAAACTATACAATAATCCAAACAGGGACAAACACAGCAAAGAATAAAGCAAAGGCAGGTTTGCCTATATTTTGTATTATACTATGAACGTTCTGCACAGCAGCTAAAACCTGTCATAAAGTAATGTTAAAGTGTGTAACAAATGGATTAGACTGGCAATTTTTCATATTGTGAGGCAGAGGCACCATAATTTATTATGCATACAGCACAAATGTAAGTCGAGTAATAATTGTTATAGACTAAACCTCACTGTAAACCCAAGACATAATTACCATATATGCGATAACTGGCAAGTTTAAATTAATAGAGACAGTTCACTTTGGAAAATGCATGTTCACTTTACAAAATAGCAAATTTGGCAAATTTGTGTTTACTGTAATTGCTAAGTCATGTTTTTACGATTGGGTGTTTTTTTTAAGCTACCGGTAAGTGAACATAACGGACATTTATTATGTGAACAGTTCCTTTCGCTTTTGTAAATCCCAATTTGAGCGGAATATCAGTCACGTAGCTCAACTGGAGCAGAGTTAAGGGAAAAATTGCCAAGAACACCCAATCATATTGATCCATCTTTCATGAATTAACACCAAACAAGACCCAGGACTCTCATTCAGGAAAGATGAAGGCATTCAAGCACAAGAAGACAGAGACAGGTGTCTTACAGAACAGGTGGGAGGACATAAAAAAAAAGACTATCAGTGTCAACGCTCAAGGGAGCAAATAAAAAGAAAATTCAGCTACTTACAGACTTTGCCTTTAACTTGGAACTTGGAGAACAGGTGACTGAATCTTTTTTGTCTTTCATCATGTTCACTGTTTCTGTCAAACGTGTATATAAAATCCCTGCCTCATCCCTCACATCCTCATGAGAGTGGATTGTAGAGACTGCATACCACAGAGATTGAAAAAAAAATTATAGGAAGCAGTCGGTTTAATGTTTAAAAAAAAAGTCAAAGAAGAAAAACGTCAGAACACAGGGAACTCTTTGAACAGCAACGCCAAAAATGTCTGTACAGCATATTGCTACACTGAACAGCAGTGAGGCTTCCTCTGTTTCAAGAGTAATTACACAGAAAATAGACAGGAACAAGGAGATCAGTCAGAGTTCTAGTGAACCAACTTCCAGTATTTATTTTTATAGTCTGCAGTTATGTGGAAAAATAAAATACATTGTAAAGGTTTTCTATTATTGTTATGTTGTGCCCTGATGGAGTTTTAGGATTTTTTTTATTTTTTTTTTTGAAAAAGAGGACAAACCACACAAAAAAAGCATAGGTTATTAACATGAATAAATAACATCTATTTCATTAATATGGACTATTAAATCATTATGGAAGAGAGTAAAAGACATGAATAATTTGTATTAAAACTATAAGTAATCCAATATGGATTGTTGTTTAAACTACAGGTAATTGAATTGGGTTGTTTTATTAAAGAAGTAAAAAATGTTTCAAATTGCTGAATAATTGAGGAGACATTAAGTTTAATTTACTCACCCAACCCCGGGCAAACAAAGAACCTCCTTTTATTCCTACACATGTGATTGAATAATTATAGCCCAGATGATAAAGATGCTATACATAAATCAGCTAAATGTGCCTTTTTACTCATTTAATTACCAAAATTATCGAAATGGTGTGCGGTGGATAAAGTAAGTACTCCCTTGGCCTCAGAATACTCTGATTGTGCAAGAATAACTTCTTGTGGGCATAACTGTCCACCACCTGCAGGGCATCAATGTTTGACCACCCCTGCATGCAAAATGGATTCCGTTACCATTATGTTTGTTTTCTTTTATAATCTGCTCCCTTCCAACCGCTCCCCAACATTTTAAATCAGGCTTAGACTTGGCCAGCCCCTAATCCTCTATTTTTTGTTTTTTTTGTTGTTTTTTTTTAGCTATTCCTTGCTGGATTTCCTTTATATTGTGCATATATGCACTTTGGGACCAACTATTTTAAAGGTTACTTGCAGATGTCGTTGAAAATGTGTTTTTGTTTTGGAGAGTTTTTTCAGCATCAACCAATCAGTTTTTGGGCTTGATGACAGACTCCGCTTGATGACGGACTCCGAGGGAGTGTGCCTTGATGGTCTGTACTCACAGGAATACTGTTTTTTTCTAAAACCAGAAAAGGACTGGCAATGGATCACAAAACAATAGATCTTTGGGGGGCAACATGACAAAGGCTTTAAAATAAACACTGCTCCACCCTACTTTCTAAGCTTAAGAGAGAGGAGGAAATTTGTCACCAAAACCAGATTTTCTCATCCACTCCAAACCACAGCCCTAAAAACAGTGGTAGGTACCTGGCTAACAAGGTTGCTGCTTTAAGATCCACACACTAAGCAGTCAAAACCAAACACTGGTTTCCGTTTTTTTAATAGGACGGTTAAATTCTGAATTTTGCTTTCCTCCCTGGATCTACTGTATGGGAAATTCAGAGAATGATGCAGTTCTGTCTCCTTGTAAGGATTTTGTGGGGAGTATGTGCTTTCTAGTATTACAAACCACAGCTTCAATCAGATCAATTAGCATTTATTTCTTATTTCATTTATTTGAAAATGTTTGCTGATCTGCCAGAAAGCACAGAAATATTTGTCTGTTAGGGAAATACTTTAGCTTCTGTTTTTGGAATGTGGTCATCAAAATCCGTTTTGCATTTATCCTGTCAATCAATTTATGTCAAATAATTCAATAAATAATTTTAATGAACCAATAATATTAACATGTGACC
Source organism: Pyxicephalus adspersus (assembly GCF_032062135.1). Taxonomy (NCBI): domain Eukaryota; kingdom Metazoa; phylum Chordata; class Amphibia; order Anura; family Pyxicephalidae; genus Pyxicephalus; species Pyxicephalus adspersus. The sequence goes on from NC_092859.1 coordinate 124,153,587, forward strand.
AGGACAATTCTGATTCTAACAGGACATAAATCTCTTTCAGTGCGTGCATCCTAAGCTTAGCTCAGCTCTGGTAAATCCACATTTTATTAATATTCCCCCCACTGCTTCCAGTTAACCTACTCAGAGATAAACTGATATACTGCGTGTACTGGAGAACCTGGTGCTGTCAAAGTGCAGGAGGGTCAAACAGACTCAGGCAATTTATTAAGAGATGATTTGTAGTTGGGAATCGCATGATTGTCCCTGCATCCATTGACTAAGGATCGTATCACCATGTGATGTCCAGAGTCTCTAAAGCACACTTCAGTTTAAGCCCAAGGAGCATTTTAAGAAAAAAGAACCTCTAGCAGTATGTCAATACAAGGATTATTTTCGGCAACTCTGGAAAGGAAACAAGAGCAATGACAAAACGTTATGCAAGGGCCACAACAATAACAAGGGCCACAAATCATTTTCAAACAGTTCAATACCAGAATGGATCTCCAACCTATAGATTTATTATTCTGACCTTAACATATAAAACCTGCTACCTCACTCCAAAAATCAATATCTGGTTATGAGGCCTCTACACAGATAAGACTTGTAAAATATATTTTATAAGGTCACAGTATATGGAAGCAAAATTACTTACCTGGAAAAGAATAAACGCCACAAGCCATGGGGAAAGTGGTTTTACCGAAACAGGTCATGTCCTCCTATTTATGACCACATACACAGACCACCAATATATCCCTGGAATTATATTTGTATATTTCTGTGATAGATTCTTCTTTTCTCTGTAAGCGGCTTTTTTTTGTGTCCAGGGAGCCGATTACCCAATGTAACAGTTTTGGCTATGATGATCTTATAAATAACTTGTATTTGCTTTTTTTTAGAGACGTCCATGAAGCAGATTTACTGCAGACTGCTTACAAAACAGGAGCTACATTAGGCTGACATGGCTAGAATGGTAACGGTTTGATGAAAATCCTTGTAGGATGCCAAAAATTTAAATTGTTAATGGAAAATACGGGCATTTGTGTACATCAACAAGACTGACTCAGGATAACTTGCTAGTTTGGTTGATTCCCTTAAAGCCCAACTCTACACTGCATGTTGTAGTATGAGAATAGAAGAGTATGAGTTAGAAGGGGTTGCAATTCTGGTCCAGTTTTATTGTTTAATTCTGTTCCTGCTTTCTTGTGTAATCATTGGGATATTAAATAAAGTTATGTACACACGTTGGATGATTGCTGCCCAAAGGGAGCGATCATGATCATCTAGGGTGAAAATCTAGCATATGAACAGCAGTCTGCGGCGTCATTTAGTGATCTGTCGTGGAGTTTCACTAAACAACAGAGCGGAGATAACCGCTGTCACATCCTACAGAAGAGGATACTAAATGGTTCAGCATCCTCCTCCTCTTTCTATAGAACTTAACAGCAAGGTGTGTTTTATATCAATACATAATAACAATATAAATAAAATGACCATGTTCTAGTAGAGTACTGGTAACATTTCATCTATGACGATAAGATTGCTAAATATTAAAATGTTCCGGTAGTAAGTTTAGGACAGTATATTTCTGAATGTAAATAAAGTATCTAAAAAATTATATTTTTACAGAATATATGTCATAGACAGGACTTTTAAGGTAATCCCAAATGAAAACATATAAAACATTATGCATTATATCTAAACTAACACATAAATGATAAAATTACATTCAAAATTCTTTTTCTATGTTAGATCATATCTTTTGACAGGAAGTCAAAGGAATCAAATCCATTACATGACTATTTCATATCTAACAGCTCCAACATCATCCTTTCTCAACCTTACTTTTTCAGCACATCACTGTTCTTCTACATGTTTTACTCAAGTTCTTCAGGAGGAACAAATATTGATAAATCTAAGATATGAAAAAAAAGTCCTGCTTATGCCATATCATTTGTTCTGAGATATGATATGGCGTGTAGTATTGGTCAGGATCTGTGTAACATTGTTTAAAAATAATCTTTTTCTTTTATTAGGCCATGTACAGACTGGCAATAAGGTTGTGGTGCTTCCTCACTGCTGCCTTGGAGGTGATGCTACAACTACCCGCAGGGGCTTCATGGAGAATGAATTGGGGCAGCAGTGAGGGGTGCAGTACTGCTCACTGATGCCCGCTGTCAAATCTGCATCTGCTGTTTTTTTAAGGGGTCTTTTTGAGTTGCCAGCTGCCAGGGCCATGATGGATCAAATGATCCAAAGGCAGGTCTAGACCTGTCCTAAAGTCTGTACTTTTGTTTCTAAAATTAAACCGGGGTTTGCTTTATGGCTATTTTGCATATAAACAGTGATGAATGGAGGTCTTTATCAGGATCCTGGTAATCAGTAAACTCCCAGTAGGCACCTGTTCTTCTTACATTTTTACCGTAATTTGTCCCAGACTGTAATGGTGTAAAAGCAAACACCACAAACAGCTGTTACAAAAGAGAACCATTTTTTTCAACACAGATGCGTAAATGTCATCATTCATCAAAAGCATGAACCTAGAGGTCAAAGGAAGGTCTAGTAAGCGTGCCCAAAATAAGGGATACTGTAACTTTACTACAGTCACTCAAAACCAGGGAGTACTAGACAAAAAACCGCATGGTGCCAATTAGTTTTAAAAAAACTGAAAACATTTTTAACAGATATCTAAAGTATTCTATTACAAGGCTACATTTACATGGACAGTTTCCCCAGCATTATAACAAAGTATTTAAAAACCCATGTTTCTATTCATTCCAGTCAGTACATGCTACAGTGTTTTTGGGTTTTAACGAGAATGCAATATGCAGCGTTTGGACAGCTTTAAAATGCCAACAAACACTTATAAATGCTCATGAACACTCAATGCATCCCCATTGGGAGGAACTGGATATTTATATTCATTAGTGGCCATTTATGTGGGTTTGCAACTGTTTATGGGTATTTTAGGGCATTTGGGGGGCCATTTTCTGGCCATTTTCTCATATTCTACCTCCTTGCCACAGAACTTGGTTAAAAGGCTTTTATAAATGCTCTTTTTTAAAAAATATGTTCTACCTGTGTGTTCTCTTTTACAAGTAAACACTTATCCAATCCTTATCCAGAAAACCTGGAAAGGATTTTGTCCAGGATTCCAAACATTTGCTAGCAAATCACTTTTATGAAATACATTCCAGGTTTGCTGGATCACCCAGCTTCACTGATGAAAAGTGTATCATCAAGCCTTGGAGAGTGTCGTTTAATAAATCAGGCCCAATGAGTCTAGTCCCGCTTTTAAGTACAGGAAAAACTTCAGTATATCACATTTTTGCTCTTGATTTTTATTTTTTTGTAAGTGAAAACCAATTTACTTCAAGTCTTATTTGTTTGCCCTAGTACAAGAGTCAAAAGGAGGTCATCACAGGATCATTATATACAAAAAAATGCATACTGAATTTACAGATCATTTTGACATGACAAAGCTTTCCCCGAAAGTGACAGCAAGCCATGCATTTTTCATCATACTCTCAGTTTGACCCATTCATATTTGTCCCAGGTTTACTTAATTTTAGACTTATTTATGAATGTGCAAAGATACCTGGCATAGCAGAATTTATATCTCCCAACTGTTCCTTTTTTGGAGTTTTACCCTTTTTCAGACCCAAAGACCTCTTTCCTCCTCAGTTCTCTTTTTTTTTAGTGGATATACACACCTCTGGAAAACGTGAATTATTTGAATGGAAAAATATCGTCCTGGCACAGGCAATCAAGATGGCCGAAGAGAGGCTTTAGAAAGCAAAAAACTAGGGAGACAGTGGATCCCTATGATGGAACAGGGATAGCTGAGTAATGACAGGTTTAGTCCTGCTTTAACCAATCATTTTTTCTATGTTTTTTTGTGGTCTACAAAAAGGAGGGCGCGACAAGGGTGCATAATTTGTCCACATACTTTGAGCTAAAGAGTGTCCTTTTTACCCATCCCTGATAGTTGGAACTTGAAAATTCACTTTAATATTTAGTCTATTCCACATTTCTGAATGAGCCATATAGGTTACCTCTATTACTACTAGTACCACCGCTTCTAGTACTACTGCTTGTTTGCAATTTTTTAACTAAACTCCGGTCTCTTTGTTTGCCTTCTCTAACATCTTCACCAAATCCTTTTCCAGGTTTGGTAAGCTCAGCCATTTTGATTGGCCTATTTGGCATGCTCCTACTTTCTGCTCATATAAAAGAGCACTTAAAACCCATTTTTACAAACTTGCCTACCCATCTTCTTCTGTCTTTTGAAACCCTCACTGCTTCCCACCACTACATATCGCCCCTCCTATTGTGTGCTACTTTCCCCACCTCTTAGATTGTAAGCTCTTCAGGGTAGGGTCCTCTCCTCCTCCTGTGTCACTGTCTGTATTAGTCTGTCATTTGCATCCCCTATTTAATGTACACAGCTGCATAATATGTTGGTGCTATATAAATATAGCCCTGTCTAATATTAATAATATTACTATTATTATTAATAGTAATAATAATAATAACTGGCCAGGTCAGAGTGACTTTACTTCTTTTATTCCGGCAGCCAGTTATGCCAGGATCATACACTGAGCTGTGCAAGTGCAACACAATGTACATTCAGGAGCAGTGGTGGACATAGCCAACATGGGCCGCAGTGTTAGTGGGGCCCTGGGCAGAACTGACTAGTGCCCCCCTTTGGCACCCCACTGGTGAGCAGCAAATCAAAAGCCATACTGAAAAAGTCCTGGCACAGAAATTGTTGGAAAAATTTATTAACCTGCCACAGACTGGCACGACTGTCACTTCCCTATCCTGGCACATAGGGATGGATTTCTGGGTGTGGAAGCCAGGCCCTGAGGGAATAAAGGCAGGTAGCAGGCAGACATAGGACTGCGAAAGTTACTGTGGGGGCCCCGCAGGCCGAGGAGTGTCCAGAGTCCTTGCAATTTTTAAATTGTAAGATTTAATTCCACTTTAGTTTGCACAATTCCCAATGGAAGATTATGTAGATCAATAATGACAACAAACTCCTTTGAATGTTTATCAGTCATTATGCATGTTTTATGTATGAAAATGAAAACTTCCGCAACCTTGCTTGTGTTCTGTAGTATCCTCATGCAATGTTACAGACTTGACATAAAGTTATTTAGCAGCATTTAGATTCAGCAACGCAGCTGCAGTGAAAGTTTCCAGACAGGAATGAAATGCTGAAGCAGTTGTTTCACCACAGAAAGAAAACATTATTACATTCCTTTTTTGAAGTGACCCCCACACATCCCAGAGAATGGAATGTGTGTGGGAACCTACTGATTGAGTGAGCAATGGCTGTCATTTTCGTTCAGTCTCACAGACACAAACAAATTAGCATATTTGGCAGCAAAAAGTTACGAGTAACCTTCCTCAACCTATATCATTTCCTAGGACTTTCCCTTTGAATAATTAATGCTTATAATGTGTTTTACTAGAGGATCTTTCCCGATTTAGCATTTTCACCTCAATGACACTGTCACTTAACATGCACTTAGAGAATAACTTATCCCAATGGCTAAGTGAGGACAAGGACTGATTTCATGTGCCATTCAAACTGCCTCTTACCAATAAGTCTTTTCTGAAATGAAATTACAGAAATTCACATTATAAAATGTAGTGCTCTGGTCAGTAAGTCAGCTTCAATAAATGTTTTACATACAATAATAACAGTGCATTCAAAGTAATTCAAGAGAACCTGTCACCAATTTAATATATTGCACCATTAAAAAATCCATTAATTCTGATGCTTGTTTCCAGTGTTTTTCTTTTACATAATTTATTTAACTTGCAGACTCTAGAGTAAATCTGACTAGTCAAGGAAGCCACTTTTATAGAAGAGCTCCCTCCCTCCTTGAACATCATAGCACTCTTCTCTTCTGTGTTGGCCCAACTCTTCCACCTGTCACTTTTCTACTTTTAATATTTATGTAGCTGCTGGGGGAAGTGTGGTGTCACTTGGATGACAACTCTAGGCCTCAGATAGAAGCCTGATATTTGTCTCTGTAAACAATTGTTAGTAATCATTTCTAGCTACAATAGAACAAGTCCTATACAGATATCCCAATCTGGTTTCTCCTGTGAAATACCATTTGAACCGGTTGCTTAATAATCCAGTAGATCACTGAATGACATTGGCACGGATCTGTAGTAATGCTAGACTTTTGCCTGAGATGATTACAAATATTAGTTTTAAAAATCTAGTGTCTGCGCACTGCCTTCTGGTAATAAATCCAAGATGGTGGCATCTAGTAGGAGTTTCAGTTTTTTGGGATGTCTATAAAGTCTACATATAACATACACAAATAATACACTTATAATCTTATAAAAAGAGTTTTGTTGAAAATCATGGTTTGGTGACTGGGTATCTTAAGGTATTGACCTTGAAGCCCTAGGGCCTTGGTTTGGTGCTGCCAATAATAATAATAATAATAATAATAATAATAAAAAACAGCATTTATATATACTATATACTTTAGCTTAGAATCTTACTTATCCCTCCTTCCCAAATACATACACACATTACACCTACTCCGTATACCGGTAGTTTCCCAACTCACGTCCTGACATTTCCACCTAATCCCACCTATCTGTATGTCAATACCTTACTTTCACTTGCAATTATTCTCCTTAGTTGTAATTTGTATATAAAGTTTATTGAAAGCCAAAATATAGTTTTAATTATGTATAGTGTATGAAAAAGGTAAAGCCTATGTCCTTTTGCTGCCTGTGTCTTGTTGAAGACATTGCCTTCAGTACCTGGAACAGAGAAATGACGCAAGTGAATTACCTCCTTTGGCAGTTGACATGGTGTTACTATTGCAAAATAAACCCCCACACAATATTCCAGTGACAACTAGAACATTTTGGAGTTTCCAGTACTTTATCTCTCTGTGATACCAGTCACCAGGACAAATATAGAGGGTATACCTTATAATTGGTTCTTGTTGTGTTTACATATTTAAATTTTCCACCAAAAATTTGTGATCAGGTAGGAATCTATTGAAGAAGGGAGCGGGTGATGTCCCTTCTGCAATAGGCATTCTTACCTGCCTGATCCCTCTGTGGAAACGCTCAGCATTAATTGTCAGGATTCCCCTGCACTTGCCGGGACTGAATAAACTCCCATGTGCCCATGTCATCCCGGCCAATCAAGATGGCCAAAGGTCACAACTAGGAAGTGATGAAGGAAGAAGATGGCAGTGTACTACAAAGAAACAGGGACAGGTGAGAATAGTGGGGTTTAGTTCCTCCTTGAGTTTTATTCAACAGGTAGGTAGGGAAAGGTATTTAGGAAAACATATAACACGCATCAGAGAGCCCTACCTGGTGGCCAAAAATAAGAATAGAAAATATTGACAATTTTTTAGATTTACCTGTAAATACCTCTTAAAACTTAAATAGATTTGTAATATTGTATTGATTTACCCTTTGCCATGTTAAATAAAAATGGTTAAACCCATTTATTCCCTTTCGGTATATTAATCCTTTATCAGTTGTTATAAAGTGATACCATGTTTGTGTTTTTTACTTTTAGAAAAACTCATATACTTTTTGGGAAATTTCACTATACACCAAATCTATGACTTATTATTTTGAACTGTGAAAATAGGAGTATCCATGTAACAAATTATTTCAATTACTATTATCCACTTGAACAGAACAGAGCTCAATTCAGATGTCTAGGTATATGACAGTGTTGTGTAATACTGTGTCATTATACAGCAGTAATCTGGCATTAGCAACTATTGTGTGCAGAATTATCAACTAGAAAGAAATCTGCCAAATACAAAAGGAGCCAGTCAGTGGTGACCTGCTAAAACCAGCAGACTATTCTGTTACTCACAAATGAGGAATTACTGAATACACACCACATACATGCTAGCCAGACATTCATGTACAGAATCTGCCCACAACAGCTGACTTTATATATATATAAATATATATATATATATATATATATATATATATATATAGCAATACACTGACAAAAATTGGGACTTTAACAGCACAATAGATAAAATAAATTTTATTGATACACACAATGGTGCAAGCTAAAAATTGCAACATTAGCTTGAACCATTGTTTATTTATGTTATCTATTGTGCTGTTAAAGTCCCAATTTTTGTCAGTGTTTTGCTCTGTTTATATAGTTATAAAGTTAGCTGGGATGTGGCAGGTTTGATATATTGGTTGGATACTTGATCACAACATATCTATATACATACAGGATATAAAGTATACACACATCAACATGAAAATATCAACATGAAAATATCTGCATAAAAGCTTTATTACAAGATTTATATAGACATTAAAGGGTAACTATAGGTCATGTTTTGTTCAATCACATTAGGTGTTCAGAGTGGTCACCCTTAGCATCCAGGCACTTCTGATTTTGGCATAGCTAACCACTAGATATAAAACCACTGAAGTGTGTATACATTTTGGGCCCTTCTATAAATACAGTTTATCAGGGTCCTTTATACTTTTTTAATTGAACTAACTCTTACATTTTGCTTTTTTAATATTATAGCTCAGTCAGGGAATACATGTCTGATCATATATAGAAGATTTCTTGTTGGCAACCCCTTGTTTAATTCCCTGTTGTATGGCTTCAGCCTGTCCATAGACTTTTGTGTCAGCAGAATGATGTCATTTTTCATGCCGCCTGTGCACATTTGTCTTACTTATGATCTCAAACTTGCAATTGCAGCAGACTGCTGGTACTATCCATCACTCCCTGCGTGCCTGTTCTGTTCAGTGGCTGGGAGATTAATGAATAAGAGACATTACTACTGCTGCCATGATGTACAGGTGTGGGTCAATGGAAGGGGCAGAATTTGTAATTATGGGCTTACAATGCAAAAGCCAGTATGTATGTAGCTGTTGCCTTATGAAGTAGATGCCTAATAATATCAGAGTTTTATTTTTAATCATCTGTGGTATCAATTCCCTATTCTTTGCCAACTATTATTATTGTTATATTATTGTTAAAAAATATATAAAAAATAGGCAACAGCATATATGGATTGGGGTTGATTTTCAAAAGGAACAGAAACTATTCATTTAGCAAAATGAATGTTTACAATACATAGTGAAAGTTCACTGAGCTTAGTAAATAAGAAGAAGCTGTGTTCACCTCAATGAACCAATCATGTACTAGCAGTAATCCTATTTTTTTTTTCCTTTTTCTGTCCCACGTGGCTTTGGCTACGTACACACGTCTGATGATTCTTGTCTTATAATGGCCTCAGCGATAGTACCAAACGAGAAACTGGCGTGTGTACAGCCCTCGTCTGAGGTCATTCATGGATCTGTCCTGGCGGATCCACGAGCGATCCTAGTACAAGTTAAGGGGGAGAGAGGGCAGTGGGGCGCTGCTCTATTGTTCTCCCCCCTCCTACCTCTATTACGCAGAACAGCGCTGTATGTACAGCGCTCAATCATGCATCTTTAAGTCTTTTCTCATCAGAATAGTGAAAGATCCTTTCCAATGTCAATTATTCAACATGTGTACGCAACCTTAGTGTTTAAACTTAACACAGCTTGCAATGTTAAATAAATATAATATTTACAGAATAACAATGTATGTGTTTGTACACAAGATGCTTTACTAAGAATTTGATTATTGTTAGATTTATTTATTTATATATATTATTTTTTCAATAATTCATCTCTGACACTGACCCTGAGCTTACAGCTTTATGTACTACAACAACTGTGAAAAACACCCACACAACAGAGCGGACTTTTTTTTTATTGTTAGAGGAAACCCAAAGCATTAAAGATTATACAAAGTCTATGGATAATGTATTTATGTAACTCTTGATTTAGGAATACCACAAGATCCAGTAATGTTTTTTAAATCCTTAAAGCGTTTTCAGACAGATACTGATGTGTTACGGGAATCATTTTCATAAATTAAAACCTATCATCTATTTTTCAGTATGTTTGCATCATTATTCAATGTATACAATTTTATTTTTTATTTTTTTTTAAATAACAGCACCTGACGCTGCAGGCTGACAATGCCAAGCCACTGCCTTACATTGAGAAACTGTCACCCTTCTTTATATGGCCAGTGGGCTGCCTACCCGGTCAGATAGCGTAAATGCGTATGCATAGCTGATGACAGCATGCTGACTGTAAGGCAGTGCAGTCTATACAGTTACGGGCAAATTCTCTGGTTAGAAAACTTAGCAATAGATTCACAAAAAAAAATATTTGCTTAGGAAAACTGTATACAGCAAAGCATAAAGACAGACATACAGAAAACAGATTTTAGGTTTACATACATAATAAATGCTCAGAAAAGAAAGTAAGAACAAAATGTTTTAGCAGTAACAACAATTAACCTTCTTCCATCATTTTATAAAGCAATAAAACAAGAATTGTAATTGGCTGCTGTCGGCTACATCTCCACTCTTCTATTTTCATGCTCCAGTTGTAATGAATCCTCCTCTGTATTTATTATACAATGGAACTAATTAGGAATTAAAGGTGGACATATTTATCATCTCATTTTACAAATGTTGTGATTCACGCTGTTCATTGTTTGTAGCTTAGAAACAATGGATCTGTTGCCATGATTTAAAGCTGTGAGTCACTAGCAAATTTAGAAGGTGAATATAAAGTGTAATTTTATTAACGTATATACCTCCTTATTAGCCTCTTCCAACACATTTTTATACCATCAGCATTGCAGATACCTTCTTTACTGCCTTAAAGTCTAACTCCAAGCAGATATTCAAAAAAAAAAACAAATGCAGATCTGTAATCATTATTACATCGTTGTTATTAACTTGTATTATGCAGCGATTTACAAAGTCCATAGCCAGGTCACTGACTGTCCCCAGAGGGGCTCAAGAGTGCTGGCCACTAAGCCAACTGTACTGCCCAGATTTTTAATTGTATTTTCAAGTGTAAGCAGGGTAAAAACCTGTATCTGACCTGGCTATTTATTTTACCTTGTTGTTATTTATGTTGTTATTACCAATTTCCAATAAAACGCACAGAATGTAAAATTTTAGCACAAAACAGTAGTTGCAGACAGGCCTTGATTTTGGAACTGTGAAATGTATCCAAAAGATAAGTGTACTGGAGATTTATCTTTAAAAGCATATAAAAACATTTCTAAAGTTAGCAAACCTTTAGAGCAACAATTCCCAACTAGGTTGCCTGGGGTTCCTTGAGCTGTCACTGACTGTCCTACCATCTGATGATGACTGTATAGTTCAGGGTATTTTTTACCTGTCTATAAGGACTGAATTAGACCACCACAATAGGAGAGACACTCTTCACACTACCCATCATTGCTTCATATTACCAAATAATGTATATAGGCAGGGGTTCTCAGAGACTTCATCTTTAATTTAAGGGTTCTTCTGGGGTAAAAAGGCTGAGAAAAGCTGCTTTAGAGGATACAGATGGGTGATTCAATAAAAATAATAACAAGTAATTATCTTTGCTGCATAACTTTGTAACCTGCATCATGTTTAGCCTCTTATCATTTGCTTGTTTATAAAGTTTTAGGATGTCCGATTCGGTCATTGGAACGTGATCTGCTGCACTGCTGCTGGAAAAACATTTCCTAAAGAGTAAACAGAGTCTTCACATAGAGAGTATCGGTTAGATGATACGAGCATGGCTCAGGGACAGGACTGGTGCTGCTAGAGGGAACGGGGTGGAGATCCAGACTGATGGCAAAGAATTAGTCATCCTGGTTTCACTGAGAATGAACAGGCCTCTCCTTCCTCTTGTACTTGTTTACTTTGTAACTCCACCTTCTGCTGTTAATCTTCTTAAAGAACATCATCATTAACTCTTTGAGAAAATAACACCTGATATAAAAACTGAATCATGGGTATGTTGAACTAATTTTCCATCATGAATATGCTACATGCTATGCTAGTCAGTTGGAATAATTGTACTCTATTGCAGTGTTTCCCAACCTTTCTTAGTCGCGGCACATATTTTACAATTAGAAAAATCCCACGGAACACCACCAAAAAGTCAGACACGTAAATTAGCTACCTGCTGCCATCTAGTGGAAGAGTTTTTTTTGGTTCTGCCTATCACTATACATCGCTGGTATAGACAAATGAAGACAATTTTTTTGCAGTAAATAAATCATTTTGGGACCAATTAACTGAAATTGGATAATTTCCCACGGTACACCCGAAGATCTCTCAAGGCACACTAGTGTGCCACGGAACAGCGGTTGAAAAACACTGCTCTATTGGATGTATGGTATTACATGATAATGCACAGATATTTTATCACATTCACCTCCAAAACAACTATAAATACTATATCCACAACTCAAAGTTCATTACTGTGGTGGTCAGTGGAAATAATGCCTCCTATATTGATGGCTATTGGGAAGAATGTCTCCCTTACAGTAAAGCAAAACAATTACTGGCATCACTTAAACCAGGGGTCCTCAACCCCTGGCCACAGCCATTTAACAGGTGGGCCGCAAAAGCATGGAGACCAGCAGTGGTCCACGGCTCTGGCCAGTGCACCCCCAACGGGGTCAGAAGAAAAACCCCGCTTGGGGGGGAGGGCGCATCAGCTCAGAGTGGTGTGCGGGTTGTGCTCTGGACACAACCCACCCACTCCCCCATCATAGATTTGCTCAGACCTACGATGGGAGAGTGGGCAGGTTCTGGCATCATTGAGTGACACACGGCTTCCCGCGCATGCACGGTCCAGAGTCCGTGGTTTAGTGGTGAGCTCCAAAAGGTTGGGGACCACTGACTTAAACTGATCAGAGAGTCAAAAATTGCTCGCTGCTCAAGGACCCCCTAGCAATCTCCGGAGGAACTCTAGGGTTCCAGGAAACCCTGGTTGAGAAACACTACTCCAGCACTTTAAAATAACTGTCAGCCTCGGGCAATAAGGCACTCATCATAGCCGCTAAGTCGTTTCAAAATAGTAGGAACTGGACTGAAGAGGGCAGTTTCAAACCATCTGTTTAAAAGGGCAGCTTGGGGGGCTCCTGTGTTCAGTACAGAGGCCTAAATCTGCTGATCACCCTTACCTTGGTCTTCTGGTAGCTACAGCTAATTCTAACAATGTAAATCATTGCCTTGCAAGAATACTGTTTTACTTATCTTAGTAATGAGGTTAGCTTGCTGACAAGCTAGCTTGCTCAACCAACTAATCACATGCAAGCTAACACCTTGGGTAATTTTTGCAAAGTGAATTTCTACCACAATTACTAAAGTAGGTGAGAATTCCCTTGTAAAGAGATAATCCACTTTGCTAAGTGAACAGCCTAATCTCCATTTTTAAATCACCCTAATTTATATATTTGATCAATGAGGGAGGTTGTGGTCTGTTCTAAATACTGTATAAATAGTCTTTTATAAATACTGTATAACTTGATATTAGGCCGGTTGCATCTTTACCCTGAAAATATATAAAAAAAAACAACTTCATTATGTGTAGTGGAGCACACAAGTCAGCATTTCTTGATGAATAATCATTTTGCTTATTTTGCATTTTCTCATAGAGCTGTAAAGATGCTGGAACTGTAACTTTTTGTCTCTCCAGAAAAAAAATTGTGAATGTGCCAGACAATGAATCTTTCGTAAACTGTAGTATGACTCCCAAACTTTCTTACTGCATTGGTAACAGATAGAGTCTATAGATATCTGTTCTCTGTGCGTTGCCCTGTCCTCATTCAACCTCACACAATCACTGGCACAATACTTCTCCCTTTATTTGCTCTGCTTATTTAAGCATTTGTCTGCTCAGCAATAGCATTTGTGCTGACCAGGTATCTAACAAGCGACAACATACAGGACAAAATAAAAAACAGATATTCATGTAGGATGATTTATATAGGATGATTTATATAACTGTAATCGGTTCTATAAACATTTTGTTACATCATTTTAACATTTTGTTTCCAGAGAAACCTAAAAGTTATCAAAAACTAAAGTGCCATAAAAAAAAATTGGAAAAAAAAAATTTCATATAGAAAACATATTACAGTGTAATAATGCTATTAGCAGGTAATGATAAGTCTATTTCCCCACATATCTTAGATTGCAAGCTTTTTTGGGCAGGGCCCTCTCCTCCACCTGTGCCATCATTTGTACCTGCCTGTCATTGACAACCCCTGTTGATTGTACAGCGCTGCATAATATGTTGTATATTATATACATATTATATATATATATAAATACTGTTTATTATTTTTAATAATAATAAAATTATTATTAATAATAATAATAATAAAGTATAGTTTAGTGAATTCAGGGCTTGTGTTAGATACTAAAGAAGATTACTACACATCCAATGGGATGCTGGTATGGTGTAATGCCTCCTAATACAATATTTGGTCTAATTATGTAATTGCTGGATCAGGAAGACCCTTCCACTTAGGACTCTCTTTTATAAAAAAAAAATTGAAATTGCTGAAATGCCAACATTCAGAAAGAGACAAGATTTCCTGCACCATGCCAACCATACCCAACTATGTTTGTAGCATGTCCTCAGTCTCTGAATATTTTAAGTGCTTTGCCAACAGTCTCTTAAAATCTTTCATAGAATTACATATACTGAATTTTGTATGCCCCCTAGGGATGTCAGAGGATGCAACTGGGACCCTTATACTTATAAGTTGACTTCCACTATTTTAAAGGAAACTTATTTCCCTAAAATTAGGAGTTTGGATATAGTTTTTAGTTTTTTTCAGGTCCCTGTGTCAAAAGTTTTTGTGGTACATAAATACGGTAAAAGAAGGACAATGAAAGAGACTACAGCAGCAAGTGAGCATCGACTAAACACATCTCTCAATCAGTGGCCAATCCTTGATGTAAGAAATGAAGCAAAATCTGGTACACAGACTAGACTACAAAATGCTATAAGCAAAGGTGTTGTCTAAATTTCATTACTGAAAGCTGCAGTAAAAGGCCTTTATTATCCTGCCAAACTGAGGGAGTAGGCAATGTACTTTGCTGACCTTTCATCCTATCATCATGCTGACACTTTCTGAGCTGTATGCTCCAAATTGCCAACCGCTTGTACCCAACGTCATTCAAAAAGTCACAAAACCCTTTAGAAGCATTTCCAAATGATATTTTGCACTAAAGCACACATTCTGCCCTGTAAAAAGTAAATACCAGCACATGATCTTAAATAGAGTAACATGAACAAGTTTAGGAAATTTAAAAAATGTAATTATCATAGAATTGTTTTGGCAGCCAGAAATTGACAGTATTATGTGTGTTGTTTTCATTCGAGGAGGACATAAAGATCAGATGGCTCAGCAGATGCACAGCTAGCTGACAAGACAAAGAGTGTAAATTAAGAGATCAAATAACTTGAATCAGACAGAAGCAAGGTCACAGACCAAACAAAGTATAGACCACAATATACAATTAGATCCCAAATGGGAAGTAAGGTGGTGCAAGGAACAGCCATGGAAGCAAAGACATATTGCTTTTATTACCCATCAAGAATCAACTAAACCAGTCACAATATAATTTATACAAGAGGACATGAAACTAGGACAAACAGGCCCAGTTAATTAGTTTTACAGCCAAATACATAGTTAAACTAAATGTATATGTAATGTCTTATCTGTTCAAGGATATTCAATTATGTCCAGATAGTTGTGTGATTTATACATCCATGTTAGAGAATACAACCTGGAAACTGCACTTTATGTATGCCAGTTCCCTACCTGACTATAGAGACAGAGGTCAAATAGTATGCAATAACTTATCTTACAAATGTCATATGCATGTGAATGCCTAATCAATCATCAGACATATCTCTATATGCTAGTCTTATCTCAGGGGACCAATAGACTGACTGAGGTTTTAAGTTTTCTGTATACATCCTGAATTTTGCCGTATTCTGCCAAATAGTCAGGAGCTTGCAGGAACTGTGAAATGTTTCCTGTTACCCTAATACCCAATTTGCATGGATTCCCATTGTGTCCCCATCTTTAATCATAATGAGAAGATGGAAAATCAGCTCTCGCAATGGCTGCGCCTGTATATATATATATATATATACCTGTGTATGCAATCTTCCTATAAATATTTCCTCTAAATCTAAATATATACATTTAAAATCTACCTATATATATGAAATGCTATTTTCTTTTGTGATGTTTACTATGCTTGGCATCTGGATACGGGAGACTTGCTGAAATCAATACCTAATTTTATACATCTAATAATAACATTAAATGCCCCAACTTCAGTGCCACGTAATCTCCAATTTCAAAACTGGGAACTTTTTTGTTGAATTAGTTGTGAAAAATCCCAGGACAAGTGAGTGTACCCTAGCACTCATATACCTACAGCCTCAAGGATGTATTTGTACAGTGCAAAATCTAAATCATTGCTGTCCCTAACCACCATCCTTAGGAGATTTGGAAACATTTTGGGTGTAGCTTTAAAAGATCAGTTCCTCTTCAAACACCTAAAGAGAAGCTTTTACTGGCAGGATTTTGGCCTGGCTGAAAAAAATGCTACATATTTGTCACCCGGATTTCCTTCAATTTTGGGAGTCCTTTGTAGCTAGCAGAAATAAACCATTTCCTGTCTTACTTTTATGGAGCCCTTTAAATGTGGTTACAAATCATGCACATATTGTAAAGTCTATTCAGTAATTTCCACTCCTGCTTTCATTGTTTTTAATAATTCATTTTATATATGACAAAAATTTTTAATGCAATGTTACCTATTCAATATATGCCACATATGCCATGTAGCTTATGGAGGGTATACTACATATCAATTAGGGTAAAATGTAAGCAAAATTATTTTAATGGCTCCAATCCTATAGTCTGTAATCCACTTGATGTGTTGAATGGTTTCCTCTATGTCCATGGAGATGACATATCTGGGTTTCATTCTCTGTGGGTAGAGGACTTCACTGCAGATTGTTAGGGCATTGCAAGCCAAATGTTAAACCTTTTACATATATGAGCATCATAGATTTATATTTATTATCAATAAAATATATAAATAATAATAAATATAAAAATATACTGTACAGAAAATAAAATTATGGGTTTTCTTAAATACTAAATTACTGCTATGTTTCATTGCATAAAACTGCTGTGTTTTATTTTATTACTGAACTAACCACGCATCAGATTTTTTTGTTGACTGTACAATTTATTGCACAATTAGACTTGGAATTAGTTTGTACTTAGAATTAGTACAAATGCTGGAATTTCTGGAGATTTAAGAGAGGCTTCTGCTTTCCTGAATCTGTGAAAACATCTTCAGGGTGGACTATCATATTCTCTGATTTTCCATTGTCTTAGTCATTCCACACTCTTTGCACACATCGGGGTCAAATGTACTATATATAGTTTTCTTTATTTTTAATCTAGGATGGTGCTATCATTTGTCATCACGGGCGATTGATTGATCGATTTGGACTAGTGCAGGGTAGTCTGCATAGTCCCAAAGTTATTACTAATGCAAGACGAGTCATACAAAGCAGTCCTGAAATATAATGCACAAGTGCCAAATCTTTGTACATGCTTTTTGGGGACCATTTATAAAGCAACAATATGGTATTAATACAGTCATACCACTGTTTTAAAAACAGCACAGTAATATGCTTTACATATGTTATTAGTGCTTTGGACAATGAAGATACCAGAAAGTTATTGAAATATTGGGTGGGTACAATATTCAGACTGGCTGTGTTGCAGCCAAATGATTTAGACCGGCTAGGAGCCAGAGGAAGCAGTGGCAGGTGGGCCCATGGAAAAAAGTTTGTACTCCACGAAGTAGAGGAAAGGGATAAAAGAGAGATACAACAGAAACACAATGGGGGGTGATAAGCTGCATGGAGTTTGGAATTCTCTAAAGAGCTTTTTAGGTGTGTGTGTAGTGTAAAGTATATGTGCAAGTGTGTGTGAAATGTATTTATATCAATGCTAGGGTGGTGTAAAACCTAGAAAAAGAGAAAAGGACCCATTCAAAAATTTGCTGGGAAGGGGGACTAATTTCAAGTTAAAGCAGAACTAATGTTAAAAATTTTTGCAGGGACTTACCTGCCTGTTCTTAGTTTTTTAACTAAACTCACCTCTCGCTCCTCCACTGGCACCAACATCTTCACTTGGTCCTCTTCTGGGTTTAGGGTCTTCAGCCACCATAAATGGCCAGGCTAGAATGATGTAACTTCCACCCATGTGTACAGAAATACATGCATTATTTCCAACTATACAGGTATTATACAGCCAGCTGTAATCACATTTGTTTTTTTTTTTTAAGTTTAGTGCTGCTTTATAGTGTCATAGTGTGAAGTAACATTGCAGGGTATAGCAAAATCCGTCTGTGAAACCTTGCCCTATGTAGGGGAAATAAATGTCTGCTTTAACTAATAAATGAAAGTAATACAATTAATAAACTGATTAAACCATTAGAAACAGAGTGATATCTTGGACCCTGCCTTAGAAACGTTTTTACATCTGACAGGTCTCTTTTCCAGTATCTTGTGCGATGAATATTCAGCCAGAAAGTCCTCTATTGAACGTGTGATCTGGTCTTCTAAAATGTCATGAATATACCAGGTATACGGAGGTGGGTCAAGTGGAAGTCAAAGCTCTTTTATTTATATGATCTACAGATGGCATTTGCTTACGTAAAACTGTCATTAAAAGGAAGTTATTCATATAAATGCTATGCAAACTAAAGAATTTCTTAAGATTCATAGTTTATCATTTTGAGACATTCATTACTAGTACAGCCTTAAATCATTTTATAAAAATAATTTAGTTCATTGGAATCATTTGTGATTATACAAGCCAGTGAAATGGTTACATACAGACTAATTAGAATGTATTTGTTTTAGTCTGGACTAAAAGCTTTGGAATTTCTCCAATGAATAGTGATTTTTGCCAAACACAATACAGCAGGGGATTATGCCTCATGTGAAAATATTAGCATTTCTAAAGCATTATTTTATTATTTGTTAACAAATTGATAAATTAAATAGTGCTCTTGATCAACACTTGAAATACAGATACCCCTACCATACTGTATATCTAGGCACCATTCAGTGTCCTTAGGTCAGCTGCCCACCTCCAACTTGAGGTTGTATGTCAATACTACTTAGGGCTTTATCTGGTGTACTTATTCTTAGGCTAGGTACACGCGTGCAATAGGTCTCACCCAATATCCGGCTTAGGGCCGATATCAGACGAGAATCTTGCTTGTGTACAGCATTCATCGTTCATCATCTGAACGACCGTCCTGGCGGATCCACAATGAGCGATCACAATGGAAGTGAAGAGGAGAGAGGGCATCGGGGTGCTGCTCTGTCGTTCTCCCCTCTCCCCTCTCCATAGAGCTGAATAGTTCTGTATGTACAGCACTCGTTCATGCATCATGCAGTTGTTAGTCAATTATTGGAATAACTAGGGAACCAGCATGGTTCACAGTGCCTCCGAAAGCTTTACAACCCAATTTGTGTTTTTGATTTAAAGTGATTACATTACCGATCCTTTAAAGATACAAGGTATTATTTTCATATGGATACATAGCTGGGCCAAATACCGTTTTCTGGTAATGTGCATTGAGTTTTAGTAAAAAATTTGCCTTAAAATAAGTTTGTTCTGAGCCTGCCAAGTGCTTTACTTCTGTCTTCATCAATATAACATAAATTATGAAAATAATATCATCATCATAACAATATATAACACATAAGCCATAAAACAGCAGGAATTGAAGACTTTATTTAGTTAGTGTATAAATACCTCTACAGTTTCCTTGATGTCATATTGGCACAACGGATCTTAGAAATGTATGTGTAAGAATGTGTGTGTGTAAGTGTAGTCCTATCAGTCTTCTACTTATGAATGAAGGGGTCGGCAAACTCTGGCCCTATACGGCCTAGCCGGTAGTTCCTCTCGGCCTAACTCCCCCTGGCTGTGGGTTGCCAGTAGATCGGTAAATAGGGAAAGCTCCCTGAAGTTAAATCCCTCTCCTCCGCAATGCATACCGAGGAGAAGGTGTTTTATCACCTCAGGGCATTCCCTGGCGGTGGGAGTCATGAGGGCGGGTCCGGCCTAGTGTGGTCCCGCCCACCCCATACATGGCCTAGTGGCCATAAAACTTTGCCGACCCCTGGTCTATAGGTTAATCATGGTGTGCCTAAAATGTGATTTTATTATTTTATATTCTTAATATTTGTGGGTCTAGCTAAGCACTGTTAACATTGTTATTCAAAACTATATCAGGGAAACAAACATTAGAGCGTATGTTTCACGCAAATTCAAATAAATTGGTGCTTGCAATGGCGATTCCATCAACTAATTGCCAAACATACCTTGCTATTTTTCCTATAGCAGCACAGCATATTTGTTATTAGACCTAGTGCTTTGTTACATTTAATTGTTTATTAGGTACTTTATTAGAAGTGAAAGCACACAGCAAATTTGCAATATACGATGAGTTATGTAAGTGTTTGGACCAAGTGTGAGGTGGTGATGTACATTTGTTTGTCCATGCTGACTCCATGCAAGTATGATGCCGGGTACTATTTAGTAAACCTGCTCTTGCTGTTTTGCTTTAGTATTTGAAGGTTTATATTCTTAACAATGATTTATTTACAATTAAATAGATTGTAAGCTTGTTATAAATAAAATAACTGTAACCAGTGAAAAGCTTTTACATATATTTAACCAATCATTCTTAGCTCTGAAATTCACAATCTATAAATAAGATTTTCTTTTTTCAATTCTGCATATTGTTTGTGTTATGAGCATGTTCCAATACAATCTAATCCAGCAACAACAATATGCAGAAATAGAAACAGCCCAGAGATACTCAAGAACAGATATGTAGAGCTTAATTCCACGGTTCACTGTGCTCTGGTAGATGCTGGGGGCCTTTCTTAGTCTCCTCAGTTTGAAACACACAGTAAATTGAAATAGTGCTTTTAGGGAATGAACGTTCTGGACTTCTGTGAAGAACCAGCTTTCGCACCCAAATCCCTGCTGCTGCCTTCTTTAAATTCCTTGCACATTAAGTAGAAGTTTCCAGGTCTCAATGGTAATCTGACTTTCTAATTACCTTAAGGATGCAAACCGCTCTTCTGTACTATAATTAATGTTGTACACTGTGCCATTGTGTTGTTGCTAAGTCCCTGCCTAGCTTCTGTAAAGATTTGTCTTGTGGATTCAAAACAAATAAAAAACAGAAACAGCAAAAAAAAAATGCGCAGTTTGATCTTCTGATCCAACCTGATGCCGATGTTTTGCTTCACTGGTTTTGCAGCAACTAGGCTGGTTCTAACATTCCCTAAAATCTTAGGACCAGATTGTACCCATTGCAGCAAGTCTGGAAGAGGCCAAGACCATAGATTCATCCTGGTATTCAAGAAAGAGAGTGGGAGGTGATATATGGGGTTACATGGAAGGAAGCAATTACTGATACCATTGTGCAGATTTTTCTCCTATCAACCATGGAAAATTGCAAAGTTGTCTCTGATATAATGCTATTGAAGCCAACTAACAAACCATTATGTTCAATAATCCAAAAGGCTATATACATATTTAAATTTTTTTTAAATTATATTTTCCTTGTCTTTAATTAACCTTTAAATGATTTGATCTGGTTTCATTTTGCTGGACATCACACACTGCCTACACTATATAACTATATACAAGATATATATCTTCTTCTCGCTTTCATTAACAGATACTGGAGGACCCTGTGTCATCAAGATTATATACTATTGGATCTACTGCCAATCAGCTGTTAGGTTAGGTTATGCATAACTATATTACCAGTGACAATTTGGAACAGTAGTGCAGAAAATGTAGGTTCATATATTTCTATAGGGTTGTATACAATGCTGTGATTAAGGATCTGACCTACAACACTTATGACTTAGTTGCTACATGCCGTGTTTTGATAAAATTGCATTGAAAAAATAATTACATATACAGCATGCAGTGATAACATACCAGATCGGCTATAGTTGATCGGCTATAGTATATGTCATGACAGCAATGGAAAACTGTCTGCTCTCGAAAAACCAATGCAGCTGCTATTAACAAAATCTTTACATTTCTCTTTTATTATTTTCTATATATTACCCCTTGATCCTAGAATATTTTATATTCAAACCTTAGCCTAAAGTTAAATATAAACCATAAACTTTTTTATATGAAGCGCCAACAATCTGTTTAGGCATCTCATGCACCCTGCACTTTACAATCTACTCCAACCATACCCAACCCACCTTGCTGATTCTGTACATTACCCTGCAGGAATAGTTTTACTAGAGACCACAATTTACAATAATGTATATATTATCCAGATATATTGCGACTGCATAGGTTTATTCCAAGGTAATGGCATCATACATGATGTAAGATTGAGCTGCACTGGCAGACTGGTGTTTGGAAGGCCAACCCTGAGTGGGGTAATGCTTTTCTTTCACTTCTAGACTTGGCCCTGTGTCAGTAATGTGGGATGTATGAAACAATACTCACACTTGTCCAGCACTGCCCCTTAATACAAGTGTCACTGGGAAGCTTGACTTGGTAAGTAACAGCACAAATCTGGCAAACTAACGTGCCGCTCAATTAGGTGCTGTAACATAACAATATTTTAGTGTATAATATTGTCAATATAACAGTGCTCATGGCTGGGATTCACAACAAAACCATTATATTTTATGCCACTACAATAATTTGATTTATTCCCTGTATCATTAATGCCAATAAAAATCATCAAATGTGGTTAGACAATGTCATTGAGAAGCTTCAATCACTATAGTTCTTATGTTAGTTGCAATTGTATTTTAATTGGATTTAAAACCATCCAAACAGAAAGGAAAAAAATGTGACTATAGATATTTTACTTATTACTTTTCTACTGAAACATGATTAATCTCATATCTTTTGTTCCAGTTCTTCCTAAAGTATTGGCCTGTTGTCAGGGTCACAGGTGTGTGATGTGCAATTGTTATTCCAGCAGTCCTATTTTCACATAAAATCATTTATTTTTAGTGAACATCATAAATATTTGCTTCTTCCAGCCAGCTGGCATGTGAATGCTAGAAGAGAGCATTGCACTCTCACTAAGTGCTCCACCACTCCCTGGAACTCTGTTTCCGGACAAATATTTGCCCATGATCTGCCTTTTGGTTATGAGCTAAATGTGCAGAATTTGTTTATTAGAAGCTTAATCAAGGCCAACCTATTGGAGCAAACATCCTCACCTAAATGGGATTACACCTAAAACTTTGTGTTACCTGTATCTCCTACTATAGACAACCTTAATATAATGTTTTACAGCCTTACAAATATCCATATTCAAGTGCACCAGTCGCTTCCTTTTTTATTTCATTTAAATCAAATGTGAGTGAAAATTATTTAAATTTATTCACAAACATAGATAAATCTTTATATCTACAAAGACACTGGAGGTGGGAAAAATATTAGCTTGACTATTTACAGTCCATCACTGTTCTATTCCACAAAATCAATTGTATTTAAGGCTTTTCCTTCCACTTTGGTTGGGATACACTTGAACCCTTGATTAAAACATAGAATAATGGGACCTGCTACAAAACAGTACTTTAACTGTGATTGCGCATTTGTTGGGTAATTAAAGGCAGTCAGTCTTTTTTTGTCATTTATGCTATTTTATTCTATAAAGTCAGTGGTAATTTTATCTGATGTCTCGTCCATAGCTGTAAGGCTTCTCTTACAATTGAAATTTTGTTTCTTAGGTGATATTTTGGGGTTTACTTTTCCTTTGGGTTTTTGTCTTTTTATTTTAGGTTGATATAGAGTTTTTTTTTGTTTTTTGCTTTATAGTGCTTAAAACAGACATTTACTCATTACTGACCATCTGATATTGGAGCTGTTTTTTTTTTTTGCAGCACTGTTTCATAGAAAAAAAGGAGGTGAAAAAACAGAGTGACCCTAAACACCTCACAAATATATTATTCACATTAACTGTACTCCTTATCGTTACTGACAAAAGTTAGGTGTACATCACCTAACAGCTAAGCCGAATAAAAACTGTCTAGCTGCTGGCCAATTTTACACGGCTGTATTCTTTGCAGTATCTTCATTTTTTAAGTAAAATGTGGCCTCGGCTGGTCACAGAGGGTCTATCACAATTTGAAAAAAAGCTATTTTTTAAAACTGAAATTATTTAATTTTTGATGCTACTGTATGTAATCAAAACTATATGTAAAAAAGAAAACAACATTTCAAAGGTAAATATGTACTGCTGGTACAAAGGTGCATGTGCAAAGCAGTACTATTTACTTTATTATGCATGTGATAATACCATCAGTAATTGTTGATAAATTGATAAGTGGAATGGAATAACAATGATATGTCTGCAGTCAAGGTCAGGAATGTGAACAATAAGCTATTATTAGGATGAAGTGTACAGTTTAAACTAATGTTTATCAAAGATGATGAGGATGAGAAAGAAGACAGGATATGACACTTGCAAGCATCAAATTCTGTAGAATCATTATGTATGTTTTGCTATATGAAGTCATAATAAATAGGATACACACAACTTAGTTATGTGAGACAGAAATCTGCCTATTACCTACAGGCACAAGTTCAGTTACACTTAGCATCTGCATAGTTCCTAGTGACGTTTGTTTCAGAATAAGCAATCTAAACTAAGTCTGAAATCTTGTCTCTCCATGTATTCATACAGAACACATGGTATGACTTTTTTTAATTATTAGTATGGATGTTCCATGTTTCTTTGGTGCAAGTTTGGCCAAGTTGCTTATTTCTTTTCTTTTCTTTTTCATGAAAATTTTATAAACTAAAATGTATTATCTTCCTTAGCTTGTCGAATACTCATAATGAAGAACAAAAGGTTAGTTAGCCCTCACTATGATCACACATGCCTTCACAGATAAACTGTACTTGAAAACTATGCCAACAATAATCACACATCACTCTTCTGGAGGTTGTCAGGGGTTCCTGGAATTGTGGCTGACTTCCCATTTCATGATGCCTGCATAGTTCTGAGGCAGAAACCACTTGGTAGAGCCAGAGTGACTTTAATTATGTTTTTAGGTATCTATAAAGATGCTATTCTAGCCACAATTTCAGAGGAGCATTCTTTTTACTTTTCCCCAGTTTAAAAGGCTTTTCTTCTCCTTAATCTTGCAAAACTTGGATTTATTAGAAGTTCTCCCATAACTTGAAAATTATTTTAAGGATTCCTTGGGGTAAAAATATTGGGAAGGGCTGCTTTGCTGAGGCCAAACTTCAGATGCACTAAACATATAGTAAGGTTATGTATAGTAATCGCCCTCGATTTCATATTTCTTACCACTTACCTTAAAAACTGTGTTATATAGTCTAAAATTAAAAATGTTCCCCCCTGTGTCACATGCTCTAGTGAACTAATGTTAAAATATAAAAAGTCATATTTGAAACAGGAAAAATCAAGGTCCAAAACTCATTTGCTTGTTTTGAACGGAACGTTGATTACCACATCCAAGGACAGGCTGGTCAGCTCAGCATGCTACCAACAGTTTGTCAGATGTGGAACACTAACCACAGATACTGCTGTTTTTGTTGGCATTCAGTAGCAACTAGCTGGCATTCATCCACCCATATACATTAGCTAGGCAGATATTTATAACTCTTGGCTGTGGAAAATGTTGGTGCTTAATAAATAAGTCATACAGACAATTAGATGGAGAAGCCCCCAAGAGATCTACAATCTACATATACTAAATGACTTGCACTAGGCCTGCAGTTTCCTTATTGTATTTACTTAGATTGGATTTATTATAAATCGCTATGGCTATCCTGCAGAAGCCAGATCAAACTAGAGAGCAGAATACTCCAAATAAATGGTGACATTGAAGTGTACAGGACCTTGAGATATATGCAGGTCATCAGTTCATGCCCAGGAATTCAGCTTAGAGAAACATGATGAGTATCAGACTCTGGGGACCAGTATATGTAATGTGGAAGCCTCACCTAGTCAGCAATAAAGATGAATAGACAATCTGATGTGTCAGAATATGATCCCATTGGGAATTCTCTGTGATAAAAGTTATTGAGATTTTACCATTTCATCCTCACATACAAGAAGGAAGCAAGCAAAAAAAAGCATTTTTATTAATTTTTAGTAGTATTCAGAACTTTACCAGTGTAAACCCAATCAAAAATACAATAAAAAATATAGTGGTGACAT
Organism: Pyxicephalus adspersus; assembly: GCF_032062135.1. Lineage (NCBI taxonomy): Eukaryota > Metazoa > Chordata > Amphibia > Anura > Pyxicephalidae > Pyxicephalus > Pyxicephalus adspersus. The sequence goes on from NC_092859.1 coordinate 124,179,800, forward strand.
TTTATTTTATCTTTTTACGGAAGAAGAGTACATAGCAAATAATTTAGGAATATGAAAGATTGAAGGTCCACCACTTGAACATTGATTTATTAACAACTACTTAGATTGATACCTGCTTTACAAACATCATGACTTTGATTAGCTTCCAAAGTATGGAAAATATCTATACGGCCTAAAAAAAGGTGACACTGAGTTCAAAAGATAACCCCTAAGTCAATGATCTATGTACATGACTCCAGTATAGGAGAAGAAAAAGTCTACGTAATATTATTGCTGATTGTGTATGTGTAGTTTTACAATAATTAGACATTTTGTACCATGTAGTTGTCTGGTATGTGCATTATTATATAATCAAATCTATGAAAGGTAAAAAAATATAGGAAATCTATTTAAGAAAAAGGGCAATGTTTAGCCTGTTGTATGGGTTTTATTGTATGGGTGGGACATGTTCTTATGGAAGGAGCAAAAAAAAACATTGATTCTAAAGCCATCAAATATGCTTACAAATAAGTCTAATTTAATTTAAATTTGACATTCTCTGGCACAAATTAGCAATTCGATTGGCAAAATAGTAAAAAGTTAGGTTCGATGACTAAATACTGTATATCAGAGCTTAGGAAGAAAGGTTTTTGATTTATTTAAGAAGTAGGCAGGACATGCTTAATCCAATCCCTTACAACAAATTTTTGGGCAATTAGTGTAGGCCATATGGGTGACCAAACACATTACAGCCTGACTGTAAATATAACAAGGATGAACAATTTATTATGTTTGTATCTAATGCAGACCCTTTCATTCTATAGTTGGTTGTAGATTTAAAAGTGATTGTACAATTTGGGTATTTACATTGTCAGATTGAAGGTACATGGATACATCCACCAAGAAAATAGGCAAATGGAGTGAGGTAGAGCAAGTCAGAGGGCGATAGTTCTATGGTACACAATCATTGGAGAAAAAAACTATCAATGACATGCTATAAGTCTAAGAAGGTGACAGTTAATCAAGATGGATTATGAACTCACAGAATTGATACACAGTAATTAGAACAATAAATAGAAACATTTTCCTAAATAGCATGAACGTGTGAAAGAATAGGTAAGTATCTTGGTTAAAGTAAAGCTTATACATTTGGAACAAACTTTCAAACATGATTGTCCCATAACAAGTTGCATTGTTTGTGAATAATACATTTTAGATTATCAATAAATAGTGATTAAATGTTCAATGTTACTGCCCTGACTTCTTAAATTATTTTATAGTAATGCCAACGTTCATTTACCAGGACTGACTATTGGAGTATGTGGTCAATGTACTTCTTTGCTCAGCCAAATAACAAAACACTGTTGGGTCAAGGAAAGCTCTCAAAGGCTGGAGAGAATACAATTTTTCTCAGTAAAGCTGGGTGATCTCGCAAAGCTAGAATTGATTTCTTAAAAGTAATTTGCTTTGTTAGCCAATGTTTTGAATCCTGCACCAGATCCATTCCAGGTTTGCTGGATTACCCAGCTTCACTGATGAAAGTGTATCCTCTGCAGCTTTGAAGTTTTAATAAATCACGCCTTATATCTCTGTCCTGTATAGCTTTTAAGATGTTTTCATTTGCCTTTATTTTTGTAAATATACTGTAGATATATATTTTCATATATAATGTGTAAGAATGAAACCAGTGGAACTGCATAGAAGATGTAGTTTAGCATGCACTTAAGTAGGAGGCATCTTTTCAGGACTGATGAAGCCTCAAAGTTGAGTCTAAAGCCGCATACACACGTGCAATTCTTGTCGTTGGAATCCTTTCCAGAGATAATAACCGCACGATGCATGAACGAGTGCTGTACATACAGCCCCGTTCTGCTCTATGGAGAGTGGAAGGGGAGAGCGACGGAGCGGCACCCTGCTGCGCGCTCTCCCCCTTCCCTTGCATTAGGATCGCTTGTTGTTCATCGTCCGTGGATCCACTAGGACGGATCCACAGAAGATGAACTATGCAGGCTGTACACATGCCAGATTCTGACATGTGTACGTAGCTTTAGCGAAGAGCTATTTCGATGTGGATGAGCCAAATGAGGTTCTTTGTTTTTTATACAGAGAATTTTAATATATATATATTATTTTATCTTTTTACCTTTTTTTTTCTTAGTGTCAGCCTTTTCAAGAACATTCAGTTGAGAAAAGTACAAGGCAAATGCAATTTCTTTCATTATGAGTATTTGCCTTATGAGTCTATATCTGTAGACAGAAAGGATTATAGGCCTACAAAGTAGCTCTGAACATGTGAAGAGTGATGTTGGAGCCTACACATGAGGGTTTTCTGGAGATGTTAATGAACTTAAACTTACAAGGCAAGACCACCGGAAATATCTGCTCCCTTTCCAGTAAGGTAGGTAGAGATGCCTTGTATTCAGCCTGACCTTGGGGCAAATCTTTGATAAAAGGAACATAGGAAGCTAGTTGCCTGGCTGTTATGTTGATCCAGTGGTTCATATTCTAAAAGGTCACAAAAGAGTAATTTACATATTTCAGTCAAAGTATAAAAGCCACTGGATCAGCTTAAAAGCCAGACAACTAGCTTTTGTAGGAGTGGTAAGCACTGCCAGTCAATATATTTATTTGATGAAAGGTTTCTTATAAATATTGTCATACCATGAATTGGATTTAGAAGTTCAGTAGAAATACCTCAATTGGCAATTAGTCTAGAAGCCACCAGAAGAAAACAAAATGCCATTAACATGCTGACTGTGTTCTACGGGCCTCATAGGGGTGAGCACCAGGATGTGAAGCTGAGAAGAAGCAATGTAGTTCAGGACATACTGTGAATGCCTATTAGTCTCATATTTAAACAGCAGTATTCTCCCAATGTGCAGATGTCCCAGTTTAAGAGCTAACAGAGGAGCTGTGAAAAATGTCTAAATATTCCTGAACTGTCTCCTACTGGAAGATTAGGAAAAAGCTTTTAAAATTATATCTTAATAAAACCACAGTGCTTGCTGATACTCCACTACTGTCTGAGCCAATTCGGTGACATGTAGTATAATAATTTTATATGATCTGAAAACACTGCACGCTTTTTACAGAACACCTTGAGGGTAAGATCATATATTTAATATATACAGCTTATGTAAGACAGTATTATTTTTCTAGAAAATGGCTGTCTTGAATTTGTGTATGCTCCCATACCAGGTATACTGTTTTGTTGTAAAGGCTAATAATTGAGAATATTAACTCAATCTTGACATTTGCACTGATTTACAAAATGTTGTAAACTACATCAGCCAATTAGGTTGATTGCCATAGGCAGAAGCTCTGGTCTGAGCTTTGTGGTTTTTTTGTAAACCAGTTCCACAGTTTATTAGATCAAAGTATGTGTTTTCAGTTTATAACAGCTCAACAGATGGAGGTAAAGGTGCAGATGTATTTTCTTCTGATCAGGCTAGAGATATAACAGATATATTGATTCTTTGAATAAGCATATAAGTTTAAAATCATGGCTGCCTTGAGTCCTATTTTTTCCAAATCATAGAAATATGTGGGCAGATAATCAGGTAATTAAAAAATGAGCAAATCAAAATATAATTTTTGCTAACGTTGAGCATGGGCTTAGTGGTGGTCTCTCCTAAGACCTCTTGTCTATACACAGGTCAACTAGTATTGTGCAAATGGTGGTCAAAAAAGCTAAGCAATCAGATTTCTATGTAAAAGGCAAAAATAGACAAATGACACTCTACTATTATATCCAGAGGAAAAAATTCATGTTCTATTTTAAAATGACAGCAATCCGACAGTTTCTACTGACTCATGGACAGGTCACATTTTTATGCAGCGTGATGCTGGGTCTTTTAGCATTACTAATTCATTTTGCTGAAACTCTCATGTTTAATTTAGCTTCTAGGATGTCATAATATCATTTATTTGAAATAGTATGTTTTAAAAAGCTTTCATTTTTATAATAAAAAATAGCTTTATTCTGAAAAGGATTAGGCAGGCAATCATACATTTTCCTTCTTCACAATGAAAGTTGTTCATCTTCTTTGTTCTGAAGCTGCGTATCTGCGACCAGCCACCCACTGACTGGTTGTCATTAAGTCTCCATGTGCATGCATGAGTGCGGACACTAAACACTGATCTCATCCAGCTGTTTTACTGATTGCTAATGTGGCAGTCAGTGGAAGGTTCACCTGGGAGCTGTGCTGTTAGTGCAGAGTCAGCGCTCTAAGTGCTTCCGTTGTGCTGAGCATGGAACTTCCAGCTGTCCCTTGTCACTACTGCAATGACATGGCTGTGTACTGGGAAGTGCTCCCCTGTCTAAAACATTTCGGACATCTGTTTTATTTTTGAGACCTTGTCCTGATTTATTTATCAGCGCAGAGTTGCTATTGATGTAAAGTCTCCTAAACAACATCCCATTTAGTGGCAGAAAGTTCAGCCTGCCATTGCTATATTCAGAAAATGCTGTTTTGAATGGGGTAACACTGGATAACATGAGGTTGACTGCAAATGGTTGTATCACAATATAAAAAGATATAGCGACATTAAAATACAAAACATATAGGTAAGTTATTAAAGACTAAAAATAAACAGGAAAGACAACATTATGTAGAGTTCTTCTGCTGAGTCTTGCTGCTTGCATTCACTCTTAGGGCAATGCAGGTCATTTTTGAATCCCTAAGCTAATCAGCGATTACTTTCTAACTGAGAAGAATCCATTGTTAGCCAAGGAATCAGGGCCAACAGGTATTGCTACTGCATACAGAAGACTGTTAACTGTCATAGGTACAAATGGTGGGGAATTGTCTTCGGTAAAGAATGCTGCCATTTGCACAGCATTAGTGGTCTACTTTTTATATTTTATATACTAAACAACCATTAATTGTGTTCTGCCTGTCTATCTGAAGACTGCAGTAGACATGTATACAGAACTATCTGACCGACCATCAGTCAATAAACTGAAGTAAACCTACCAAACAATCGTGTTGCCTGGACTGCATGATTCTAGACTGGAGGTGTCCAACTAACGTCCTCCCTGGCCAAAACCCACACACATTTTTAGTAAACAGCAGAAAATATTATTAAGGTATAGTTTACTAAGAATCAGAAAAATAGTGATCTGTATTTGGCTCTTGAAGTCTGGAGTTTAATTTTCATCCTCAAGTGTTTCTGTGGTATGTCACCTAGTGTTTAAAAATGTACCTATACTTTCTGTTTTTATATAACTATTATTATAATTATTATTTTAATTATTAATATTAAATATTATTTATATAGCACCAACATATTGCACAGCGCTTTCATTAAATAGTGGTTACAAATGACAGACAGATACAAACAATGACACAAGAGGAGGAGTGGACCTTGCCCCGAAGAGACTATGGGCCTGATTTAATAAAACTCTCTCCAAGGCTGGGGAGGACACACTTTCATCAGTGAAGCTGGGTCATCCAGCAAACCTAGAATTGATTTCCTAAAAGTCATTTGATATTTGTTAGCAAATGTTTTCAATCCTAGTCCAGATCCATTCCAGGTTTGCTGAATCACCCTATGATTCAGTAATATTAATATTAAATATTAAATCAATATTAAATATTAAATCACACCCTATGTCTTTATATACTTTATATTTGTTGTAGCACAGCCTTCTTTGGATAACATTGACCTCATTCTAACCATTAATACTCAATCAGAAAAATCTTGCTATATTTGTTTATAGTTTATGTATTAAGTTGTAAATACTAAATGTACCTGTTGGTTAATCTTTCTAGAAATGCCATGCCCTTTACATTTCCTGCTAGCTGAACTGATCATCAAAAAGTGTTGTTTTCTTTTATCTAAACAGCTAATCCCATAACTTCTCATGCAATAGTGATGAACAAAGGCAGACATATTAGTAGACAAGCCCGGGTAGCCACCAGGGCTTCATAACCACAGAGAAAGGAGTATTACCACCCCAGGACAAGAAGTACATTGTTTGCAGAATTATCTGGTGAAAATGAGTGGAACAAGTTAAAAATAACTAGCATCATGTAATCTAAGGAGAAACAGGCGCAATATCTAACTATTTTGTTTTTGCTATTAGATACTAAATGTCCTACGCTGTAAATATAATATTCAGACTCATTTTCAAGAATGCAACCAAGTTCCACAGTAAATTTCCTTTTTTAATAGAGACTACATTACAAAGAGTGTTTATATTTTAGGGCAGCATTTCTATTATGTCCTAGGTGCGAGCAGTATTTTCTTATATTTTGTAAGTGTATTTAAGTGAACGAAAGGCGGAGACAGTGAATAGCTCAGTCCCTGCACTGTAGTAGCAGCGTTGTCATTTACAGTGTAAATACAGAAGGAGAATGGACAATGGTCTCATTGTGTGCTACCAGGGAAAGAAAACACAGTCCACATTCCATCATCATTAATTTGTAATATTCAGGTAAGAAGGAGGACTGGATCTGCTCCCTAATTTGATGTCCTTTGAACATCCTTTTTACAACACAAACAGCTTTTATGTGATATACAGTATAGCTTGTAGGAATCACATGGCATCAACTATGAAAAAAATATTGGTTATGGATAAAAGCTGTACACAGCACATCAACATAGAATATGTTTCATAGTGTAATTTACTTCATTATTATATTACCGGTAGATATAAGTAATGATCGCTTTTTCATAGTACCATTAATAATGTTATAACAATTTCTATATATATATAGATGGATACTGTTGCGGAAACATTTTATATACAGGTTTATATTTTATTGTATTTAGTGAGAAACCTTTTGTCAAGACACAGAGATGCTGCTGATTTATTCTTATTATTATTTGTAACATGATATCCCTTCATTTTGCAGTCCTTTTCTAGCACTTTGTACATAGATCAGTTATTTTATTGCAAAAATAAAACTATGTATACATGTAAGCTGGCCATACACAGGTCAAGCAGTCTACTGGATCACTGCATCAAATGATTATTTGATGATCCATGATCATCCATTTTTTTTTCAGTTTTAGTAGTAGTAGTAAAACTGATTGATTTTTTTGAACAATGGTGTACATTAATTGAGTCGATCAAGATGAAAAACGGGTACCTAATTTTGATTTGTGTTTGGCAAGCTTTACAGAGAGGAAAGTGCAGACCTAATTTTACAATTTTTGTGTTGATTTTTCAAGAACTAATAGTTTCCTGGGCATGCTAGTTATTTAAATTACATGTGCCCATTCCCTGACCATACAGGCTTTACAGTGCGGCACTAAATTGTTAGGAAGTTACACTGCACTGTTTTAAAATGCTGATTGTATAGCAAAAGCCTTAAAAAAGAGAACTTTGCATCTTCCTTAGTCCCAGAAATGCCAATACTATACTTATCAGATTCAAATTGTGTTGCTGCCCTCTACAGGACAAATCTAACTTCCAGATGACAATATGCTACAGTTTGAATTTGAATAAAAATATCCACCAAAAAGTCACGCCTGCCAGAGACATGATTTTTACAATGACATAAAAACTAAATAATCATATTGGACTTATATTACCCACTCTACTTTTCTAATAGATGAATCATTCCTGTTCCATCTGCTGAAACATTACTAAATAGACGGGCCAATCACCACTTACTGCATTTATATCCATGTTCATTAATGATGATGATAATCTAGAATGGCTTCTGCAGCAACCACTTTTCAGAGCACAAACTGTACAACCAAAGAGTGAGGACAAAAATAAAACATTTATGGTGATCTTACTATTGACCTATGCTCATCTGTTAAGGTAAACCAGTACTGGAGGGTCCCTGGAGCAGCATTTTCTCCAGAAAAGGTTTTTCTTAAGGCTGGTAACATAGCTTTATGATAACAAATAAAGCAGAACTAAACATAAAAGTTGATTATAGTATGTCAATCACCCTTTGTACTGCCAATAGAAAAACACAATCTAAACTCCAGGTACTTTCCTTTTTATTGTGGAAGGGCCCAGCTAGTCTTTGCCTTCCCTTTATTTCCACCTCTTTTGTGTAAAGTTGAGGCTCTGTGAAGCAGCCAATGAGGGACCATGCATTGCAGAGAATTTGCCCCCAACTGCCCTTCTGCACATGGCAGCGAGGCATTAGCCGGTCAGAATATAGGTAATTAGATCAATGGGTGATACTAGTTTTCTTTTTCTTGTTCTCCTTAATAACTATACCCTGGTAAATTTTATCAGACTATAGTTTCCCCTGAAAAAAAAAACTGTATATGCAAGGACTCATGAGCACTAATGTTCTTCACACCTAAACAGAACAACTCTGACACTTTCTTATGTAAATGTGATTATGCAAAATCCTAAGCATAAAATCTCCTAATAAAATAAAGAATGGAACAAGTCTGATGAGATAAAATAAATCAGGAATATAAATGCAGCTTATTAAGAAACAGACTATTTACTCCGCTATCATTTCATACAATAGCTATGTTTGCACTGATGATAAATGAAAATAAGCCTGGGATACAAGTGTTCTAAAGTTTTAATTCTATCATTTAAATTCACCAAGGTCACTTAACAGAACTGTCCCCCCCCCTTTTGTTTTCAAAGCTTCTCTAATACTGTTACAGAAAAATGTGTCTGTTATAAATAATCTGCTGTTACAACTCAGAAGGCCCTCCATTCCAAGGTCATGGGAATGTTACAATTCTAAAGAAAAAGTAAAAGTATTACTACAGTGCTGTGTGATGAACATTGTATTCCTGGGGAATGTTACTATATTCAGGTCACAATGTCTTATGGGTGTAATGCAACTACAACCATTGTAGGTAGGGGACGTGTCTGCATTGTTCATAGCAGCCAGTCACATTTCAATCATCATTATAGGGATGTTGTAAAAAGAAAGAAAGAATCGGATTATACTTTTAAATTATGTTTTAGTTCTTTCCAATTCTATATTAAAAAATATTTCTCCAAAAATTATATTTATTATTAGTGCATGTTTTCTCTAGCCCTGCACTGAAATAATTAGTGTGTTGGTTATCATGTTCTCTGTGGAAAATGCAATAAACCAGATGTCATTGAATGTCATGGTTGAGTTAGAATTGTAGAAAGGTCTATTTAGATTTTTATGTTTTAATGCACATGCATTTTTTTTAACTAATGGAAATGCATGGCAGAGTGTAAAAAAGCAAGTATATATGTGTGCTTATGAGAACAAATTGTGGTATGTTGACATGCATGCAGGCTGCCAATCCTCTCTAAAAAATCATATCTAAGTTTTATTAAGTCCCCATATTCACCCCATTCTAATAAGCAGAGCCTCAGCCATCAGTCTTTCAATGTGTATAAATATATATCTCATGACACTGTATGAGTAAAGTAATTCTTGTATTTGTGAAAAGTTTACTGCATCATAAAGAATGAAGAAATGCAGCCTCTGCAATGTTTGTGTATATAGAGGGCATACATTTTTGTTTGTATAGACTGGGCACAGAAATGTGAGTATGAATATTTACACAAAGAACTGCAATTTTCAGCAACAAGGGCCACAACGTATCAATTCCCATTCTAAAAACTTAGACTATAAGCTCTTTTGGGCAGGGTCCTCTCCTCCTCCTGTGTCATTGGATATATCTGTCTGTTATTTGCAATTGAGTTATCATAATTGGAAAAAATTACAGTTGACATTTGATGGTTGAAACAAACTGGTAACTTTGTTTTCTTTCTGTTTACTTTATTTTTTTCATGGGCCAGACTTTACCTATCTGCATGTCCGACTGCTATTCTTCTGTCAATGAGACAGTCAATATTAGTGTTGCTTGAATATGGCTGAGAATTGGCTGTTCAACTGCACTAGTCCAAAAATGTGGGATTCCAAATATCCCAAATCCAAACACAATTGAAGAACTTTGTATGTTAGAAATACAGAATTTTAAATGTGCCTGTTAATCTCAATTAGACAACTAGGTAGTGGTGAAAACATAGGTTTATAGTGCATTCTGTTGTGCTAGCATGTATTCATGAAGTAATATAATATTGGCGGATGAGGTTTAGATTTGTCTGAAGATCAATTTCAGAAGTTTGAACTCCAGGCTTGTCATATATGGAATCTGCCATCTAGAGTAGACTTATAAGTACCATATAAGGTACTTTTATGATAAAAAAAAGTCTCTGCCTCAGCAGACTTTTATTTTTAAAAGTTTAAAAATAAGAGTAGGGGTTTACTTTACACACTTAATCATCATATGCTACTCTATTTGTGCTGTACCTGCAGATTTAAAAATTCTGTAGCTTTATTTTAATAGGTGTCAACATGAACTATGTTTGTTGATTGGATATCCACAAATCTTGTTTAACTTGCTTTAGAAAGTTTAAATCTGGATGGTGACATCAAAAAACACTAATATTATTTGAAAAATGTTAGGAAATAGGGCTGCCCTTTTTCTGTGTATATTATATAAGTTATATTGCACACTTTAAGCTAAGTTCATTTGAGCTGTTTTTAACAGCGGAACTGATGCTGTTCACCGCAGCCAACCAGTCCTCGACCACCCCAAAGCCCTGGTTAAGAATGAATTGGAAAGGTTAAAATCTCTTTTTGTACAGGCATTAGGTTGTAATGTGAAGCACTTCCTGCAGTGTCTCAGGGCTGTCCTCTTCTCAGACTTCTTCAGTAGATTACCAACCTTTTCATCAAATGCCTGCCAAAAATGCTATTGCCCAGCAGTTGTAAAATAGGTGCCTAGAAGTGGTCAACTTAACAGGAGGCAAACCCCATCTGAACTTACTTACTGCACATGTCTAATCTCACTTACAACAATGATCTTTTGTTATGGATTCATCCACCCGTTGTAAAAACCTATTAAACACCTTGACAGTAAATCTGTGATTCAGTCAAAATATGTAGATCTCTACAATACCTAGTAAAGGCTATGGTCCTACAAACAACAGACCACAAAGCTAAGGAAGACTTTAAATGATTGTTTAGCCCAGATTGACTGAGCCTAGCAACACCAAGATGCAAAAACCAATCAGTAAAGAACTCATTTTTAGAGAAGGAGCTGTTGTCGCTAAGTAACGCCTGCACATTTTACTTTTACACCTTTTATTCATAGGTCCTGTTATCTAGTATCATTCTGCCATAAAGAATCCCAAATGGGAAATACTTTGAGACAGTGAGACATTCCCACACTTCTTCAGATTCCCACTTTAAAGTGAGAAGATTTCTCCCTTCTTGATTTTCTCACATTTTGCTGAAAATGGTGCCATTTCTTCTGTTATGTCTGGAATCAGCTTAACATCTTCCCTTCACCTGTTTTGGGTTTATTTAAACATTTTTCTCACTTTGCAAGGCACATTATTAAAACAAATAAGGCAAGTCCTTCTAAAACACCTCGGAAGGCCATGTTTAATGACAGGCCGCCGGTAATTACATTTATTGCACTAGTATAAATTGTGTGACAGCTTTGCCAGAAAGGTGACAAGAAAGCAAATGCTAATTATCATTCCAATAATAAAGATAAACATGAGAAAAAAAGTAACATTCCATCTTTGAAATGTGTTTTTATTTATGGGAAAGATTAAATTAGAAAATTATTCAACAACACAAAACAATAAAAAATCAGTAAAGTAGATTGATTGGCACTGTCCCTGCTGGTGTCTAGTTCTAGTGCTTATTTCCAGGCTGGAGATAAGTGCATTGATTAGGCTAGATATTCTCTATAAAATAGGGCACAGGTCTACTTTAAACACCATTAGAACCTGTGTTAGCAGACTTTTGCTCACTTCAAGTCTGAGATTGCAAAACCCACTTAAAGCAGGTCAATGCAAGTCAAATGCACCTTCTAAGGGTCACTTCAAAGTTGTGGCTAACCACAGCAATCTACTGCAGGCACAATAGTGCAGTTGGTAGGGAAGTGCAAGTGGTAGGGAAGCATTTTGGGCACACATTTGCATGTGGCTGCAGTTGTAGTGGATAGCACTGTGCGTCCTGAAAGTAACAGTTGCTTTTTTTTTCCTCTGGAGGAAGAACCACACCTCAATATCAACTGCACACAACTATATGACAATGTGGTTGTTAAACTCTACAGCTGACAGCATAGTAGTTGAAGTGAGGTGGCTCAGTGCAGCTAACAGCTGCGTGCGGTTTTGAAACCCAAGTCTGAAAGGAGCCTAAATGACCTCAGAATTGTCTCAAATGAATGTCAACATAAAAAGTATCAATAATATACTAATATAATATAATAATAACATAATGAATGTCAACATGAGCCCATATCTGGGAAACCATTGCTTCCCATAATACCTGATAAATGTAAGTCGTGCAATGTAAGTCAGATGCAAACATTGTATTTAGCAGATTAAGCTATAGGATTTAGAGGTCTTCCAATTTGATCTCACATAAGAAAAAAATGAGTGAACCTGGCCTTTGACTATGTAAACTAAACCCACAGCTTTAATAATTACCTTCCCTCTAGCTGCTTATACCCAGCTTTCATGTTGCCGCTAAACAGCTGGCTAGTTGACAGGTCAAAGCAAGGAGAAAAAGCGCTTGACCTTCCTTCAATTTCATAGGTTGAGTAGGGAGGACAGACCGATCTCTCACCACAGAGAAGTCCGTCTATGAGTACATTTAGGTTTCTTTTTGGCCGATGTCAGTATAAACGTTTGTACAACCCAATAATCAATCATGTTTGTAGAGTGGCTTTAAACTCATTTATCAGTAATGTTTTATATTTAGACAGTTCTCGCTGTGTGAAGATGTCAGATGCTTTTATAGAAAGATTTAAAAACTGGAAATCTCCTTTAAACTGGGGATTTAATCCTAGTAGAATTTACACTTAAATGTACAACACTCTGATCTGCAAAGTGCTTCCAGGGTGGAAAAATGTCCACTGAATTAAGCAATCATGTAGAAAGCTGCTCGTGCCCACTTTTGTGTCTTGTTTTTCAGAGCAGTGACACACATTCCTATGTCATGATGTACTTCTATTACAAATCATTATAGAATAAAAAGAGAATAATCTACATCGCTTTATCAGGAATCTGATGATGATTGAGTGCGTTAACAAACAACATTCACTTCCTAAGTGATGTGAGTGGGTGCAGGTCTTTTGCAGAATGTGCAAAGATTTTTACATCCTCTGTAAGTATTTTTGCACTGAATATATTATTTCACCAACTTTTCTGCCAGTTGATTTTTTTCTGTTCATTTTCCATTTCTGGCATGTATGCTAAATTATTAAATGCAAGGAAAAGAGCAACATTTTAATTTTTGGGATAGAGTGGGTAGGAGGGTTGGATACAACATTGCAATACCATTGCAACATTTAGGGCTAATCAACTAACCAACCAATCAAAACAAATTTGCATACACACATAAATGCCTCTTTTACTTCAACTTCACTTTCTGCAATATATCTCAACACTGCCTAAATGCTATGCTACCTGTTTGCTGGAGGGGTCTTCCCAGGTCCACTCATGCTCCACTTTTTCCAGTTCTTCAACGTAACTTAAGTTTTTTTTTTTTTTGCGAAGCAGACACCATGATTAGCTGCCCTTGCCTAAGGATCCAAACTTTGCAAGTGTTGGTTAAATTCAGGTGAATGGATATGTGTTTTATGGATGTTATTGGGTTATCTAGTTAGAGGGTAGCACAGGGTCACTTGGACCCAAATTCAATAGCTTTAGGAGCTCTCTGGATTTTTCCTCTGACCTCTTCCTTTCTTTCTCTTTCCCTTTAATTTCATCAGTTAGGTAAGCAGTCATTCCCATTGTCATACATATTTAAAATGCAATTGGGGATGCAGGAGATAATGGAAATCTAATTAAGTCATCTAATCAGAGCAATAAAGTTAATTATGTGCAACACAGTTTAAACAAGAACATTTGCTTCTTTTCCAACATAGGAATATTTATGTGCACTAAATTGTCAATTTTATGTTTTCTTTTAGTTCTAGTTTAGGGTACACTTAAAGTGTTATTTTATAAGTCATTAAGATTTTAATCTGTGGATTGTTAGCTCTGTGAGTTGTTAGAAAACCCATAGTGATACAACTGTGAGCAGACATGTTCTCTGGGCCATGTTCTCTGTTGCACAGAGAAACCCACTGACTGCAAGACGCACAAATAGTATTGAATCCAGCTTTGAACAAAGATACACAAGCAAAATATTAGCCTGTTAGAATTTCTTTAACATGCTGTGCCCCTATAACCCGTTTTGATGAAATCTTACTGTTTTGCCAAAACAAAGAACATGGAAAAAAAACAATAATCAAAACATTGTTCTCTGTTATCGAACATAATTTAAATGATCTTTTTTCAGCCTGATTTCAAGTACATACAATAATAATTGTAAATACAGTTTAATAACCCATTAATTGTAATGGCTTTCCTGTCATACAACTCACCAATGAGAAGAGATCTATAGATGATAACGGTGGCTATTTTTATGCGATCATGATATGCAGTGAACACAAATTACAAAGGGGCCTGAAACAATAATCAACCATGTTTCTTAAACAAAAAATATAGGTAACAAGCACAAAAATTGAAGTCCATAGATTCAAATTATGATTATCTTCTATCCCTATGCCATTTTCTAAAAGGTGATTTTATTTGCCCCCTTATGGCAATTATAACACGTCAAGTAATTTAATAGATTTCATTTAAATCAGATAATAGAGGGAGCTAAATCGAAACAACAGAGTCACTTGTCCCCAAAAACCGCATCTGTTGACAAATGTTATGTACTTACGCACCTGCTGAGCTTGGAAGTCTCCCATCATGTCTGCGGATTCACAATGCAGCATATCCTTGTCAGAAAATGCATTAGAAACAAACAGTCAGAAACAGAGAAGCAAAGAGAACATCAGAATTAATTACTGAGGGAAAAATGGGACAAAGCAGCATTCAGTATTCTAGTAAAACAACAAGGCAATGTTAAAAGCACCACTGCAATGCAGGATGAAATAATGAGAGTTGGAGAAACCCTCTGGTGCTCATAGTATACCCCAGAGATAGGAGGAGACAATGGGAGAACCATTGTTATTGTCATTTCAATGGCTTTCTCCACTTACTGTGTCCTACATCACTTGGACCAGGGATGTCCAACTAAAGCCCTGGAGGTCCAAGATCTGCACTGTCTGGAGTTGGACATACCTGCACTAGAAGACCTTTGAAGAATTATTTTATTCTGTTTAGGATGAAAAACAACAATATTCTAGCCCAGGCAGCACCCGACCCAATAGTGACTCGTTTTTGTCTGAAGGTTAATTTGAAGACTAATTACCAATAAATAGCCCTTTTTAGCTAAATGCAAACACAAAGGGCAGCCTTTTTGGTGGTCAATGTAATGATCGCCTGATCAATTTAAAATAAAAAGGTACAAAGGAGTACATACTAGTTACAGCATTAATGGCTATCATGCATTCAAAATGTCAAATGTATGTATGGGGAAAAAACCCTTCTGTACTTGTTTTGGATATATTAGGATGGGATTAGGACCCTTTCAATTTTGTATTGCTGCCTGTAACCTTGCTAGGTGGATTTATCCTATCCATTTGCCCTGCATTATTGAATTAGACAAGAATGGGAAAACCAAAATGTTGGCATTTTCACAAGAACAAGAGGTGAGGGCAAATATTCCAATGTGGATACCTGTTTGTTTTAGTGACAACTAAGGCTCACCATTTACATTACAATCTCTCTTCAAACTTTTATTTAATGCATACTTTATATGGTGGTCAGTGTAACTGAATAAAAATCTTCAAAGGTAAAATAAATAAAAAAAAATTGTTTGCATTTTTGTTTAGTATTTTTGACAGTTTATTTTCAGCAGTACTTCTTCTAATGACATCAACAACACACTTTTATTTTGAACTGCTTTTAATCTTTCAATGGTTTAATCTGGACTTAAAATAAATACAGCTATGACAAAGAACCTACCATGAAAGCATATTTATATGCTCCTAATCCATGCTTTCCTATCAAAGCTGAGCATCAGGGACAGTAAAACATATATATTCATAACCTGTTTTATTTTAGAACTATTTGATGAGGTTTTGGATGATAAGGAAGACACCAGAACTCATCAGCTGCTTAGAAACTCTGGAAATTGCTTCTAAAAGTCCTGTCTTGTAGTGTAGTTGTAGAATAGTGCAGCAATATATCTGAAGATTAAAGGGATCTTATTTAATCAATGGAAAAATACACACTGCTCAAACCACAGACACTATTAGTTTGGAAGCTGCTTCGGAGAGATAAGAAGACCAGTGTTTCATGTAAATGAGGCTCTGCCATTGCCGTGATTGAATCCGCTGCGTAAAGTGTCCTAATTTTGCTGATCTGTAATGAATGAATTACTTATAATGACTCACATCAAAGATTGTTCATTGTGCGATTCATGTTTCTATGTTTTTTTTTCTCTCTGAAATGAAAGCAAACTCACCCTGAAATGATCCTTAACAGGATATGCTTCAATTTATTTTTACTGAATCTAATGGACAACAATGACCTCACTGTGTATGTGAAAGGCATGTACAAAAAGGAGGACTCTGTTTTACTAAGAAATGTACATTATTTGTGTCATCTACATAGCTGGCTATTAAAGGAGCTATTGTGCAATACAATCACTGCTTATCAACCCAAAGAGACACATATAATAACAAGATACAAAGGACAAGGGCCAGATGAAACCTAGCAACCAGTCCAGATCAGGGGGGTGGCAGTGTAATACCCACTGAAGAGTAAAATCTAGTCTCTAGTTAGTTACTAGTGGTGACAACCTGTGTGCCATTCCTTCACTCTGTATATTAAATAATCTTATAAATATAAATACTGTTCTGGTAGTCAGGGGTACGTTAAAGTCAAAAACACTACAGAAACAGAGATACTTCTAAAAATCAGGATTGCTCTAAGGCAGTGTTTCTCAACCAGTGTTCTGTGGAACCCTCCAGTTCCTCCAGAGGTTGCTAGGGGTTCCTTGATCAATGAGCAATCTGTGCCTCTCAAGTCAGTTTAGGAAATACCAATAGTTTTTTTGGCTATGTATATGGGTGACATTCTTCCCAATGGCCAGTAATGTAAGCATTCTTCCTACTGATACCCGCATTAATGTGAGCTGTGCATATAGTAATTATAGCAGGGGTTCCCTGAAGAACTGAGATGTATTTTAAGGGTATAAGGCAGAGGTAGGCAAACCCTGACCTTTAGGCCCCCCTAGGTATTTATTTTTGAATCCAGCCTAATTGAATTGTCGAGTTCCCACGATATCATCGATATCATAGAGTTTCTGCACAGTAACCCCAATTACTATGCCTAAAGAGCAAAAGCAACGCGCAGCTACCAGTCTCCGGAAGGTTGTCCTCGAAGCATTGTGTCTTCAACCCCAAATGGACTGACAAATTATTGTTTGTTAAACGCGGCAAATAAACCCTGTGTTTATTGTGCAACGACACTAACAGCACTTTTAAGAGGTCGAATCTCAAGGGGCATTTCGATGCCAAACAAACATACAGAGACTACACTGCGGATGAGCGGAAGATTGAGGTTGCACGCTTGCAGTCACGGTTGGAAAAAACCTTTCCTTGGACACCTTGTTTCTTCTGGCCTAGTGTGCCTTCTTGACCTCCTAAAATGGCCTAGTAGTCCAAAAAGTTTGCCAACCCCTGGTTGGCAAATGGTATATTAAAGCCAAATTCATTCAGTCAAAATTTGTGTATTTTTAAATTGAATGATTTACCTACTTACTTATGAAGGGTAATTGTTTTATTTATTGGGAGATGTCTCTTTACTTTCTGTCTATATGTTTGACTAAAGACAAAACCAGAAATAAAAAGTATTCTCCCCACTCAGGCATAGGGCCCACCACCAGGGCCTGTAAACACACAACTATTGGTGCTCTATGTAAACTCCACACCATTAGTACCAGTTCTTAATTGGTCCTAACTATTGGTCGTAACCTAGTTAAGGTATAATAATATTGTGTAAATAATATGAGAATATTCCTATTAATGATAAAAAAAAGAATTGTTTAGCCAATATTTATACAAGGAAATGCGTAATGGTGACGGTGCTACCTATAGACACCTACCTACTGTGCTTAATGATAAATCTGTCCTTGTCTATTTGAAATCAAATAGTTTGGGTTGATGCTGTGCTTGAAAACACAAATTTATCCTGTCCTAATGACATTATCATATTGCAAGAAAGTCATTAGTTCTTTTACAGAGTCACAGTTATGCTCTGGAATAAAAATATACTGAAAAGTCATTGCCTTTCTTAAGCAATAATCTGTCAGACAATTGCAAGTTTTACACCTTTGAAGTGAGTTGAAAGCTGAACTGCAGTTTTATTTTTAGGGCTTTATTTATAAAACCAGGAATCGGACATTTCCACAAACATTCCCTCGCGGGAATCTCCCGGGTCCACGTGTTTCAATGGCAGTAATTGATTCCTATGCGTGAATGTTTGAGGGAAGTCGGAGACTGTTCTTTAACTGAACTGCTTATTCTGATGTAACTGCACACTGACAGCTTACAGTGTGCTTTACGAGGTGCAATAAGCAAGATGAAGCCTGACAGATAAAATGCTACTCTGCACCACAAGTATTTGGGTTGGAGGGGCCTTTCCAAAAGCAGCAGCCTGGTGCTGACAATTACTTGGATTTTCTTTACTTTCAATGCCAGTGAACTTCCAGAAAAGTTCATTTGGTCAACTGGGGACAGATAAGCTCAAGTAATTCCATCAATGAAATGTTGAATAGGTTTTATAAAATATACAAACATTAGGTTAGAAACCTTTATACACAATACAAAAATAACCCAAAGTAATCATGTTAATGTTTCTGTCCTATGCTTAATCCTCTCTTTTGTTGAAAACACTGTCGAGCATCAATGTTTTGGCAACAAATCTTTGAAAGCTTCCAGCCCAGAATGACTGAATCTCATGGACATTCATAGTAGTAATATGACTTTTCACAGTTTAACTCCCACACCATTGTTAAATACTTTTTTTTATCAGTCAGAAATATTTTGGCTATACTAAATAAATAAAATCGCTCAAAATGATTGTGTGGAATTCTCAAACGATTCATGAACTAATTACAGAATCTCAGTTTAAAACTCTAGTGTAAAGCAGTGTGATTCAACAAGCATGCCAAATTCTTAACAGATGTACATATCATGTATAATGAGGCGTACAATGCTCGTACTAATGGAACCCATGCACACAAGGAAGTTGCTTGTGAAGTGTTTAATGCATTGTAGAATAGAAATTAGTCCGGTAGTATTTTCACTAAAGCTGTGAACCACAAAGCAAGGTAATGTATTGCTAAGAATTGGAGTGGGTGAAACACAGGTGCCCTGGGGTAAATTTGCATTGATGGGCATCCTAATATGCTGACCTGCTTCACCACAGTGCAGTGGTGTAAATGGACCCAATCACTAAAATGCTTCTTTACCATGGTAATGTAATTCACAAAGTTATGTTCAAAGTTTAAAGATTTGCAGCTTTAATTAAAATAATATTATGTGACTATTAGGTGACCCTGCTGTAAAGATCATATATGACTACTGTCTCTTATTTGTGCTCCAGCATAGAGACCCGTAGCCATACCATCATAGAAGTTCAAAGCCATGGTCAGCCATTGCCTCTTTCTCCAAGCTGCTGTTGAGCAACAATAGGCATTGGAATAAGTGCAGGTACACATCAATCAGCATTGCAAATAAGTTGCAGGATGCCTAACTGGATAAAAAAGGTAAAATCGTATTTTGTGGAAAAGATTTAGCGGGGTAATTGTTAATGATCCACAGCAATGGTAAACAGTAAACGTAAGAATTAAAAATGTAATTCAGTTAGGATCTATATTCTGCACTTCATTGTGGTGCAAGTGTATTTTGTTAAAGCAGCCAGTTTGTCTGAAAGGGCTACCAGTACACAACACACAGAAATGGATATAAACCATTTTTTCCGATGCAACGCAGCACAATGCATTTGTTGACACAGCAATGAGGGGGCTTTAGGATGCCTTTAAAAATGAATTGCAGTACACATGGTAATGTGAGTTGCAGTTACACACAGTAAAATATGCATTTTACTGCACATTACTACAATGCGTATAAATGAACAGGCCCTGCATCTGTACCCTCTTACTAAACTCTGCATTCTGACTGTCGCATCAAAGTAGGTATCCTACTGCAGTATCAGTAGAGTAAGCAGCTCCAATATTCTCCTTATGGTAAATAGTCCCTACAAGTTTCACTAAGGTCAGCAATCTCTTCCTCTAGTATAGCACCAGTATAGCATATAGCACCAGAATGTCTGCAGCTTCTTCTGTCTATTGCACACTTAGGCTACACACAGGCTCCATATTTTCTCAATGGGCTTTCTGTGAAGTCGAAAAAAAATGCCAGTACAGCGGGTAGCCTGAAAAGCTGTAACAACATATTAAAGCCTTAAAAATTTAGAATAGTCGAAGAACATTTAGGAGTTCTTGTTTTTTGGAATTTACTTGTAATATGTCTGATCTTGGAAACACTGAGAAGGCTGGTATGTATGTTAATGAGCCTGTGGCCCCAAAAAATGGCTTTCTGGCTATGTTAGAGCTGCAAATTTTATAATTCTATCTCCTTCATTTTGGGGCTCATTTGCTAGTGTTCAATGTTTTCATCCAAGATTTACACAAATTTCCCAAAGATTTGTATTATTTTTAATTACAAAACGTGTAAAGCATGGATGAATGTTGAGTGAATCGTGAGCATAAACATAAATAGATGAATAGAACGTTCTATCTAACAGGTCATGATGTGGCTTGAAGCTCGGCAATGGCCCTTTAAAGATGATGCTTCCCAAGCAGGAACTAAAATACTTCTTTTGATAGATAGAACTGCTAAGTAAGACTTATATAATTCACCTGTTTGGCAGGCAACCTCTATGCAATTTCGATAAAATTCTGACACCCATTTAGTAATTAGCTGACACACACATAAACAGTTGGACAGCAAAACACACCGGCAATCATTACACAACAAACCAACTACATAAAGATATAAAACAATCATTATTAAGCACAAAAGGTAATTTGGTTGTTAGAATGTCATAATTAAAATGATGGTGATTGACAATTCTCGTCATCTGAAAAATGCAGTACGTCAATATGAAACAACTAAATGTAGATAACCTCTGGGTGATGCTCTCTGTAATCCAGATTATGTACAGCACATGTTTGCATTTCCCTAGCCTTCAGCCATATGTCTAAGATATTATTTGTTCTGTA
The DNA here is from genome assembly GCF_032062135.1 of Pyxicephalus adspersus. Lineage (NCBI taxonomy): Eukaryota > Metazoa > Chordata > Amphibia > Anura > Pyxicephalidae > Pyxicephalus > Pyxicephalus adspersus. Next base: position 124,201,021 of record NC_092859.1, read on the forward strand.
ATGAAAACCATTGGTGGTAAATGAGATAGACAATGAGTTGGAAGCTTCCCTGGGTATCAGCTCTCTTTTATGACCAATTTAATTTGTTATACAGAAAAAAAAACAGAATCTGCTTTTTCTTGCCCTTTTTAAAGGGAACCTGTCATGACTACTGTTGGCCTGTTACAGTCAAGCCCCCTATCCTGTGCTGGAGGCTATCACTTGTATGCTACACAGGTCTTCTTTTTTTTTTTTTTTTTTTTTAATTTATTTTTTATTAGCAACCAATAAAAACAGACAATTACAGAACTCAAACCAGTGTATACAGATGGCAAAAGCAAATAAAAGCGTGAAAAGGCATACAATTTTACAGAAATAGTCATATCTAGCAACTTGAGAGAACATATAGCATGCCATGTAATGATAAATGGAAAAGAGAAACAAATTGTATACGTACATAAAAACATTTCCGTTATACCAGTAAGCATTCAACCATTAGGTTTCATTGGTCGCTGATTTTATATTAAAGAGTATAGGAAAAGAGAGAAAAGAAAGAGAGAAAAAGGAGAGGAGAAGTAAAAAGGGAGGGGGTGCTGTATAGGGATATAAACAGAAAGGAGGGTAGTGGGGAGGGGGGGCAGGGGGAGTAGGGATTGGTGCACAGTGGAGGCGCTGTATGCTCACGGTAGTGGGCGAAGCAGCCGCAAATAATCTGCAGTGGTCTTAAATTCGTCCCAATAATACCAGGTACGTATAGGTCTGCGTGCTGAACGGTCTCCTGCACTCATAAGCTCCTCCATGTATAGAATATCATTTACCCTGGTCAACCATTGCTGCACAGTAGGTGGAGCAGTTTGTCTCCATAGGGGGGGGATGCAAGCCTTGGCTGCATTCAACAAATGTCGCAGCAGCGACCTTTTATAGCATTTCCTCAACATTGCTGATACATGAAGCAAAACAAGCTCTGGTTTATCCCTTATCGACACTTCTGTCAGCTTTAGCACAATATCAGCAACAGCCGCCCAGAACGATACTAAACTAGGACAGTTCCAAAATATATGCAACAACGTACCAACGTGTTGTCCACATCGCCAACAGTCTGAGCTAGTGTGTTGAAAGAGTTTTGCCAGCCGATCGGGGGTTCTATACCACCTGGTAAGCACTTTGTAATTAGTCTCCTGATAACGATTACTAATAGAGGCTCTATGTCCTATACAGGTCTTCTAAGGACCCTTACCAGCACAGCCTGAGATAGCTTTCAATACCGGATGAGTCATGACTGTGATAGGTAACCAATGTGAGAAGTGCATTTAATCACCAATTTTGCCCCCAAGATAATTTGAAGATTGGTGTATTAGTTAAGCATATGTTCCTATGTTGAGAAACAAGGTGGTTTGGAGAACGACTCAATTATAGTTAGGTGTTCCAACTTGATATTTAATTTTATTAGAACAATGACATTATTTTACATGCAGCTCTCATAAGTGCCATGATCATTAATCTTCAGACAAACAAAATAAATGTTGATAGTCAAAGCAAAAAGTTGTAAAGATTTGTCAGTGTAGTTTGGTGGTTTACATGCTTCATGATGGCTTACAGTTTACACCCTTTGGCTCCAGTGAATGAAGCAGGCTATGTATTCTGATACGTATTCTAAAGAATAATATTTGTGACCCAGTCCACATCCAAATCTTTTCTGTCAATTCTGTGACATTTCTTTACAACTCATATGTTTTCATTTGCATGTTTCAGAGGCATTTGATAGGAGAAAATTGATGTACTCCAGATATTGCAGCATCTAGAGCATTTTCCAAATGCAGCACAAGGTTTTAAGTTAGGAACTTACAAACATCCAAGGGGTATGATTACAGGATACCACTACCATACTCATTAGCACCATGTACAGAAAAAGAGAGCTTGAGGGATGGGGGTTGTATGTATGTGTAAAAATGTGTTGCACTACTATTGGCAATTTGGCATCCATTCCAACCCAAGCTGCCAGTGCATTAGCCAGATTGCCAGGAAAGCAAAAGGACACTGACAGCAACTTAGCCATCATGAATTTCATATTGTTCATAACAAAGTGCAAAGTTGTTAAATTCATGTTTTTTTTTCAGTGTGCAATTTCTACCTGTGGTTTTCTGCTAAGACAATACTGTTGCAGCCTACTATCAGTGCATTTGTCAGATTTGCGGAATAAAAGCCTGACAGCCATTTGGCCATGCTTTATTGTGCATTGCTTGCAGCAAAACTAATACTTATATAATTACCAACACAGGAAAGTGCCAGCCACTTGGCCATTTTGCCGTATGCACTGCTTGTGCCAACACTGACACTTGTGGACCTGCCAGTCTTCTGCAGGATGCAAAACTGACCCCTAGTAAAATGTTCCAGTGCATTTGCCAGGAATTAGTACAAACATAAAATAACAAGGGATACAGTACCATAAAAATAATAGTACAAAAGAATATATACTTAAAATTAAACAAATATTTTATGCACAAACAAAAAGCCAAGCTAGCAGTGTCCACTGTTGGCTATTTGTAAAATACATTTCCAGTATGGTGACTATCGGGAGAGTGTCAGATACAAAGTGCCCCCCGGCATCACACAGAGTAGAAAATAAATCAATAATTTAACTAATGTTATCACTGGTGGCTAGCGTGCATCCCAGATCTAGAACATCTCTGCCAATTTTGCCTATGGGTTTTAACTTAAACATGACCCTACAGCAGCACTGTCCTATTCACCCTAATGTAAGCGTCCTCATCAAATACTGTACTCGCTGGCTTGTAGGCTGTGTAATTCTAATGAAAAAAAAAATTTCATGGACTCTAAAGTCTATTTATACCTAAAACTTTTATACCTAAATTTAGTCTATCATCCTATTATTTTTGTTTATTTCATTGAACTAGAACAGAATGGATGGGCCCCATATGACAGTCAACGAAGATTCTAAACTTTCCCCCAATTTATCCAAAACATAAAAAATGGGTATAGATACACGATCATATTTAAAGTATATATGTGATAGATCTTTATTCTAGGCTTAGATTAAACTATATGAAGTGTTACACATGGGCCCGATTTATCAAAGCTCTCCAAGACTGGAGAAAAAAGACTATCATGGGAAATGGATTTGGAATAGATTTGGTTCGGGATTTAAAGCATTTGCCAGCTAAAAGCAAATGATTTTTAAGAAATTTATTCCAGGTTTGCTGTATCCCCCAGGTTCACTCATAATAGTCTATCTTCTCAGCATATAACAAAAAAAATTGAAGCTGAACTCCAGGCAGATTATCTTATTATCTCAATAAATGTATTTTTAATGCAAGCAGTGTATCTGAATTTGAAGTTATCAGCCTCCTGTAGTACCTGTCAAGTACAACTTCGTTGGGCAGATGCAAAGCAGCACAAGACGCTAATCGGGTGTGTTGCAGTGCTCATATACTAACAAGAAGTATGCTGATAGAAAAACAAAAAGGCAGTAAAGGAAAGTGTAAGTCCTGCAGGGCATTGAGAAATATACCTAACCTGTTGTTTAGCTTGACTTTTAGCCAAAGCACAGTTTTATTTAAGGTAGATAACACCCTGTACAATATTCTAATATTCTAGTATTGCACCCCCCCCCTTCTTATTAAAATATATATTTCTATAGATATCCTTGCAATCAATTGTTATTGGCATTAAAACAGCCTTGTACATTGAACTCCCCATCCCTAAAATACAGGAAGCATGGTGCACACATGTTTAATGTCATGGCATAGGGATAAGAATGTAATAGAATGGGGCAGTCTGTCAGTGGCAATGGCATCTGGGCATTCAAGTTTGCACCTTCAGGTTTGCATTTGATATATATGACTAACAATCTACAGATACCAGGATGATCAAGGATTGTTGTTTAGAAGCTCTGTCTATCAAAATATTTCAGTTTTGTAAAAGACTAAAATGATTATTTTAACATTTCTAGAACTGTACATTCAGCAAAAGGTGATACAGACTATGACAGCTCATGGGCATTACTGTTGCTATTATCTCAGTTATTACTATAACTAAGCCTAACTTACGATCAGGAATTCATGGCAGCAGTAAAATAGTTATAAATATTTATACTTTCTGCACACTTCTATTCCTTATTTTCCAAGGCACATGTAAATTAAAGATAGTAAATATAATATCTTTTCTGCCACTGGTCTAATACTTTTGGGGACCTTTTGTGTAACTACAAATGTCCAGTCTCCATTTGCACAGCTTCAAATTCTGTTCCATCTATGAATGTTGAGTCACACATTTTAATGCTTTGCTCCTGTTATAATACATAATTGAAGTAGAGGCAGAAGAAAGCACATCCCTTAATGCAGTTATATATTCATTAAAAATAACAATCTCTATTTTTAAATACAACAAGTAAAAGTATCTAAATTGTCCTGTATTCCCTTTCACAGCAATTAGTAATTAGGCCTTGCTGCAGTGCTAAAGTTCTGACAGAAGGGAAGAGTACAGCAGTCAGTATGATGACTGGCTTGTTAAAGGGGCCGTCAGACTTCAGGACCAGAAGATATCAGGAGTCTTCTGAGATGCCAAGAAAGACTTACTCAGCAAAACCTTTCTGTATGCAAACTGGGATCTACAGGCTGACCACCAACATATCAGCAAATGTGTTCATGCTTACACTGGTCAACTCCCATCTAGCACAGGGATTGACTTATAAAACTCATTTTCAGCTGAAATTCCTATTACACATTGCAACCGCTACCCCTTCTGAAACTCCTGTACAGGGTTCCATATGAAAAAGGAATTATCCTTGACCTAATAGAAAAATACTCCCCTAGCCTTTCTATTCACTCCTTCAATGACCTACTAATGACTTTCTCACTCATAACCTCATCACGGCTCCAAGACTTTTCTAGAGCTGCCCCGACTCTCTGGAATGGTCTTCCTTGTCCTATTTGGCTTGTTCCTACTATTTGCTCATTTTGAAGAGCACTCAAAACCCATATTTTCAAACTTGCCTACCAGTCTTCTTCTGTTTTTTTAAAGCTCTCACGACTTCCTACCACTACATATTCCACCCCCTATTGTGTGACATTTCCCCCACCTCCTAGATTGTAAGCTCTTCGGGGCAGGGTCCTCTCCTCCTCCTGTGTCACTGTCTGTATCTACCTGTCATTTGCAACCTCTTTTTAATTACAGCTCTGCGTAATATTTTGAGCTTAATAAATCCTGTATTTTAATAATCATTAATAATAACAACCATGTTTACCAAAGTTCTTACCAGGTACACCCAACCAGGTTTATTACAGCTGCAAATGTTTTACAACTCCCAGCATCATAAATCTTCTATTGAGGTGATCTTTCCTTAGTCCTTCAACTTTCTGCTCCTGCCCACCTGGAGTATATGCCCTGCTCACCCAGGAGTAGTGAATATTCAGTAGTCCTCACTTATAAGCCTTATCGAAGTAACTCCAGAACATGAAATCCTTTCTATTACTGACATGTCCCAACTAACTGTTTACCATTTTCTCTCCCTGATCTTGATGACCTCAAATCTTATTGAAGTCCATGGTGCCACCATTAACTAGAAAGACTAACTTCAGTTAAGGGGAACTCTTCTGCTTTTTAAACCCCTTTACAGTCTAATTAGCAAGCTAGAGGTATGTTCCTGACCAAGCTTTGATACCATTGCAATGGAAGACATGGACTCGACTTTCTGGTCCAGAGATCTGTATTCCAAGATAGTCTACACATAAATACAAGAAATTTTATTTTATTATATGTATTGCAATTGTGTATTTAACTGTTAAACTGGAGTTTAGCTTCAGGTTTACACTGTCTATCTGACAATGAATTTTACATTCACAAAAGCATTTAGCAATACTTAGGATTACACTCTGGATTATATAGTATTATTTTCAACACCACTTTCAACCTGGGAAACCTTCTCACTGTAGTGATGGGTTTAGAGACACCTGTCATCATGTCATTATGTGTAGGTGTAAATGCGGGGAGGGTAAGGGAATGGTTCTAACTTCGGCCTACTTGTAAGGTAAGAGGTACATTTTCAGGATGCACAGGATTCATCTATATGTTTTTGTTAGGGTTTTTGATTTTGTTATTCAGAAGTACTGTAGAAAAGATAACTTACGTAAGGGGGATATTTATGAAACAGAGACATGGCTAAAATCTCAGCACTTTCTCATACTGTTTATTCTCCCTAGCTTGTTTAATACTTTATTACAGCAAGGAAGTAAATAATAAAGAGTGGTTGAACAGTCAGTATTCAAATATGCATTTGATGTAATTCATTCAGATAAAACCCTGAACAAATAGAGATTTATAATCAAGAAATATGCAAACAGAAGGGTTTTGGCTTGTAAAAATATATATTCATTTGTTGTACATTAACACCATTAATAAAATTATATTTGACAGCAGACAAAGTTAATTCCATAAGGCTCTGGACTAGCTTGTATCTGACCGATTTAGATCATTTAAAGGCTCATGGGAAAACATACATCATAAAATGTCACAGGACAATAAACTATAATTAAAATGTATGTTTTCTCATGAGCCTTTAAATGATTGCATGACTGTAACTTTATGTTATTTCCAGTACCCACATTAGGTGAAATGTGTCGGGAAATTACATCAATTGTACTGTAATGAATATTCAGTATTGATATGTTCTTGTTAGACTTAAAGGGCAAATAAATGCCCCATGTACTAAACCGGTCAGATACAAGCTGTCTAGAGCCACTGTCAAATATATTTTGCTATTTTTCAGTGTTAATTTACAAAAAATTTATATATTTTTTTGCATGCCAAAAAACAATTCTGTTTGCATATTTCATGATTATTACAGCAAAGCATTGAGATCTTTTTTTTTTTTGTAAAGTTAACATGTTTTATCCAGGCTGATGTCTTTAGCTTAGGTGTCTTTGGAGCAAAATTTACTGTATATACAAATAAATCAGTCCAAATATTTTTAACCTCACTGTTTTCCTTTTATGGTTTCAAACCCAACTCAGTTTACTCAATCATACGACTAACAGATTTACAAGTGTATTATAATAACAATTTTTATCCATTTCATTTTTTGCAGCTCCAGAAGGCAGTGAAAGAACAGTATATTTAGTATGGTTTAGTTTACAAAGTGTTAGAAAATGGTTAAGTTATATCTGCATATCTTGGCCTGTATGTGGCCCTCAGGGACTGAAGTTAGGAATCCCTGATCTAAAGCCTGAACTTGCAAGAACATAATATATAATATGAAATAATCTATTATTACAGAAAAGCCCATGGGACTAGCAAATCAAAAACCAGCAATGGCAATACCATTGATGTCAACAAATCATAAAAAATCACCATGCAAAGCGCTAGGATAAGATTATATGAGCCTGTACCCTTTTTTATTATCAGTAATAGTGAATGATTTCATTTCAATGATCTGCTTAGTGTATATGTGTTATGTAAAAAAGTGTAATCTGTTTTACTATTTAAGTTAGGTAAGTGTATCAAGTAAGTAACATTACCGAATGGATGCCTCGGCACAAAGTATCCTGTAGTGCTAAATCATAAGGCCTCATGTCTTACTATTAAGTGTTATGGGGTGAAATGCAACAAAGCGTCAATTTACTCATGTTACGTCTTGGATTGACCATCTTAAATAAACCTTAAAACTTCCGAAGCATTAGACATGTGTTTTGGAGAGTGCATATCTAATTTCAGCAATGCAAAAACTGTTTAGTTGACAGTGTTCTGGAGGTGATTGTAAGCCAAGTCCGGTAGCAGGTATTTCTTTAATGGTGCTAATAATGTTTTACAGCCAAAAGTATTTAACAGAATAAACAGCCAATGGGTTTGAGGATACAAAGATTTAGCTTAATATTAAAACGGAGGTATACATTAACAACAAAAAAAAGTGCAAGCAGGTAGGTTGTTTATAGTGGAAGGGACAGACAATGTCCCTTCTGTAATAAAACATATGTATCTGACAGTTCACAATCTTTTCTGAAATGTACACTGAGCTTTGAATGTGTAGCTCATTGTACAATACTAGGTACTCTGGCATACCTCCAGCTGCCGAGAATGAATTGAATTCACAAGGGCATGCGCATGTGCGTAATGTAATTTTGATTTGGCCAATCAAGATGGCCAAAGACCTAAACCCGGAAAAAAAATGGGTGAAGATAGCAGCACCGGTGCCAGAGCCAGAAGAGGTGAGTGGCTTTAAAAAATGTCAAACAGGCAGGTAATTTCACAGCATAAAGGACATTGCCTGTCTCTTCTGCAATAAACAACATGCCTTCTCACAATTTTCTTTTCTTTTAATGCTAAATTTTAATAAAATGTTACTATAAGGTATTAGTAACCACAATCATTTAAAAAAAAAAAAGTCACACAAAATTACAACATAAAAAGGCTCAAAATACTTTCAGAGGCTTTCATTTCACTTATTCACAAAGTTTTGCAGATTAATACAACACATGGAAGACATAGTGGGTTACTAAAAATAGGAAATAGTCAGATGTTGGATTTTATTTTTGATCTTGTAACAAAAGGTGAAAACAGGACAGTTGCCAGGGGCAAATAAAACATGTTTCTTTCTTACAGTTTCATATATCAGTCCAGTGAGTGTGTTTTAATCTGACTGCATAGGATGGGAAGCGCCTTTATTCCCCCTTTCTCCTTTTTTTATGCATCAGATACAAATAGGAAGATGTAAAACTGCTGCTGTATGAAAATATAGAAACGCCAATGACAAATTAAGCCACTGCTACAAATACTGAACTAAGGCTTATGACATCACACTGTTAATAAAACTAGAAACAATTAAAACAGAAACAATTAAACAGATATAAAAATGCTCTAAAAAAAATACCATTCTGAAGCAATGGGCCCTTTAGCAGATGCCACCACTGTACCCTCCCCAATACTTATCTAATTTTTGCTACTTACTGAAAAGCTATGGATATTTTTTTAATGCAATAAAAATACCATGAATATTTTAAACTTCCCGTTTTTGTCCAAAATAAACTGTCTGTCTACCATACAAATGTTAATAATCATCTTTCTTTAAATCATAAGTCTGGAAAATCCACCTTGAAAGAGAGGAGGTTAAAGGCTTAGTTACAAAGCCTTGCTGACACATTAAAAATGCAGTTCTATAACCTATACAAAGCTACTAAAATCAATGAATGGCATCAAATGGCGCCCACATCAACCCAAGACATTATCAGCAAGAAACTGCGTACAGGATTTAATGTGATACTGGCCTATGCTTGCAAGATGTATGTATACCTACAGAAAAATGTGCAATAACTATAGAGCTGATTAAATCCAAGTCACGGTAAGGCAATAACACAGTTTGATCAATAGTCACATGTGAAGAAAGCCATTTCGGTGTTTAGGAACCTTCACTGAAGGTGATTTTTGTAACTGACATAAACAGTATGAGATGCAGTTCTCAGAATTACTAGCACCAGCACAATGTACTAGGATGATTTGTTTCCAATGGATGAGTTCAAAAATCTGTTTTATCTGCAAACCATTTTAGTGACTGATATGCCGGTATTCCGCATTGCCATCTGGAAAGGCAGAAATTTGCTGTCCCCTACTGAAAACCATCTAATAGAGAAATCTACTATGAGTGTTCTTAAATAATACAGAACAGTAAGCTATGTAGATAAAGATTACTGCAAAGTATTGTTCCAGAAATAAAATATTGCCTTCTATTGTATTAAAGCTATCTATTGTAAAAATACTATAAAGTCTGCACTCCATCATGCTTGAGCGCATACAGACACACACAAATGTATGCACATATATACGCACGCCCAAATAGTTTATGGGTACCAGTTACACATATCTGAAAATCCCTGACTGATAAAAACACTTAATGAGTACCTAAACTCTTCTATATAAAGTAAAAATGTTGGTGTTTTTTGGGGGATTTTTTAAGTGCAATACTTTCTTTTTTTTTTTTTTAAAGGGTGCTGCACCGCCCCTTTAAAGCGTACCTAAACTCAGAATTTTTCACTTTACATAAAAGGGTAGTCAACCCTTTTATGTAAGTTGAAAATCCTGTTTTCTTTTAGGTGCAACACCTTTTTTTTTTTTTTTAAAGTGTGAGTGTGAGCGCAAAGTGTGAGCGCAAAGCCTCCCGAGATAAATACGTTAGGCATCCCGGGAAGCTCCTGGGCGCTCCTTCCTCCTTCTATGCATGTCTACGAGTATCTCGGGCATGCGCAGCAGGAACCTTTTTGCGCAAAGGCAATTTGAGATAGGCAATTTTTTTCATCCTACGTCACCCGATCTTGCGCCTGGGTCAGGTAACATAGGATGAAGAACAGGAAGAAGAAGAGAAGATGGCGGCGCCCACAGCAGCAGCTCCGGGGCAGATGCCGAGACGATGTGGGACCCGATGCAGTACAATTTTTTTTTTGTGCACTTTTGATTTTAGTTTCTTTTTAAGTCTTTATCACCATGGCAATCAAAACTTAATGGGAGCGCAGAGCCTCCCAGGATACCTACGTAATGACCTGACCTGATCTCAGCCATGCACAGAAGGGGCATCTTTTAATACAAGGGGAAAGAGATCCTGATCTCACACATTCACAGTGAGATCAGCTCTCTTTTTTTTTCCCTCACAGCGGCTATGATATCTGATCTCGCACAGTGCAAGAAGACCGGAAAAGAAACCAGAAGATGGCGGCGCCCAGCGCTTTCTCTGCGCTAGGATGAAGAGGAATCCCAAAAATCAAGTCACTAGGAGGACCAGTCCCATCGAGAGATCTGCAGTATTAAAGGTAAGTGTGATTTTTTTGTTTTTAGTTAACTTCCACTTTAAAGGTGATGTTTAATCTGCCTATATATTTACTTTCCTTGTTCCTACCCACACTCATTTTTTTTATTCTAGTACAATCAATAATTTAAACATTTTTGTTTCTATTTCATACTTAATTTTAGTCCTAATAACATGACCCAGGTAGCTAGGATGTTCCCCCCATACTTACCACCCTTTATGTCCTTCCATCCTTCCCTCCACCCTTCCACATTTTCCCACCACACCACGACACCAACAAACTCCTTTTGTGTAAAATGCACAACTTATTTTAAACATTTCCATAACCAAAACATTTTAGTAACAAGCATAATTACATCATAATTACATAACAATAACAATTACACTTTTCCAAAAACCTGAATCTTTTAACTCTAAAATTTGTACCCTTTCAAAATTATTACTCCTTCCTGGTTACAAGCCCTCGGAGACACCACTCACCACACTATACCAACGGGAGGAGCTGCCCAAAAACCATCTTTTCTGTTCTTACACTTTTAATGGTTCTCACTTCTGCCACACATATTTAAAGATGTCCTCCCATGACCCCAGCTGCAGGTGGGAAGGAAGCTTGCTCCCTTACTTTCCTAAAACTACCTCCCACCTCCTCTTTCCTCCCCTTTTTAACCCCTACTTTCCCCTCCCCATTTTTCAATCTTCCAACCTATCCACTACCTTATTCCTTTTATTCAAACTCCCTATAGTTCCCCTAGCCCCCTGGTCATGGCTGCCTTCTGCTCACCTTCTTTCACTCAGCCACTCCAGGCTGTTCCTTATGGTTGGCTCTCTATGCAATAAAAGCAGATTATGACTTGCAGGAGGGGTCAGCACGCTGCTGTAAATTGCTTTCCTAAACAAAAAGCTGTGATATTGCTCACTTGAAACTGAAATCCAATGAAGGAAATGACAGTAAAGCTGGGTAGAAAAGGGCTAGGTAACACTAAATGTCCCCAAGGCTGGAAATAATGCACAAATTGCTACAGCTGCTAATCCAGGTAGTGTTTACATTATACAGTGATATCAGAGTAAGCTATCAACACAAGTAGGTCTGTCCAGTAGGTACATACACAACCACGGATACAAATAAAAACATCTTTTTGCACTAAAACTTACTATTTTTACAGCATGATGTGAATATGTGTAAGACATATAGCAATGTATAGCAAAATATGAAAGAGTTAAGGAAGGGCTCAGCAGTTTTCCTTCTCATTGCTATATATTGATTTTTGATTCCCTAGCTGGCATACTGCGGTGGTACAATCCTATAGCAATATTTTTTTAGGAAGATATACTCGCTCTTGCTGCTTGTCTACAGCTGTAGTGAAAGTGAAGAGAAATTTATTATATACATCATAACTATATTTAAAAACTATTTAGTGGAAGCTTTAGGGATAGGTATGGATAGACTTTTCTATATATACACATAGAGGGGACAGCGCATGGCTAGCATTCTGGCCTTAAAGTACTAGGATCCCAGATGTAAATAGAATAGATTAGATGGAAATGTAACTCTATAATCTACTCAATTTGCTGGGGGTTTTTTTTGGTGCTATTTTTATAAATATACATACCAGGAATCTTTTTATTGGAACATAAAACGCAGAACGCTTTTTGCATATCAATAATTAAGACTTAGACTGGTAATTGAATGGTGGAAGTCACTGGTGGTGACCTACTGGTACATGCTAAGGTGGCTATGGTGACAATTGCATATACAGAACTGATTAATTTGGTCAAAGTTTTATCTTTTTACACTTGCCATGGACCGCCTTTGGGTGACACCCCACCTACCACATAAAGAATCTCTTTCCAGGTATTTAGGGGTTGGACATGACATAAAAGGCAAACTGGATGAGTTTAGGCCATGGGTACAACGTTTATACCTACAGGTATACATGGGTACTTCATGTGTATGGAGAAAAGTGCCATGTTAGACTGCAGTGTCTGGTGCTTATACTGCATATGTTAGAAGCAATAGCAGATCAAAGCATATCAAAGCTGCTAAATTCTAGGAAGAAAACATGAATATAAAAGCTCTGGTGTAGGCTCCAAACTAACTTCTGTGTACTGTAGATATAACAGGAATGGTAATGGAAAGAAGAATAGCACTGTAAAGCACAGTGGTGAGAGCTCTAAGCAACAATGACAAAGTAATTGTCCATGAAAACAGGTCCAAGGTACAGAGTAAAAATGGCAACTGTGTAAACTGCTGTAAAAAGCTCTCATTAACACATATACGCAGTAGGCTTCGTCTGCCCAGCCTTTTTCAAACTTAATTTTCAGTCAATTACAGTTCCAATAAAGTTTAAACCTCGCAAATGAAACTGCTAACTCTTTTAAGTGCCAGACTTCTTACCTAAAAGTTTTTAATATATAAAATCTCGACTTTTTCATCTCCTTACCTCATATAATAATAATATTTATCAATAGGCATATTTAGCAACAGAATCTTCTGTGAAAATGGGTGAGTCTAGGCTGAATGTTGTGTGCCACATTGGTATATGAGTCCCTATATGTTTTATGTCTTTTTAAAAATGTCTCAGTATGCCAAACCTTTTCTTACACCAACTAGCAAATCTATCCTTAACAAAGCAGCCATTGGATTTGAACGTATGCTTTACAGACGTGGTGGAGAGCTTAGATGAATGGGACAGAAATTCTACACTAAAGAAAATAAGACTGATTCACCTCTTGCTTAAAAACTTTTGATGTCTAGAACTCAACATAAGCCCCATAAATCCTATGTGCAGAAACCTGTCAGGAACCTAAAAACCATCATCAGTTTCCCCCCAAATTTCTTGCTGCCTGAAACCATGGCTTTTTTTTCAACATCAGTTTTTTAGTCCTCCTGAATTCCTACATAGCAACCTTTGAAGCTGAAGTATCTGAACGGGAAGTGCTTGTTGCTATCAACATTTTTAAAAATCATAAAAGCCTAGAATCTGATGGTTTTACAGCCCTCTTCTGTACAAAATAAATGTACTATGGTAATTGTTCCGCATCTGGTAATCTCTAATGTGCACTAGTTTGGGTCTCATCCCACGTGGTTATGATTTCCGACGCTGGCAAAGATCCACAGGTGTGGTCTAATTATCGCCCTATATCATTCCCTAACATGGATCTTAAGATAATTACCAAGATCCTGGCAACCTGGCTGAACCAGTGTTCGAGCATGTTCACTCTTAGGGATCAAAGGGGATTTGTACATTGTAGGAAGGTTGCTGACAATGTACGATGAGCAGTTCAGTTATTAAATATTGCGTCAGCATACTCCCTGGAAGCAATATTTTTATCCCTAGATGGACATAGGGCATTTGACACACTTTCTTGACCCTATTTTTTTTATTTGTCCTCTGCCACTGGGGATTTGGTGAATGGTTTTTAAAGTTGGATACAATTAATGCGGGGTGATGTGGGTACTGTACTGGAGAAGGAAGGTACAGACAGCAATAACAACATCAGCAAATCCAATACTTTCTTACTCTCATAAAAATGTGTTTTATCTATGATCATTTCAATATTAGTGGTGCTGCCTGGACAGAAAGCAGGGATTGTAGATGAATGCAGAATAATGTTCTATTCCCCCCTGGTTTGAGCTCCTTTCCTGGATGAACAGAGGCAGGGGTAACAACTCACTGCAACTGGATATCTGTATGCAATATAATAACAAATACATAAAATAACACTATTCTCCAGAACATCTTGATGATACCTTAATTGTATTGCAGCCACGGCCACAATATACAGCTGTGATTATCTGAATTAAAAGCAAGTATTATGAACACTTACATTGAACTCGCAGAGATCCACACTGTCCAGGCTTTTGCTTCTGTGGATCCGTCCTTTTATTCTCCGTAGAGATGGCTTTCCTTGGCTAGTACTTGAGGAGGCTGCATTGGGGTTCTCCGATGATGGGGTAACCCTACAATATATCAAATGTAACTGTTGAAAATTAACCCGTAATTTAAACATTTAAAATATCACCAATTAGTTTCCAATAGACTTTTGAGGTCGAGAAAAAAAATTAGGAAATTGTGTTTTATGTCAGGCATGGGCATTTGTTGTTGCTCATTGCTTTTATGTTTGTGTAAGACTTTGTGAAAGGCTGGGAGCACATAGAGTAGTAAGGGATGTTTAATTTGCCAAGAGTACTGAGTTAGATTTTTACCTCTGATTTTATTTAAGTTCTTCTTTAGCATTACTATGAATAGGATAGTAAAGTTAAAGTGTACCTATACTGAGAGATGATAGAGGCTACCATTGCTAAACTCATTGTACAGAGTGCTGATTGCCTGGCTGATCCTTTGGTTTTGATAGTTTTAGCCACACTTGAAACAAGTATGCAGCTAACTGTTTAACACATTGTGTGGCAATTATCTGCCTACGTGTGCTGCATAGTTATTCTGGGTCAGTCTCAGTATTAAAAACAGAGGATCAGAACACCCACCAAGCAACTGGAACTGAATGTATGAGGATTTTCTTGAGGAAAATAACATTAAATTTTTTGTTGTAGGAACATAGCAATCTTTATCATTTACACAACACAAGTAGACAAGGTGTTTAAATCAATGTTTAATGCTGACTTGATAACTCCTTTAAAACTGCAACCAGGGCTGTCTGTGGCTATCTTTGTGCCCCAAGAAAGACACCTCCAGTATCCCTTCTCCTCCCTTCCAGGCCAAAAGCCAACCCCAGTGACTGCACAATAAAAATGCGAATAACTGATCTTTTTTTTTTTAATTGACACCAGTAGTAAAAATGCCTCTGTAGTAAAAAGAAAAAAAAGTGTGCCTACTGCTAGTAGTGACTGATTCTAGCTCTGACCATGTAAGAACTGAGGAAGCTCTGTCTATTAACAGCCCTGCTGGCACCCCAAGATTTGGCAGTGGGGTAGGAGACAACAAAGGTAATTTGGATGTAAGGGGGCAGTGACACCTATCTCACAATTTATATTATATATGTCCAGAAATGGATAGTGCCCTTCTATAGGCTGGTGGTTGTTATACCACCAATTAACAGGAATGTACGCACAGTGTACCTGATTTAATAAAGCTCTCCAATTCTAGAGAGGATCCACTTACCTCAGTGAGGCTGGGTGAGCAAGCAAACCTGGAATACATTTCTTAAAAGTCATTTGCTATTTGTTAGCAAATGTTTTAAGTCCTGGACCAGATCCATTCCAGGTTTGCTGTGTCACCCAGCTTCACTAAAGAAGATGTATCCTCTCCAGCCTTGGAGAGCTTTAATAAATCAGACCCAGTGTACCTTAGTAGCTGGCCTAACGTCAATTTGTTCATAAATTACCATTCATAATACTTATCTCTCACTGGCCTGGACAGTACACATAGCTCTTTATATAAAAGATGAAGGAATACCAGAATTACTTTTTGTAATAGATGCTCACTGAAATGACATAATAATAAACAAAATTTGACTATACATCTACAGCAGCCGCCTATTACTTAGAGTAAGCTGATTTATTTAACACAGTAATGCCTGTTAAAAGCAAAAGACTAGACTGTATTTAACGATGAAAGCAGTGACAAATGATTTTTCCACAAATGAGTAATGTAATGGCTGTCTCATTGTTAAACATGTCAATGGGTATGAGAACAAGATTTTGCATGTCACAGGACTCAGTGAAACCATCTCAAAATATCAATAAACTGCATTGATACCGTACATCCTGAAATACTAATAATCCACAATGCAGGCAAAGCAGGCGATTACTTGATTAAAAGGGGTAATGTGTCTTGGTAAAACTGTGAGATGTTTAGAAAGTTTGTACAGAAGAGTATTGAACTTTAACTATGTAATACTAATTTCTAGAGTAGTCATATACAATCATGTGAAAAAGGTAAGCACGACCCATTGAAGTGATTCAACTATTTTAGCATTTTAAAACAGGCAGACATTAGACTTCTATCTATCTATCTATCTTTCTGGAGGAGTATGGAACTAAGGCTGCATACACACGTACAATAATTGTCATCATCCAAACGACCTTCCTGGCGGATCCGTGAAAGATCCTTTCCAACAACTAACGACTGCACGATGCATGAACGAGTGCTGTACATACAGCACCCCTTCACTTCCATTAAGATTGTTCGTCGTTCATCCTCCGTGGATCCGCCAGGAAGGTCGTTTGGATGATGACAATTATTGTACGTGTGTATGCAGCATGATGGACGGATTGATGGACGTTCGGTCCTTCAGACAATGGATTGATTGGGTTCAAATTGTTTGGTGATCTTTTTAAATCCCTTTACTCCAAGGCATCCACAGGCTTCTTTCTTTATGACTTTAGAGAGATCTTGGCATGTTGATATCACCTATGTTAATAGCAAATAAAAGCACAATATGTGAGGTTTAAACAGGTTGTACCAATATGCTCGCTTAAGGAGGTTCTTGTTATTTGTAGCCAATCTTGCACATCTGATTTTAATTTCAGATAGAGGTGAACTTATTTTTTTTTACATGACATATCTGCATTATTGTTAATTTTGAATATGAGAATGAGCACAACACGTCCATTTCATTTGTCAATTTTTTAAGTATATTACCTTTATATATAAACCTTGTCTAAATGACTTCCTCCTCAAATATGCTAAAATAAACCTAACAAATTAAATGAGGTGTACCTACTAGGGATGAACGAGAATGCCTCTGGCATTCTCGCTCAAATTTCCTTGAACTTCCGCGAAATTTCGGCAAACTGATTCCGTTAAACCATCCTTAGATCGAGGACAATATAACTCTGGAATATTGCCTGTGCCATGGGCAACACAGGAAAGGCAGAGAGAGCTTAGGCAGCTAAACTCATGGCTTAAGTCCTGGTGGAAAAGGGAAGGGTTTGGGTTCATAGAGCACCGGACTGACTTTTCATTTGGGGTACAACCTGTATGCCAGAGATGGTTTGCACCTAAATGAAAGACGGTCTGCTGTGCTAGGGGAAAGATTTAGGGGAATGGTGGAGGGATATTTAAACTAGGACAGAGAGGGGTGGGACAGTCAAATAAGGTGGCAGAAAGGTTAGTCAATATTCCTGGGTATACTCTCTTTCGTAAGGACAGAGTCTTTTTCATAAAGACAGAAGGCTGCTATAGGCCCCCCAGTGCTAAGGAAGAAATAGAAAATCAACTACTAGCACAGATGACAAATCTGGGTAGCAGTGACCATAATATGATTTATTGTAATGTAAGCTGTAAACAGGAAGCAAAAAGAGGAAAGATAAAAACATTTAATTTTAAAGGAGCAAATTTTCCATTATTAAGGGCAACTCTCTGTGACTTGGACTGGGAGACAATATTGTCCTCAAAGAACACAGAACAGAAATGGTAATGTCTCAAGTCTGTTCTACTAAAGCAAACTGAAAATGGGTAATAAGTTTAAGAGGCAAAAATTAAAACCTATGTGGCATACAGCTGATGTTAAAAAAGCCATAAGGAACAAGAAAAGGGCATTCCAAAAATATACCAATGAAGGATCACCTTCATCATTTGAAACCTATAAAGAATATAACAAAAGATGTAAAAAGGAGATAAAACGTGCAAAACTTCAAAATGAATGACAGATTGCAAAGGAAAGTAAGGCAACCCCCCAAAAATTTTACAAATATATTATTAGCAAACAGTTCAGATCTGAGCATGTAGGCCCCTTAAAGGATGTCGCTAGGTTGGTAACTGGGGATAAAGACAAGGCAGATTTACTAAACACTTTTTTTAGCTCTGTGTACACGAAGGAAAATAGGAGAGCTCAAGTCCAAATTCATAATAGCAATGTCACTGCCTTAAATGAGTCACAATGGCTCAGAATTGATATGACTGAGAAACAGCTGGGTGAAATTAAGGTTGACAAAGCACCAGGACTTGATGGATTACATCCACGTGTCCTTAAAGAGCTGAGCTCAGTTATTGCAAAGACATTATTATTTTTAATTTTTAGAGACTCTTAGTCACTGGCAAGGTACCGATGGATTGGCGTAAGGCCAATGTGGTTCCTATCTTCAAAAAGGGAGGAAAGTCATAACCAGGTAACTACAGACCAGTTAGTTTAACGTCCATAGTTGGAAAGGTCTTAGAGAGTTTGATAAAGAGCCACATAGAGGAGTTTCTGCTGGAAAATAATATTATAAATGATAGTCAGCATGGCTTCAAGAAAGACAGAAGTTGTCAAACAAATTTACTCTCTTTTTATGAGGAAGTAAGTAAACAGGTAGACTGTGGAATAGCAGGTGATATAGTGTACTTGGACTTTGCTAAAGCATTTGACACTGTACCCTACAGACAGTTAATATGCAAGTTAGGGTAGATAGGTTTAGAAAAGTCAATCTGTAAATGGATAGAGAACTGGCTTAAAGATCGCATCCAGAGAGTTGTAATTAATGATTCATACTCTGAATGGTCTAAGGTTTTTACCCCAGGGTTCAGTGTTGGGACCTTTACTGTTTAACATCTTCATAAATGATATAGAGTTTGGGATTGTTTGCAGATGACACCAAACTATGTAATGGAATTATGTCCATACAGGATGTCTATAATCTACAAGCGCTCCCTCAGGAAGTAGTTTCAGCAACTACTATAGATTGCTTTAAGAAAAAGCTGGATGTTTTTCTAGAAGCACAGAAAATAACTGGGTTTTAAGCCTTTAAAGTAACATTGATCCAAGTAACTGTTAATCCAAGGAACATCCAATTGCCTCATGGAATCAGGAATTTTTTTCCCCTGTTGAAGCAAATTGTACCAGGGTTTTTTTTGCCTTCCTCTGGACCAACTATGTCTTATGGGGTTTTATATCTGGGATATGCTTATTTCCCTAGTGGTTGAACTTGATGGACTTATGTCTTTTTTCAACCTAACCCACTATGTAACTATAACAGGAGGATTCACAGGATGCCTTGGGAATCCTCCTATTTGCGATCCCTGGGGCACTAGTGATGATGCAGCCCTGGAAATCTTCCTATTTAGAGTTTATTAAACTCTAGTGCCCCAGGGATCGCACACTCTTCTCAATGAATGCAGCCACAGCTGCAATCATTGAGAAGATGCCTGGCAAGGAGAACCTCCTGACATTGTAATATAAGTATCTCTTACAAATGATACATTTGTTACAGATACAAATGTACTGGTATTATTTGTAAGAGATACTTATATTACAATGTCAGGAGGTTCTCCTGTGCTGGGCATCTCCTCAATGAGTGCAGCTGTGGCTGCAGTCATTGAGAAGAGTGTGCAATCCCCGGGGCACTAGAGGTTATTTACCGTCTAATGCTCGGGGATCACAGGGCATCATGCAGCCGTGGAAATCCTTCTGTTCGGCGAGATCTCAACCTCTCGGCGAATCAGAAGGCCGTTCTCGCTTTTATTTTCGGTAAGCGAGAAAGGCCCGATTTGCAGCGAGATCGCACTTAATACTCTCTATAATAGGGGGTGTCATTTACACCTATGGTTTGGGTAGGAGGAAGGTTAAGTGTTCTAGTTTTTAAACAAATAACAATACATGTCATTTGCATGATATTTATTACATATTGCCATGTGTTCTATATGCATTACAATGCAGATTTAAATTGTAGTCACTTAAGTGTCTGTAACAGCAAGCTACAGGTCAGTGAAGCCAAAGCTGCAAGATGCAGAATTTGTTTAAATAGACTGCTCTGGAGAGAACAGTCCACAGCGATGTTAAAGTATTCTAAAACTAAAATAAAATGTGTGGTACAAAATGCAGCAACATGTTGTTGTGAAGGGACTTTAGCCTCAACTAGCTGGGGACACTACTGAATTACATTTTCCCCTTTTCAGAAATTTCTCATAAAAACCTTTAAATATTTTAATCACCCTCATTGTACATTATGATATACCCTTAGTCATGTGTTGCCTCCATCACAATATAGGGAGGAAATACACAGAACTGTTGTTTAAAATTGAAATTGAACTTTTTGAGACTTCATGTATTTTCCCACAACAAATATATTTAAGTGTAGACTGCCCTTTCATTACAAGTTCAGCAAGAGTGGAGAATTTTGTTTCGAAATTGCAATTTGATGATTGACATGGAATCAATGACAACCTACCCCCACTCAATCTAAAAAAAAGTATATCTTGCAAAAAAAAAAAGCTTGGTATACATTGCCTTTCAAATGCATGTATAATGATATCTGCAAACTGTCAACTGTTAATTAGTTTGATAGAGACTGAAAAGGGAACTGTTTATGTTCTTCCTGGGATATTATGTTCTGTAACCAGAACTGTGCTGTCAGCCAGTCACTAGAAGCATACAGGAGATGAGCTGATCTAGCAATCTGCACACACCGGGACTTATTGCCTGGTGCCGGCGACAAGATTAGATGAAATACTACCCCATGCAGGGTGATGACTTCAACGAATAGTGAATGCACCCCATTCATTCTGCACCACCAAACATGAAAAGGGAGATGGAGTAAAATTATAGAATGGTGCAGAGTTAACTATATATATTTCGAAACCACAAATAAATGCTGATATGATTTTAGTTTTTTACATCACGTCTACATATAGGTTTATCCAGTAATATAGTAACTTATGTTATCTGATTTCAGTTCAATGAAATATTAATTGTAACAGCCTGATGTGTTATTGCACAGACCTACATCATTCAAAGTAATTCTTAAAAAAACAACCTTTTCACCAGTGCCAGAACTGTGTGCACATGCATGTCCCTATGTAGAGTGGCTGCATTACTGCAGGGTGGTCACTTGCTGTCCTAGGTCCTAGGCTTGCTACCTTTTGGCCCATGGGAACTACACAGAGTGGGAGAGTTGCCGTGTGGTGTTACATACCATAAAACTGGTAAAAGAAAGCCAGGTTTTTATTAAAATTATAATACCCAAAATCTGTTCTCCCATCTAGGACTCCCATCTAGGACTCCCATCATCCTTCTGAGACTTTTCAGAATTTTTTGCAAGTACATTTGACCATCTTTAGATCTGCAATTGACCTGCTTCAAAGTGCTTTTACATTCTTACATACTTGTAAGGATGAGAAACAGCTCTGACTAAAACAAACATTTGTAACCCTTTATAATGTCAAAAATGAAAATTGTATTTATGTAGTTTGCCCTGTACCAAAATGATGTTTTGGGAACAAAGCACAGTGTAGTTATTTACAAATGTCCTAGAAGATGTGGTGTATTTTCCCATGGTACATGAAAAACAAACAGGATGAAATCATGAAAGGTTACAATATAAACAAAAATATATTTAGTAAAAATTACAAAAAACTTAACTAACGGAAGAAGGGAAGAAAGAGAATATTATTAACTAATTAAGGTTACCCAGGGGTTTATGAGGTTAATCCTAATTAACCCAGATTCCAGGTCAGTGACTCACATGGTAGTGAACCTAAGATCTGGAGATTCCAGCTATCATTTCTAGCTTAAAAGATTTCAGAAAATACACCGTCGAGAGCAACTGTGACCAACCAGTGGTCTGCAAGAAAATTTTGGTGGTCCGCAGCTCTGGCTGGTGCTCCCTCGAGCAGGGTCAGGAATAGGACCCCTCTGGGGGGCACACCGGCCAGGGCCAAGGACCATGTCCCTTGTACGGATCCCGGGCTCGAGATGGTGGGTGGGTTGACTCAGACTTGCAATAGGAGAATGGGAGGGTTCTTGCATTATGACATCACTAAATGGGAAGTTTTTTCCCCTTTGAGTGACAGCTGGCTCCCCGCGCATGTGTGGTAAGGAGCCGGTAAGTTTAGTGGTCCGTCCGAAAAGATTGGCGATCACTGGTGAAGAGAGTAAGAGTGAACATACTGACATTTCTGCAACACCAATCAAAACAGAATTTTCAGTTGTGGGAGTATATGTTAATTTTACTTAGGAATTTCAATGGCAAGTTCTTCTTGTCACAGATGTCATCTATCATGTTCCCAAACCCACAGACTAGAAATATATAAAGCTAGAAAATGAAATGACTTTAACAATATAAATATAAGGCAGCCATACACTGTACAACATATACCTACCGAAAATAGGAAAACATTGAATCTAACTTAATACTATTAAAATTAGGGCATTCTCAAATATAGAATGATATATCAGTTGATTAGGAATGTCCATTCTTTGTTCTATTGACAAACACCAGTCAAAAACAGCACTTCCCGTCATTCACTATACCAACACAGACAGTTGGTATATTAAACCCCAGTGGGAGCTCCCATTGGCTAGAGAGAGCGCACTCCAATGGCTGAATGTGAATGAGGGGGGTTATTAGTCAACAGGTTACCACTTCTTTGTTCTCCATTCTTACAAATCTAATTTCCACTAGAGAAATGCTATATTAATAAAATGAAAAATATTTTAATTGATAAGCACCAAATCATGGTGGCCCAAAGACTTTCAATACTGCAATTTTTAAAAGTGGTGATCAGGATATATAAAACACACAATCCCTATTCTCTTTAAAAATATGGTAAATGTTGGCAGGCATATACTCTACAACTAAATGCTCCTGCCATTTGCTACTTGGTTGCACAATTTGACTTTCCTTCTGAGACATTACTTAGCTTCTTACAAATTAAACATTTTACAAAATCAATTTCAAACTAAAACTAAAAACTGATTTTTCCTA
This sequence comes from Pyxicephalus adspersus, assembly GCF_032062135.1. Lineage (NCBI taxonomy): Eukaryota > Metazoa > Chordata > Amphibia > Anura > Pyxicephalidae > Pyxicephalus > Pyxicephalus adspersus. Next base: position 124,224,447 of record NC_092859.1, read on the forward strand.
AATTTTCCATACTTAAAGGAAAGACATCATAAAACACTTAGAACTCTATTTATAAAACAGGAAATATGACATTCACTCCAACATTCCCTGGTGGGAATCAGTTACTGTCATTGAAACACATGAACCTGGAAGGTTCCTACAAGGGAACATTTGAGGGAATGTCCAATTCCGTTTTATAAATACAGGTAGTCCCTAGATTAAAGACATCCGACTTACGGACGCCTCCTAGATATGAATAGTGCTTCCCTGCTTGTTCTGTTCAGGACAGAGACATGACTTGCAGAAGAAATCTTCTGCAATACACAGCTGAGGTTGTGGGTGATTTTTTGGAGGGTGAGCTCTTTTTGCAGCGCATGTAACTCTGACCAAGACAAACGCTGCAGTTGTTTCTTTTTGCATATCAAGGCATAGCTTGCTCCAGAAGTTAATGAATGTCTAGGCTCCATAAAGAATTTTTTTGCTTTGTTTGGGATTAATTCACAGTGAGGATTTTATACAGTAACTGACACCACGCTGCCTAATAATATGTTGAGACAAACATCCGTCATAATTGCATTTATTAAAATACTGTACATGTTCCGACTTACATACAAATTCAACTTAAGAACCACTTTTATAAATGGGACAAACTGGTGTTTTTGGCATATAAATACACTATTTTTTCTGGTGAACGTCTGCTTTACCCCTTTTTTTATGCTAAATCTTTCTTTAAAAAAAAAAAAAATATATATATATATATATATTTCCAAGGCATTGTTAGGACAGACAAAAAAAGGTAAAAGTCATCTTTTCTGAAATGAAACTGTCTTTGGTTAGAAAAGGGAACGTCTTCAATCATGAAACAGTTAAAGCACAACTCCACCTATAGCTGTTTCTTTAGTTTTGGTTTCAACCATTTTTATTGTATTTTTTACAGTGATAGAATAAAGAAAAACGAAATCATAATGTAACAATTATAATTATTGTGGTAGTATTAAAAGAATAAATAGTTAAGGTAAATAAAGAAGTTATAAGGAGCATGGGGGATGAACAAGTTTCTATTGTTGGCAATTCAGGAAGGAAATAATAAGGAAATCTAAAGCGTTATTATACCCAGGGAAGCAAGAAAAGCATTTAAGGTTGCCAAGCCTGAAGTGCATACTCAATATAAATTAAAAAAAAGGAATAAAGAGTGGCTTTTTGAAGGCAACATTCAAGACAAAAGTGTTTTATTAATAGGTGAAAAAGTGGACTCCTAACTAGACAAAGTCCGCCTGTGCTATACAAGGAACAATAAAAAAATATACAAAATACAATATTAATCTAAGTCTTTGTGTGTTTTTTTGTCTCTTAAACCCAACGTGTTTCACCCATTGGCTTCTTCAGGGGATGTTTTTGGAGACTAATATTATATTTTGGAAGTGGATGAGGTGCAGAAACAACTTTGTTAAGTGATGATTTGAGTACTCTGGCATATAGATTTGGACCGCTTACACACCTACCATCTATAAATGATAATATGTTCAAAAAACCCTACTTCCTTTGGAATATCACCATAATCCTAAATTAGGAACTACCCTAACATCCTACCAATGCCAGAGTACCCAAATAATTTGTCTTGAATGTTGCTTTCAAAAAGCCACTCTTTATTCCTTTTCTTTATCCATAAGGTAATAAAAAAAAAATTAAAACAGAAGAGTTCTAAGTAAAAGTAAAGAAAGAGAACGAAGAAGAGGAGAAAGGTAGAGCAGGAGAGAAATATTTCACTCTGGTCTCAATCATTGATGGCTTAAAATTTAATCCACTGGTCCCACATTTTCTCAAATCCTAAACAAACAAAATATTCCTTTGTTGAATTGACAAAAAGGTTCATCAAAGTCAGGGGATATGTGGAAAACCAATAAGCTAACAGATGTTATAACCCCCCCCCCCCACACACACACACACACACACACCAAAATAAAAAAGTATATATTGTATGTACTTGTCATAAAATTAAATAATGGGATGTGACCATGGGTTGGGAGCTACTGGCCTAGAAAGGCAACAGTATGGAGGGGGATAAAGTGTATAAATGTTCTCTCACATGATTATATTGTATAGGCCAGCTATTCTCAATCAGTGTTTCATTGAACACTGGAGGTTCCTTGGGGCTTTCTTGAGTTGTGGTTGTCTGTCCTCCCATCTGATGGTGCCTGCAGAGTTTGGGGGGGGGTTTAACAACACTTGGTAGGGCCATGAAAATGACCCCAGTGATTGTTTTACCTGTCCATAAGGATTGCATTCTGACCACCACGATAAGACATTCTTCAGGCCATCAGTTGTTTTTCCTGTGAATTTTTGTCAGCAGTGGTTCTCTGATACCTGAACAATATTTTAATGGTCCCTCTGAGGTACATTCGGGAAAGGCTGGTATATACTATGTAGTAAAGTGAGGAAAACGCAGGAAGAAGGAATGCTGTGCTTTCCATTGTTAATGCTCTCTCTTGCACTTTATGAGGGGATTAGGCGAACCATATAATGGTCTTCTTTAAATAATACTTGCATAACTATCATTGGATAATACTACCGTAGTGAACATACCGGTATACTATAAATACATTTTACAATAAAGCTCTATATGCCATTTTCTCATCCGCTTGCTGTTTTCTGCATAATATTCATACATATACCCCAGATAACACTCAGCTCCTAGTACATCATTGATCTACACCCTGAACTGGAAGCATTTCTCAATTCCATGAGCTGGGGTTTCTTCAATCATTGCATGTACAGCCATAGAGAAACCTGTAGGAAATAGACAATCCATTATGTTCTATATGACACAGAGGTGGCACATGCATTTCAGAACCTCAAGCTCTTGGGATTAGAAGAACCACCCTGATATGGATCAAAAAGAAGGTATAATCTTTGGCCTTTAAATTACATCATCATTATACAAAGAGGCCAATGGACGAGGATTGAATAATATTTCATGTATGTAGTTATTCATGGCATGACTACCATTGCTGGCCTAGCCTTAAAAGGATTGTTGCCTTCATGTTATATTGCCCCCTACTCTTTAAAGCATATGCCAGGGTAAAAAAATATATATGCATACCTCTTCTGTTTGTCTTCGCTTAATCAAGCAGAGAAAAACAGAAAAATAACTGCTGATGTGGTGGTGTCAGCCCTGCCAACTTAATTTCTGATGGAACAATCAAAGAACACAAGCTCCATACCTCCATGTGCAACAGACAGAGAGCACAGGAAGTTCAGATCACTAGATTTTAGGTACAATCAGCAGGAGCTCGCTCTCTCTCTCTCGCTCTCTCTATCTCTCTCGCTCTCTCTCTTTCTCTCTCTCTCCTAGACTTTCCAGATCTGAATACTTGTTCTGGGTCAGAGCCCTAAAAAGTGATAAATGCAGCAGGACAGCATACCAGCCAGGCAACTAGCATTTTTAGAATGGGATTGGCTGTGTCAGCCCTAATATTTTTTTAATGACAGGTTTTCTTGGCACCTGTGGGTCTTTAGATTGAAATGCCTACCTTTGCTACCCCTAGTAACCAATGATCTTCTCCCCTTGTACCTAAATACATCAGACAAAGGACAACACAGATATTTTCTCTTCTGTACTCCTTACTTTACACCTTTTTATTGAACAAGCCATAGAATATAATTTATTTGTTACCTAATTGGTCCAAACTGGTGAAAATTAAAATTTGATCATTTATGTTCAGACTACAGATCCGTGTTGTCGGTACTTACCTTCAAAATGATCTGGGTATGATTTTAGCAACCACTTACCACTTTTAATAAACTGTGCCTGATTCATGTGACTGTCACATTGTAATATAAAGGAATGGTATTGTCCTCTCTGATAAAAGGTCATATTGGGTGTCTGGGCTATCTATATACAATATTTGCGTTTAGCTCCCTATATCCATATTATTACATTTCTAATGTGGAATTTGTTTCTTTAATAAAAGGCACATGATTATTGCTGTAGAAACATCTAATAATATTAAGTTTCACCTGTATAGACTATTCCAGGGTACCAATAGAGTAACATAAAGATACAAAATATTCCATAGAAATCCTCAACCTGGCATTGCTACTCATTATAACTTTTGAATGCACAAATGAAAATATGATTTGAGCAGAGAGTACAATAAGTAAAAATAAAAGTCTGACAATAAACTATGTCAGAATTGTGAGTCCATGTACACAGTAAACCTCTGTGGCTTTTTCACTGCATTGCAGGCATTATATTCAGCATAATAATAAAACATTGCACTGTACAGTGTACAATTGAGGGAATTCACCCATGGCCAGCCTCACGGATTCCATCATGTCATTGGATCATATCACACCAGGATATGGATTGCAACACAATATCCACCATAGTAATAGTCAGTTACTAGAGAGCTCTGGATTTATGTATATATCCCACGATACCTAACAAAGGCCATGGATCCAATGTGTGTCTTCATCATCTATATGTGGAAAAGTATGCCCCATGTGTGTAGTGAGCACGATCAATGCCTGTGCTATATTTGCACCTATATTATACAGAATACCAATACAAAAATCCAAGGTGCTGATTTTCTTTTGCAGTGTCAGGAAAATGCAAACCACTAAAGGAAAAAATTAAATGCTTGTTGTCAGCAGCTTTCTGATTGCTCCTGCCAAGCTTTACAATCATGCAGTGTGATCAATATAATATTGTACGATGGTTTTGTTTATCATGGCCCATACTTAGGCTGTAAATGTCCAGCAAGCCTCCTCCAGACCCATATATCATTTGTGGTCATCAGGCAGCTAAACAATGCAGAATGCATGCTTTACTATGCCATCACACCTTATGTCAGCATCTATAGAATAGGCACTGCATCATCCCTACACACAGTAGTACTCCATTGTGCAGCCATTCCCAATCATCTATGCATGGGCTAATCATCTGTATATTCTGATTTAGGAGACTTGGGGAGGTGACAGACATCTTAGGAAGAAGGACCAGAAGCTCTTCCTGTCTCCTTTTCAGAGCATCATCCCATGTTCCCAGCAGCCTGTACACACATGATTGCTGCCATATGCTTTGTACATGATCCTAATAAGCCACATGCAATGCTCATGTGTAGCATGTGAAGCACAGCATGCATTATGTGTGAGATCAGAAGGCCAGCATGCATTATGATGAGTCGCCATGCACCCCCCAAAGAATAAAGAAGCCCCCCAGACTCACCACAGCCTCCTCTTAATAGGTAGAATGTTCCCCCTGTTTGAAGGAGTCACTCCAATCGCCATCTGCAGCACAGTCAGGTATTTCTGGTATTTCATTTTGTCTCCCCCCTTGGTTCTCCCCTCCGATGCCCCCCCACAAAGCTCTGCATGCGATCATGAAATTGGGATTCCCAGGCATCTGCCGTCCCCCGGTTTGTCCCTCCCTCTCCCGGGCTGTGCGGTGCCCTCGCTGTGTCTTGTCAGCAGATCGCCATTTGTGAGCGGTACATAGAGATCACATTGACAGCTAGAGGTGGCAGCGCCATCCTTCTTCCCTCTCCTCTGCCTGTCTTCTCCCCTCCCTCCTTTCCTCTGTCACTGAAGCCCCACAATCCTATTAGCGCCTAGAATAGCGTCCCAATAATCCCTTCTCTGTTGGTTTAGGTCTAATGAGGTTGTGGCTCCAAACACCTAGTGATCACATCCAAATTAGCAGCACAGCATCCTGGTCCCTTCTCCCTGGCATCACTGCAAAGGGCACAAGAGGAGGGGGCAGTGCTGGCTACAGGCAATAAGCACATTAAGCAATTATATCATTCCACCAGGGTACAACCTTCTAGCAATACCAGACCTAAACATTAAAAAGTCTCTTCTTTCTAGACTTCAATTATAGGGGACAAGCAGAAGGGCAAGGGGAGAGCACTGACAACCTTATTGATGACACTAAAATGTATTACTGTTATTGGTAATCACATGTACATTGGTTGTATATTGCAATCATATTATTAATCATTGTAACCAGTCATAAATCAGGATGGTCTGCACATAGAGAAAAAATGGGGTGCAACATCTCCTAGATTGTAAGCTCTTCGGGGCAGGGTCCTCTCCTCCTCGTGTGTCTATATTTGTCTGTCATTTGCAACCCCTAGTAAATATGTTGGTGCTTTATAAATCCTGTTTAATAATAATAATATGCAGGAACCCATAGAAACCACATTTCAGGATAATATAGTCAGATTTTAAAATATGATCCTTAAATCAACCGTTACAGTTAATTGGGTTGAAATATTGCCACACGTATTTATTCATAAATCAGGATGCAGGAACCCCCAGCAACTAAATATCAGGATAGTATAGTCAGTTTGGTGAGACATGATCATAAATAGGTATTATAGACTCCTGCACTCTGTATATCATCATTGATCTTTGCTCTATTTAAACTATTAATTTCATGGAATACCCTTTATATAGGTTTATGTGATTGTAGTGTAGTAACCACTAGCATATGACTTTTATTGTCCTGATTGCTGTATACTAAGGGCAGGGTATATAATAAAGGCAGTTCGAATTTGGATAATATGCTAACATTTCTGTAGTTTTTTTGTTATTAAATCACTTTTTGCATTATTTAATAAAATACTTTGAATATTTTGATTTCACAAAATGTGTTTTATAAATACAAAATGCAATAATGTAATATAACATATACTATATTTTCTTGGACAAGCAGAAGGGCAGGGGGACTGGTGACTGACTCTAATTTATTACTGTGTGTTACTGGTCACATCACATGTACATTGGGTGTATATTGCTATATGTAATCAATTATAAATCATGATGGTCTGCAGAGATGAATATTGGGGTGTAACATGCAAAAACCGATAGAAACCACATTTCAGGATACTATAGTCAGACTTTAGGATATGATCAAATGATCAACCATTACAGGTAATTATATGCACACTGGGTGAATATTGCTACATGTGTTTATTCATAACTCAGGATGCAGGAACCCCCAGCAACCAAATATCAGGAATATCAGGAGTGTATAGTCAGTTTGGGTAAGACATTATCATAAATAGGTATTATAAACTCCTGCATTCTGTATATCATCATTGATCTTTGTACTATATAATGAGATACCTTTAATATAGGTTTATGTGATTGTAGTGTAGTAACCACCAGAAAATGAGTTTTATTGTCCTGATTGCTGTATACTAAAGAGTAGTTCGATACTGGATAATATGCTGAAGTTTCTGTAGTTTGTTCATTATTAGATCACTTTTTGCACTATTTAATATTTTGATTTCAAAAAATATGTTTTGTAAATACAAAATGCAATAAGGTAACAAAACATGTACTATATTTTATTAATAGTAGACAAGCAGCAGGGCAGGGGGACTGCACTGAGAACTTTACTGGTGACAGCTTCTAATTTATTCATGTGTGTTGTTAAAGAAGTAGGGTTGAGATACTGTGTGCTGTTGTTTAATCACATGTACATTAGATGTATATTGCTATATGTAATAAATTATAAATGAGGATGGTCTACACAGAAGGGGATGATGGGGTGCAACATGCAGGAACCAAGGAAACCAGATTTCAGGGTTGTATAGTCAGATTAGGTAAGAGCTGATCACAAATGGTCACTATATACTCCTGCACTTTGTACACCATCAGTGATCTTTGCACTATTTATTTCGGATATCCTTTTTATTGGTGTATGTGATTGCTGTGTAGTAACCATTAGCAACTGACTTTCATTGCTTTATACAAGGAGGTAGGTGGAATCTGGATAATATGCTAAAGTTTCTGTAGTTTGTACTACATTTTTGCACTATTTATTGACTATAGATACTTAAAAAAATTTTTTGTATTATGTGAAGATGTGGTGTACAGAACAGCAACAGCTGTGCACTGAAAACTATGCTAAAGTCTCTGTAGTTTGTTTAAGTAACTTTTTGCACTGTTTAATTAAATACCCTGCAGATTTTGCGTTGACACGATACTTTTTGTAATCATGTAATAATACAATCATTTATTACAACCTACAATAAACTTTACATTAATTGGGGACTTTTAGGTGGGTAGGGAGACTGCATTGACAACTTCACTGATGACAGCCTATAATTTATACCTGTGTGCTATTGCTAATCATATGTACATTTGGTGTATCATCATAAATCAGAATGGTCTGGGAAAGATGTACTGCACAGAGAGGAAGGTATATAATTGGGAAAAGTAAAACATGATCATGAATGGTTACTATAGACCAGGGTTTCTCAACCTTTTTATCACAGGGGAACCTTTCAAATAATTTTCAGGTTTCAGGGAACCTCTTCTATAATTACTATATCCACATCTAACAGTGTATTAGTTTTGTGGTCAGTGGGCAGAATTCCCCTTACATCGCAGGCCAGAGGGAAGAAAGCTAACTTTACAGATAGACAAAAAGATCATTGGTGTCACTTACTGACCTGAGAGGTACAAACTGCTCACTGCTCAAGAAACTCCTAGCAACCTCCAGAGGAACCCTGCTATTAGCTTTTGCACTTGCATATCATCATTAATCTTTGGACTGTTTAATATAATACCCAGTGTGGTAACAATTGTAGTGTAGTGCTGACCAGTGCTTTGTCCTGATTGCTGTATACTGGGGGCTTAGGAATCTGTATAGTATGCTGAAGTCTCTGTAGTAAGTACATTAATAAATCAATTTTTACATAATTTATTGAATATAGATAGTATACTATAACTTTTCAGCTATGTTCAGACATCAGGTTGACATCCACATGGTAAATAACTCACAGTTTCAAGCTCTATGTGCCAGTGAGCAGTGAGAATTAGGTATTTACATGCCTCTCTGAGCATTTGCTAAAATGTTTGCAGATCTCCTATTTCATAAAGATGGATCATCTGATAACTATCATTTATTGTTTGGTCCTAGATTCAAATTAAATAAACCCATAATGAGTGAGAAAAAGCAAACTAATATTTTGCATTTCTTTAGTAATACCAAAGATAATGCAACTAATGATAATTGTAACAATAGTAATACTTCACTTAACCGTGAGCCGATCAATGAATCAGAGCCTCCACAGTCCTTGTCCGTCATCATTAGGAAGATCATTTTTTACATATGTATTTATCTATTGATGAATTTAGTGGTCTGTGAGGTCCGAAAGGTTGGCGACTGTTGATTGAGGGGAATGAAGAAGCAGTAACTGCATTGCACCCTCACTACTAATATAAATCCAGCTTTGTTGAAAAATGTAGAAAAATGTTGCTCTTTCAGTGGCTGATTTAAAATGCCTTTTACACATCTCAAACATATCATTTATAAGGCAATGCAGCACAAGTTTCATTTCAAGGCTAAATCATTTTAATGGTTTATTTCTGGAGTAGAAATCTCATGGTGGTTAATCCTTTGATGCATTGCGAAGGTGTCTGTCTTATAGTTCTAACATCTTAATTACATCCTGTTGATAATAAGGTAGTGAACATTAACATTTCTACTGTTCATTTAGCTAGTTACAAAAGTTCAAAGAATGATTCGACCTGTGCGTTCACATAGGGTATCTGACTGGTAAAGGAAATCTGTACCAAATGCAGCCATCATTGACCTGTCGTGCTGCCCCGCTTCCATATTGTTTTCAGTGATTTCAATACTTTTATCGTTGTTGAGGAACAGTTCAAGGAATTCTGACTTCAGTTGCATCAGTTGCAGTTGTTCCAATAGCTAACTGATATTTTCAGAGGGTCAGCATTGGCAGTCTACATCTTTCTTGTATTACTGATTCTCTTCCATGACTGGCCATATACTACCATATGTTCACTCCAGAAATGGTCTGTTGGTATATCCTGGTAGTGCAGAGGATAAAAAAAACAAAACTTATACTTACAGGAGTTTAGGCTGTTTACTTTATTGTTTGCTTTATTTGGAAAGAGGAAATTCATTTGGAGTAAATGTTATGAAAATCCACTTTGCAAAGTTTTACTTTCCAATGACTAGATGGCTGAAGTCAGCAGGGCTTCACCTCAATCACTAAGTTATCTGAATTATCCTTTGCAGAATAATACTTTGTTAAGTGAACAGCTCCTTTAGTAAATCAGTAAATCAGTCACAGGCTGAGGGTGAGCCCGAATAATCGGGATCAAAATGATCCAGGTCGTCAGACTAAGGAATCTAGCAACAAAAAAAATATACCATAAGGGAAATCTCTGGATTGTAGCTGACTATTGTAGCAAAAGCAGGTTTGGACATTTTTCTTTTATTGCATTATTTCTGTCTATCTTGCTATTTTTGGCTGGAGTTCTACTAAAAATACAGTTAGAAATTCCTACAGTCAGAAATAAATAATACACAGGTCAAATACAAAGGTTTTAACTGTACAAAATAGGTTTTAGGCCATGGTACTTATTGGTTCAGACAGCCTTTTGTCAAAAATTTGGTTAACCATTACAAGTGACCAATTCATGGTCCTTTTGTACAGTTTATAGCTGCTATGTACAATTCTCCCACGGCCAAAGTACACACTCCGGTATTTTTATCTTCTACTATTGCTTTACACAAGGGAACTAGGCAGGGTTGTCCCCTGTCTCCCCTCCTCCCTTATTTAGCGTTGGAGCCATTAGTACACTATATGGATCACACACCACTCTTAGTCATTTGCAACCCCTACCTAATGTACAGCGCTGCACAATATGTTAGTGCTATGTAAATCCTGTTTATTAATGATAATAATATTAATAATAATAAATGGGGAATTCAGGGTTTAGTGTCTAGCACTGTGGCCATGTATTGCCAGGCTTTAACATAAGGATTTTTTCTGCAAGAATACCGGTATTACCTTCATGACATTTCTGTATTAGCCATGTGCTTGTTTTTGTTTTCTCTGGGTGCTTATGGTTTCCTTCTAACACCTCTGGTACTGGTAAATTAGGTAGATGTCTTCAAAATATCTGGTCCAGTGTTTACACCAGTATTGCTTTAGTAGGAACACTAGAATGAACATTTCATGCCAGATGAATATAAGTTGCTTCATGAACTTTGTAAACATCTTCATAATATGTTACATCTAGAATTCAGTTCAGTTAAAAAATGTGTTTTGTGAAATATAGAATATCACATGATCATAATATGTACAACTGATAGGGCTAACTGTTCAACTAGATATTACCTGTCTCCCTCAATGTTTCTATAATTGTACTATATAATGTAACAGCTCCACGGATGATGATGGCACTATAAAAACATTGTTATATTAATAATAAACATACTGGCATGTAAAATGCAAAAGCTGATGGTACATGTTCTATAGTTGACCACAGACATTTGACTGCTCAGTCTTCTGATCCAGCCATACTGTACCACACAATGATGTTCTGTCTATGGCAGTAGATAAAGAATGTTGACCAACAACCATCAAGAAGTATGTTTGGTCAGACTACTATTACTTCTGAGCAATTTCTGGTACTAGGAGTTTGCTAGCATCTCATTCTTTATTTTTCATTCAGCTAAACATGTATACAAGAGCTCAGTCAACATGCTTAGGCAACTTCTGGCATGAAAAACAATGATGATATAAGGCCCTGGTCCGCACCAGTATTCACCGGATACCAGTCCCCCAATCTAACGCCGCAATCTTCACCTTTTGCAAACCCCTGCTCTGCCTTGGGAGACTGATTGTGTCTCCCAGGACATGGTTGGCCCCAGGACTTAATGCACAAGCGATGGTGTCTGGGGATGGGCTGGCGGAGGAACAGGGGCCCACAGATTACACTGGGGAACAATTTTGAACAAATTTTTGTTGACCCTGGGTACCCTGTAACGTAAAAACTGGATGTGATAGCAAAAACTGGGGTCATTTCTGGATTCACCACCCAAAAGCGTAAACCTGGGTCCTTCTTGATATTCTGATTCTTGGTCTTAGATGTCTGAACTCCCTTTTGTTCTTTGAGTGCCAGAAACCTAGTGCTGGAGTTGAATAATGTTTCTAGGTCAGAAAGTATACACAAGGACACTAGGTCAGGAAGTATACGCAATAAGGTTTATTCTCATACTTACTCGTCTTATCCAGATGTATGTTGGAATAATCATTGTTTATGATATTGATTTGATTGTAAAAGGATTTGGATGACAGGATTGTTAGAAAAGAAACTCCCTGTAACAAATAACTTGCACCCATAATGTCAGATTGGGTTTCCTGTTTTCTTTCTTCTTTTTGGCTATTGAGATGTTATGCTCTAATGTTATGCTCTTGCTGCCTGATTGTGTCAGATACCTTTTACCCGATTGTATTTGTATGTGATGTGGTTACGATTTCAGTGTTTGATTTCGTTACTTTCACTTTCGCCGAAATTTCGCGGAAAATCGAAAGTTCGAGGAAATTTTTGAAAGAATGCCAGAGGCATTCCCGCTTATCCCTTTTCCTAATAGGTAGACAATGAAACCTAGAGATGGATCTAATGTCTTATTCTTTTTTTAGGCTCATGGGACCTACCGCCAACTGCAAAGATGCTTTTTTCATATCTGCATATGATCGGTTACATTACCAACCTCCAAGACCCACCATGCATTTTTCTATTTTACCTGGTCAACACTTTATTATTTTGTTGTTAAATGTGTTCCAACCAGGACTTTAGCTTTGATGTTGTTTGGCATTACTTGGACTGATTTATAAAAAGACTGAGCTGTGAATATATCCATATCCCCCAATTGTAACACCTCTTATCTTTTTGCTCAACATTTACTCCATAACCATGGTCCCAAACTAACAGAAAGTGATATATTTCCACCCATCAAAGTGACATGTAATTTCAGCATCTGTCACAAAACTGCTGATAAGTAAGTGTACCCAGAGAACATCATGCAGGCTAAGAATTAAATTCTGTGTTGTCTTAGAAATAAATTAAGGTAAATACATTTTCCTGGTGTAGTTATTGTTTGGGTATTGAACATCAAGGACAATTAAAAGGCATGAAATGTTGTGTGCTGTTTCAAGGGACAGGGTGAAAAATAAGGGGCAGCTTGATTATCATACTGCATTACTACCACTAGGTGTGGCCCTGGCGACTTTCTTGGTTGCCTATTCCTAGACATGACTCTTTCAAGTTTGTATTGCTGTCTGTGTCCTGTCAGTGACAATTGTCACTGAGACACTGAGAGTGGAAGTACTGGATTTTCAAGATGTCACCACAACAGGAAGTGAGGGTAAATCTGTCAATGAGTACACCTATTCCGGTGACAATTGTATTAAAGGAAAAATCTCCTGAATTCTTCCTCTGGAGAATTGCAGACTTTCCCAACCAAGAAAAAGCTTGGCCTATCCCATTGTAAAATGTCAGACTTTATTCTATGCATCAGTTGTGTGTATTTGAGCATATTGAGATATTCAAGGTCATTAGGAGCCATGATGGCCTAGGTATGCCAAGGAGCATGTATGAAAGAGGAAAGTTCCCTTTAATGGCCATTGTGAGGAGCAAAATATTAATAAAAAATCATCATGGGTTTTTATAAAAAAAAAATTAGGGAGAATAATGTTAGGTGGTTGAGTCAGAAAAAGTAATCAACCATGAAAACCAGCACTTGGAATTCCCTAATCTCTAATGTAAAGTCCTGTATCACTGTTGTGGTTCTGAGATGTTCCAATGTCATTATGAAAAGCAGGGGCAACAGGGTGCAGAATATCTAAAAATCATTATTCAGCCTTACTTTAGCCGTCCAGTTGGGATTAGGTTCCATTATACTGAAAACCTCTTAGACCTACTTCCCATGTGTTGTAGAGTAACCATATATAGTACCAGACCAACCTATTGAACATCATTTTCAGAAAGGCTGGGGTTGGCAAAGTTCAGTAGCATAGATTCTGGTTTCCTTCTTGTGGACAAATTAAGTGAGTGAAGGTTATAAAGACCTTCATAATAAAGTCTTTACTGGTTGGAAATATCCTACCTTTGAAAATGGATTGTCTTTGGAGTCCTGAATTGTAGCTACATTGTATATAGGCATAGTTGATTGCTTTACATAGGAAAGCCTCAAGCTTGTAGTCCCTAGTAATAAATATAGCCCTGCTGGCAAACATTTGTAGCTTCTTTCTTCTATTGCTGGATGCTGGCATTTTTGGACCAGGTTATAAGATTTGATACAGACATATACACTGTGCAAACTACCAACTGAAAAGAGAGGCAGCAAACTTAAGAATTGTGACTGATCTATAAAGTTACTTAATCGTACCAACAGCCTTTTGTTAGCAACAGTTCTGCTTCTCTCCTAATTTCGTTAAAAGGAAGAGCCTACCAGGAGATCAAGTATAGGTCAGAAGAATGTCAACTGAAGATCAGATGCATCTTAAAATAGAAAAGAAAAGGGAATGTACCTGGAAGTGACCTGTATTAACTTATGAACACAAGCCCAAAGCCTGCAAACAAAAGACCTTGGACACTCTCTCTTTGGAACTTGTAACACAAAAGTGCTGAGTCAAGAAAGTTTTTTTATTTTCAAGAACATTTGATGTTCTTCATAAAAGGCCTAAATTATTAAATCTCTCTGAGGCTTTAGAGCAGGGGTCGGCAAACTCTGTCCTTTAGGACAGATACGGCCTAGTTAGTAGTCCGTTCTGGCCAATTAAGCCTAATCCCGGCCGGCAGGGGTCGGCAGCCTGCGGCTCTGGAGCCGCATGCAAGGGTAAGGGGACATTCCCTCTCCTCCGTATGCATTGCAGAGGAGAGGGATTTCCCTTCAGGGGCGTTCCTGTTGGGGGGCGGAGCCATCAGCGCGGGACTCAAGAGAAAGTCCGGCCTAGTGTGCCTTCTTGACCTCCTAAAATGGCCTAGTAGCCAAAAAAGTTTGCTGACCCCTGCTTTAGAGGATACACTTTCATCAATGAAGCTGGGTGATCCAGCAAACCTAGAATGGATCTGGTCCAGGACTGAAAACTTTTGCTAACAAATAGCAAATGACTTTTAAGAAATACATACCGGGTTTGCTGGATTACCCAGCTTCACAGATGAAAGTTTATCTTCTCTGAGATATTTTCTCTATATCAATCATAAATAGGTGAAGAGATTTCAGTTGTTGACAGTGATAATCCCTGTCCTACTAAAAGAGGGAGACTATGTACTATGCTCAAGGTGCAGTCCTCTGCAATGTAAAGCCAGTGTCCAGCTTTACATTGGGGAGGACTTGTCAATTTGTGCAGTTAACGCTGTTATACTCACTTTGGTGTGTAGAGCTTGTATTGGAGTCCCTAATTCAGTTATCCTTAATATAAAACCTGTCTGCAGACCTATGTAGTCGTAGATGCATCACCATTTGAACTGTGAAGTTAGCTGACCACTGGATTCCAAAGTTCCATGCAGCCTACTTCAACTTCCCCTGGCTTACTCAGTTCTGGAGGATCCAATGTGGAGCGATCTTGGGGATTCTGAAATACCACTGTAAAACTCAGATCTCAGTAGGCAATTCCTGCCCCAACAAGCGCAAGGTAAATTTGCAAAATGGTGAAAACTATAGTTTTGCTCATCCCTAATTATCACTTAGCATAGGAACATCCTAAACCAAAATAAAAATTAAGATCTGCTATATGAATGCCATTACTGAACAGTACTGTGCCTTCATTCACAGGCATGTTACAGTGTGATGTTACTTCATATTCTAGCTCCTAATTGATACAGAAGTGCTTGTAATGTCCATGCCACGGTATTAGTTCAGCAGTAAGCAATCCTTTCAGTATTTAGTGTTTCACATTAGGGTGTTTCTTGAAAAATACTAAAGGCCAAAGGGATTAAAACGTAAGAAATGGTGACTTGTTTAAACAGTGTTAAATATATTCACTGAAGCACAGCCTGTCTCCAAAGGTGATAAACATATGTACTGAGGAACTGATAGATAACAAGTGAGAAAGGTGAGAGTGATGTCTGGTATACCATTATCTATTGAACATCATTTTGCAAGTTTAATAAAGAAAGGGATTCTTTCTTTGTTATGAGTTACTTAAACAGGAAGCAACCAATGACTGAGGATGGTGGGGACCCAGAAGGCTATGAAAAGAGGTGAGGAGAACAGTAGACTTTCATCTGATATTTTCCTTTTATCTATTTTGAACAGACTGCCAAGGACACATTGCTAAACATAGATAATATAATATTGCAGCTTGTCCATAAACAAAGGGTCTGATTTATTACAGCTCCTCAAATCTGGAATGTATTTCTTCAAAGTTATTTGCTATTTGCTAGCAAATGTTTTGAATCCTGGACCAGATCCATTTCAGGTTTGCTGGATCACCTAGCTTCATCGATGAAATTGTATCCTCTCCAGCCTTGGAGAGCTTAAATAAACCAGGTCCAAAGTCTTATTGCTCAAGAGCGACATTCTACTCCCATATACAATATGGGTTTAATTTTGCCTTAAAAAAAAGCCCAAGCCAGCTGATGTTTGTTTCTCTTGCTTGACTAATTATCTAATTTGTAGTTGGGGGAACTAAATGACACTCTGTCTTCACCAGAGCACTCCTCAAGGGGTGATGGGTTGGTAATCCTGTTGACTACCAGGCTCTTTGCCGCTAAATGTGAACAGAAGTGGGCTTCAGTGAGGTGACAACCAGAGACTTAGGGGTGGTCACAAAGTGCTGCAGCATGAAATCAATAACCAGACAGGGGGCTGGGGCAGGCAAGGCATCGCCAGTAATCAGGCAAGAGGTCAGGGCAGGTGGGAGACAAGGTGTCATCAAAATCCAGGCAAGAGATCAGGTAACCAGTAAGCAGGTACAGGACAGGTGTGCACCAGGGAAAGTCTAAGGAGCTGGTGCAAAGTCACAGCCTCTGCCCCTTCAAGGAGCTCCTCCTCCTGCATGACAAAAGTGCAAGTGTGCATGACTGCCCACAGACATGTAAGACCAGTGTGAGAGAGTAAATGCTGAGCCTTTGAGCAAGACCTGAGCCTAAGGACTCTGCGGGGCAGATATTAGATGCCACAGAGCAGAATGGCGGGGGGACACTGCAGGACCTGACAGGTGGTGTGACATATACCAAAGCTTGCTGATATTGATTTTTATTATTTGATTTGTTGATCCCACTATTAGTCACTGGTTTTCCAGGATATAAAAGCAAACAAATTAAAAATATTACTTTTTCAGAAAGAGAAATTATGGAAAAACTTGATCTCCTGGCAAAACTTGCAAACCAAGCAGATTATGTTTTTGTTATAGAAAATAAATTTAATCCAGAAACTTTAATTTTCTCATCACTCCTCAACTAGCTACTATCTAACTACAAACTGAACTATTACTACTACTGCTATTAACTGAAGAATAATAAAATAGAATATTAGAGAAATGGTAGCAGCAGGTGACTGACCAAAAATGTTCCTTCATATAGCGCCCCTGCTGCACACAACACACGGTTATACTTTTTTCATCACCATTGAATCAGATATACCTCTTACTCCTTGACGTATACCTCACAAAACTTTGGTTCGCTTTTTTCCTTGATCTATTGATTACCTCACCTTGCAATTCAACATCATGCTAAAAAGTTCCCTGAAGAAGTCTTATAGGTGAAATGCGTCGGGCCACAATTTGTACTTTTCTCTTACATTGCCAGTGATAATCTGTCTAGTTAATGGGTCATAAGTTACCCCCGTGCCTTCAGACACAGCGGGGTGGACCTTATTGTGAATAATGTGTATTGTTTGAAAAATACTTGTACTTTTTTCATTCCTAAAATCAAGGAATAGTATTGTACACTACAATTAATACTATGCCACAACAAACAAATACCCTGGCTTCTCTTCTTTTTTACTTTGTACCGAAATAAATTTTAAACCCATATGAAATGGATATTTGTGCCCTATAAAAGCAGTTCTTACATGGAACATGTTCTTCAGACATTTTCACTAAAAATATATATATATATATAAATATAAAAATATACTTACCTACAATTTTTGTAATAAATCTATTCTGCTGAATTTCCTGAAAATCTGTTGTTACCTAACACTAGCAACTACCAATAAAACTAGTGGGAATCATTCTCACCCCGCTTGTGCTAGACAAATGACCAATGAAAACAGTGGTGGTTTGGAAAACTGATTGACCCGCGATCGCGGATTTCAATGATGAATCAGGGGCTATGTGTCATAGTCATTGTCATAAAGTTCAAAATAGCATGTTTAACACTATGTTTTTTTATTTTTGTTTCTCCAGTACATTTATATCAGCCAGAAAAGCTGACCATATTAGCTGTTATCCCCTATTCATCTCCATGAAGTGTCAGCACACCATGACAACTTGCAGGATAATGGGGCATTTTCAAATAGGGAACTGCTGTTGGGATGAGCTTCTGTATTATCTGAAGGACAAAACCAGCTACAATTTTCTGAAACCTTCACAATATAGACAACTGATCTGTGCAAGTATTACTTGAGCCTATGAATAAAGGTATTGTTTCAGTTTAAGTTTATAATATTAAGCATAAAAAAAATATAAGACTTGATGATTACTTTCCAAGGACAATTTCTGAGGGAGTCAATATACCAAACTGTGTTGTGAATGGAGTAAACCCACACAAATACAAGGAGCATTTCCTGGCAGATACTGTCATGGATGGGATTTGAACCTAGGAGCCAGCACTGTAAAAGCAAGTTAGTTTCCTAAAGCTAAACTTCAAGCAGAAATATTTTATTTGGATAAACGTGGAATGGTAAATACTTCTTTTAAGCTTTCTTTGTAAAATAAACTTGCTATTTAATGTACATTTTTTAAAATAATGATTTGTAAAACATTCCCCCTTATAGTCTACTCTAAAGAAGTATATTAGAAAACACTGTAAAAAACACAAAAGCGTTTTGGAAAGAAATGAACAATTTTCTAGCTCACTGAATGTGTTCATTGAGCAGAATTATTTTCTTCCACAACAATCATTAATTCGTTTTGTTTACCAACCACCGCCAAGGCTAGTGAGCAACTACAAATCACTTTGAATCCATGCGCTAGGTTTCCAATAGTATTTATCTTCTAATTCAGTTCATTTCAAGCTATCCACAGATCTGTGTACCTCACATTTCCAGAATATGTGCAGTCCTGTAGCTCTGAGTCAGCATTAGGATGATTCAACAGTTACTGTCTATACACAACCACTGTTTATTCATCGCAGGATAATTTTGGAGACGGATGTCCAGAAGGGATTTGCTGCCCTAGATCTATCAGAAAACATATTTATGTTATTCCCCCAGTTTAAGCTAAACATGAAAGAAAACCTATTATCTGCTACCTTTTCTACTTAAGTTAGCCATCATTATCCAAATGGCATGAGAAGAAAGATTATTTAAACATTATCACCAGATCCTTGGAATGTAAGTATTGCTAAGATGCTGACTTCATTCACTGAACTGTAATCATCGGCAGCTTGGGGAAAATGTCTGTTACATGTTTCTCCTCAAGTCAAGAAATGGTAAAGATTAATTTATGCTAGTGGCTTGTGCATACATTATGTGCTCCTTCAACTGCCTGGAGCACCTCTGAGGTTCTCTGTAGATGCAATGAGGTTATTTGTTATGACTGCTCAAGCCCATGCCTGCTTATTTATAGCAGAGCAAATTGTAAAGTTAAGTTTTTATGTCATGTAGCAGCAATTCACAATTATAAGACATGTAGTTTTCTTCTCTGGGCAGCTGTTGTACTCCCAACAAAAGCAGAATATTTATTTAAAGCTTTTGTTGGAAATTTCCAGAGGTTTATGAGCTTTGATGAGTGAGAGGCATCCATCCTAAATGATCAGGTTCTATAGTTGGACACTGCGGACACCTTGGAAAGTGCAATTGATTACCAAGAATGGGCATAGTTCAAATACAAACAATGACAAATATTGGGTAGATCTGGTGTGCTTAAGTAGTTTGGGGGGTAACATTCAGCTTATTCAAGATTTCAGTATTAAAGATACAATATTCTAGGATGAAACTGTTTCTGCTAAACACACTGAGCCTGATTTATTAAAGCTCTCTAAAACTGGAGAAGATAGCCTATCATGGGTCAACCTGGGTAATCCAGGAAACCTGGGATTGATCTGGTCCAGGACCTAAAACATTTGCCAAATAATAACAAGTAATATAAAAATGCTTTTCAGATTTGCTGGATCACTCAGGTTCACTCATGATAGTCTAACTTCTCCAGTCTTGGAGAGTTTTCATAAATTAGGCCCACTGCCTGAAGTTGGTTACAGATTGTTCTGATAATAATATGTTTTAGACAATTATTTAAAAGTCATATTTCCTTGGATCCTACCCAACCAGGATGGCCATTTTTGACCTATGATTTTACTTTTAAGAAAAGTTGATTACCCAGGATAAATATAACCTGGCTGACTAATCTATCCCTTCAGAAATCCTTTAGTCAAGTTCAAGATCCGATGGGACTATGCCTGTATTTGAAGGGAAACCCACAGTCTTGTAGGTCCTGCTTAGTAAATAGACAGCTTTTGGAATAGGCTGTCTGCCATGGAAGCCAATGGATTGCTAATTGGCTAACCTACTCATTTGGGTTTTTGTACTTGCGGGGTTAACCGCAGATGCTAAGGCATTTTTTTCACACTTTTCTACCATTAATCACCAAATTTCCCTTCCAGCAATAATTGGGCATTTATTTTTACTTCTGTCTTGGGGGCATTGATATCTTTTTTTTAATGTTGCAATTTCTCACTGGCATCAGGATTTAAAGTAAAATCCTTACACTAACAGTGTTCTACTACCCATAAAGTAATTAACAAAGAAGGATCATATATCCTCCTGACCATTACACATTGGACCTGATTTATTAAAGCTCTCCAAGGCTGGAGAGGATACATCTTCATCAGTGAAGCTGGGTGATTCAGCAAACCTGTAATAGATTTCCTAAAAGTCATTTTCTATTTGTTAGCAAATGTTTTCAATCCTGGACCAGATCTCTTCAAGGTTTGCTGGATCACCCAGCTTCACTGATGAAAGTGTATCCTGTCCAGCCTTGGAGAGCTCATATAAATCAGACCCTTAGTGTACGAATGATGTCCACGTAATACCTACGCCATATAAACTTTTTCAGGGCATAAGGGGGAATCAGTGAGTGTTGAAAATAATGCTGACGATGCTGCAATAGAGACATAAACATGCATTATCTTCTGTTATATGAATATATAAAATCATATGTGCTTTACATTGTTCATTGTTACCATTTGGGAACACGAGGAAGACTTTTTGTAAAGGTGTATCCATACAAAAAGTAAGAGAGTAAGTAAAAATACTTAATTGGAGTAAGTGAGAATCACTTACGAATATATTTGATGATATGGGAAATTGATGCGAAGGAGCTTAGAACTTCCATTGTGGAAGTTATTAGTGTCTGCTGAGAATAAGAAATGACAAGGTGGCATATGAACATTCTTTTTTATTACTTTATGAATAGTGTAGCTTTGTTAGTGTAAGGATATTGTGTAACTACACAATAAACTACTTTGTTTGGGTTAAAAATTCCTTTTGGCTGCAAACCTTATCTTTTTCTTCTCACTGGCATCAAGTATTAATTCGTCCCAATGAACACCAACATCAGAGGTTTTTTTTCTTTTTCCTACCGTTGACCACTAATATTGAAGCATACTTCCTCTCACTGTATGCCAACACTAGGACATTTTATCCTTATGCTAACCAGAAATATAAGAGTGTTCTAATATTATTCCTCTCATTAAACGAAAGTTTTCTCACCTACTGGTAGGCTTGGGTTGCTGTTCTGTTAATTCCTTGTCTTTTGATTGGTGAGATTTTATTTCAATCAGGAGAAACAGAAAACACAACAGAAAAGGGATTCTTATCACTCAGAACTTGAGATTTGGGGCAGTTAGTGCCAGACCGCATATTGGGAAGAATATCTGAGCTGAAGATCTGCATTTAAAGATACAACATCATCCCAAACTATTCCATAATGTAAGAATAATTATCTAAAATGTAAATAAAACACAGTTGATTTTCATTTATTTGTTTCTATATATTTTTTTTATTTTTTTCCAGTTTGTCATTGTAAATCTGGCTTCACTTTATCAAAAAAACTTGCACTTTAAAAAACACAGTAACTTTCTACCTTGGGGATAACAGCTTCACCAAACAGGAAGCGAGTGAAAATCTTAATAAGAAGACAAACAGAAATCAAAAAGTGTAAAATGAGTTCTGGCAATTTCTTACTCGTTTTCTAGCCTTATCTTGCAAACATTAAACAGCACATTTAATTACAAAAATTACAATTATAGCATGGAGAGTGAAAAGCCCTTATAGTGGCCACAGCTAATGTATAGATCCAATAACTTAAGCACAGAATTTTCTAGATAGAAAAGGTCATATCAATAAAAAACAGTTCTGAATTGATCAACAAGTCATCTATGATAAAGTTAAGTTTTTATGTCAAGGCAGCTATGATAAATAAAAAAAGAAGGAAATGTTGATAATGTTGTGTTAGTGAGAGTCAGTGAGGTTCAGTCCAGCCTGGTCAATCCAGTAGGCTTTAGATTCCAGTAGAAGACTGGGTGAAAATGCTGATGCCTGTTTCGAAGTGAGGAGAAGTGAGTGTACATAAAAAACTGGAAACAGACTGATATATTTGTTTTTTTGGCAGAAATGACATCACCTGCCCCTCCTACAATAGAGAACCTGCCTGCTTTAATTTTTTATTGTTTAATATTTAAAAATATCATATTTAAATATCTATCATTTTTATTTTAAACATTCATTCATAGCAATATTTCTAAATTATTCCTTCTGCTTTCTAAGTTGCAATAAACCTAAAATCAGCAGCTTTTCTCTTCCTGCTGCAAGGGGCAAATGTGTCTGGTTCCTTGCTGTGTGCCCCATGTGTTAGCACAGTGAATATAGTCGTTTGATTTCAGTTATTGAAAAATGGTTTGAGGATGGTTTTGCTTTTGTGTCTTGAAAATTGGAATTTTAAAAACAAGCCCCCACCTGACAGCGTTAGATGACCAACTGTCCAATCCCCAGGCAGCAGCCTTGTCATATGGAAGGAAAATAAGGACATCACATGCTGTTCTTATCTCGAAATATAAAGGATGTCACTTTTCTGACTGGGCAAATAGAACAGCAGGGGTCAAACAAAGGTGAATATCAGCAGCTCAGTAAAGCGCAAGTGCACTTTAACTTGGAGAATCCTTTTTTTTTATTTAGAGATCTACAGTTTCAATTAAGAATGCTTACTTGAATAAAGCTTCATTATTGTTTTGTAACTCAGCTTATTTATTCACATGTCATCTTCTTTTCCATTAAGCTTTAGCCCTTGTAAGCTCTTCCATGAAATAATAATATTTAGTTACAGCCACTATTTTGGGAACAGCGAGTGGCATTGCACATCTGCACCTTTCTAAGCTTCTGGAAGGCAGCTCTATGCCAGAAGGCTAATTTCCAGATGGTGGACATGCTAGACAAGTGTAACATTTGTATTGAAAGACATTTACATGTAACTATTATGTAATGTCTGCAGAACATATTTAGCATTATGAGAATCTTATGTCACTTGCTACTTTCTGTAGACTCAGCAATGATATCTATGGATTTTACCACTGAGCTACATAATTCACTTGGCTATGCAACTCTGTGTTTGTGAACTTTTACTGTGAAGAGAGGCATTGGTTCACCTTAACAATATAATACAGAGGTAACTAAAACAGTTTACGTGAAACAGTTACAAGTCTAGACACATTTGGAATGGCCCACTTTGTAATAGGCTTATATATGAAAATCTCTTCAATGACCAGATCCATTCTCATGGGGAATGCTGGTTTTTCAGCCCTGATCACAAGATTATATAGCTTATTCTGCAAGTATATGACAGGTTTTGATGGAAAAGTATATTTTGTATATATTTGCACAGCTGGTGAGCTCTAAGCAAGAACACCAACTTTCTGAAAGTTCAGACAACAGCTGTTGTGCAATAGACCTGAATAACAAGCAGGTTCGATTCTAGCTACTGCCAATTGATTCAAAGGGAATAGAAATGTTCCTCCTCCTCTGTTCTAGGAGAAGGAGTCAGGAGAACCAGTCTTGTTGTCTCATCTACACAAAGGGAGCTTTTAAGCATGTAGGCAATGTTGGACTATTTAGGAAATAGAAAGTGATGTGCTATTGTTAGAAATCCATGAATTCTTTGCCAAATGGGAATCACAAAGGAGTCCTCTATCAAGTTACATTTTAATATGTTACCTTAGGGTTCCTCCAGAGGTTGGCAGTATTCCTGTGGATACATTTATTTTACTTTTTTATTCTTATAAATTATATTCTATTTTACTTCTATTTGCTGGTAACTGCAAAGTTCTTGAACCAACACCACATGGTAAAGCAAGCTTGGCATCAGAAATCATTTTAGTTTTTAACAATGGCTTTCAGACCCCCAGAGTAAGAGAAACATTCTTTTAAATAACCACTGATGCAAGTGCCATTTTTTACCAATGACTCCCAATGCACTGGTTTATGTAGAAGTTTCCTGAGACCTGGAAAATTTTTTATAGGTTCCTTTGGAATAAAAGGGTTAATAAAGTACTGTCTATGGCAAAAAAATGTAAAACAAACATTTCATCTCCTGTGAAATACACAGACTTGTGTGGCCACTAAAATCTCTGGTTGTAGATTGTAATGCAATGAATGTAGCTTTGGGAGCACGTAACTGCAGCAAATGCATATTTATCATGCTGAATAATCTCAATACATTTCATGCCTAACGCATTTAGTTAATGGGCACCAACAGACCTTATACAGTTTTAAAAGAAAGTCAGCTGCTATTGGTAAAAAAGGACCTTTAATAGTCCTTAGGAATCTTAAAGTTATTGTATTTAAGCCTTTTTTAAAAGTTTAACAGAGTACCTTCACACTTCAAAGGAAAAGAAGGATCTGCAACAAATGCAGGCTAAATGCAAGAAGATTGCATAAAAAACGTAGAAAAAATAAAAACGAAGAAAAAAATTGACATGTTTATGGTGTATTTGTGATGTTCTTAGCATGCATTTTTAATGTGTTCGTCATGAATTTGAGCTTAATTAGCAGTTGTTATAATAAATAAACAGAATAAATAGGACAATCTGAACCGATAAAAAATCAATAGAAAACCTTACCCAAGTACGCCTAAAAAATAAAATATTTCAATTCAAATTTCAGCCAGTGTGTTTTGGACCAATTAAAACCATTCTATAAACGCCTATAGTCCCGCTTATGTAATTTTTCCACTTAGATCTATTTTTAAGATTTTTCCTCATTTCTTTGTTCTCACAAATTATATGAATCAACTGATCATGTTTTATCTGTATTCATTAAATAAATAGAGTTAAGATTTGACATACTGGACATGCAAGATTAAAGGACCACTGTATTCTACATTGATTATTTCCTGAGCACATTAGCATACATCAAAGACTATGATAGTATATAGGCATCCTGGGGCTCAGTGTATCCCTTGAGAACATACCTTGTTGCCCTCCTGACCCCAATTATAAATTGTTCTCAAAGGTTCTGACCTAAGATGAAACACAGTACATTTACATAAAAATGCAAAATGGACTTCACAGATGAAGCTACAGGCTACACCTTCTGCAACTAATATCAACAATACCACTGATAATATAACTAGGAATACTATACATTCTATGTAGTGATGCACATCATTCTTAAAAATCCCATTTTAATTAATACAAATGAAAATATTAAAAACGATACATATCATGCTGTGCATGAAAGTGACTTGGATGCAATCCACCACTGTATCAATCATGAAATAAAATGTGGCCCTAGTTGAGTTTCTGTTATGGGGCAATGGGAATATATACCCTTGGCCTATGTACATGCAAAGAATCAAGGCAGAATTAAAACTATGAATCTCTCCTTAGGATGATCTAAATTTTTACTTATTAACAATCAAAAAGTGATAAAATTTCAAGGTTTTTCTTGGAATCAGCAGAGAATTAGTCTGCTGGCTTTTTGTAAATATACCAACATATGCTTGAACAAACATACTGTTAGTTCTCTTGTCATCATAAAATGTACTTAGTGTTATGCCATTAACATTCAGATCTTATTAATAATATGAATGTATCAAAACATTTTGATATATGTATAGTTTGTTCTAGTTCATTTGACTGTATCAGACCATTTTGGATCTCACAGCTCTACGTCTCATTGAAGAAAATATGAGGGGTTAAAGTTAAGTCCAGACAAAAAAAAAAAAGTAAAAAAAATGCAGCTCATTAGTACAGGAATTATTTTCATGGCTGTCATGGCTCTGTACTTTGTTCATTTAAAGCAGTGTGAAGCAGCTCTGCTTTCATAAACCTACCAACAAAAGAGAAAACACAACCTGCATAAGGGATAGAACATTGGTAGCCAGTGTTTCAGGAACAAAACTGTTGCTCATTGTAACATGTTTGTTTCCTGTTTGGAGTTTAGTTTCGAATAACAAAAGGTGCAAAGAAGGGTTCCCCAAGGTTAGCGGGTGGTGGATGGATGGATAAGCCAAGGAGGGAGAGTATTGGAGTTGGGCATTTAAACCTTATCGATATTCCCCACATAGTTACACCTGCAAGAACAGAGTGCACAGCAAACGGTGGCTAATAATATAATGCTAATAATATAAAATAAATTGCCAGCACAACACAGTCCAGTATAAGGCTACGTACACCCGTGCAATGGCTCTTGTCCGATCGGCTCAGGGCTGATATCAGACAAGAATCTGGCATGTGAACAGCGCTCATCGTCTATTGTCCAAACGGATCCACAGACGATGGACGACGAATGATCGTAATGCAAGTAAAGAGGATGAGAGCCCAGTGGGGTGCCACCCTTTCATTCTCCCCCTCTCCTCTCCATAGAGCAGAATGGTACTGTATGTACTCGTTCATGCATCGTGCAGTCGTTATTCGTTGGAAAGGATTGTGACAGGATACGTCCAACGACAAATATTGCACATGTGTACATAGCCTAAAGGATTAATGAAATGAGTTAGGCATGACAGGTTTTACCATCCCAATTTTTTCCCTTGATCTGAGCTTTATCTGGTTGTTATTATTATTACACAGTGCATACATATTACACAGCACTTTACAAAGTCCACTAGCTGTCCCTCAAAGGGGCTCACATTATAATGTCCCTGCCATAGTCATATGTCATTGACACAGTCTAAGGTAAATTTTGGGGGGAAGCCAATTAACCTAACTGCATGTTTTTGGAATGAGGGAGGAAACCGGAGTACCCGGAGGAAACCCACACAAACTTCTTGCTGATAGTGCCCTAGTCAGGATTCAAACCTAGGACCTAATGCTGCAAAGGCCAGAGTGCTAATATTTGAGCCAACCGCGCTGGTTCTTTGGATCTTTTGTTATTAAGAATTGTAAACAGGGTATGAAGGTAGAAAACACAAAGTACATGTGTGTTGCACAAATATTGTGCCCACATGGCATGAATACTCATTATAATTTAATAAAGATCCTGTTTAACCCTCTATTGCCTTTTGCTGGTAAGTTTTTATTGTATGGAAAATAGTGTAGACTCTCCATCTTTTGTTTATAGGATTGGCTGACAGCTGTCCCCAGACAGAATTATTACCTACCATCTTTATTTATTGCCTTAGTTACTGTTCGTGAGGAAGTTGGTATCCTGCCCATCTCTCCCTTCAATTTTATGCCATGTGCACCATTTTTGGGGGTATTACTGCCCACTTTTGTGAGTGGTCAAACAGTTTTTTCTCTCATGGTAAATTGTGGTAAATGGTAAACTTGATATATGGTTTGTTAATAAAGCGTTGGTATGAGTTTTAAATAAAGCTGTTTAATCTGGTTGGCATAATAAAGTCTTAGATAAAGTCCAACCTTGCGTTCAGTTCCATTAGTTATTAAAATGTGTAGAAATGGTTGATAATGCTTAAGAAGGTGTAGTATAACCATCAAAGCCAGGTTATTAACCCAAATACTGCTTATGTTCTTTTAAATTGCTTTAACATTTTTTACTCCAGTCTGCCGCATGGAAGTTACTTCTTTTGCCACCAAAATCGACAAGAGAAAGCATACCAACAAAGTTCCATTGAGCAAGGAAACAGGAAAATGAATAAAAAGCTTAACTAATTTCTAAATTCATGAATAAACGTGTAAGTGAGCATCAATACCAGCAGTATGGGAGGGGGATTGGACCATGTTATTCATGAGTAAAGCAAGGCCAGGAAACTTGAGTATTAAAAAGTTATCTCTGCAAGCTACTGTAGAACTTTTCTACCATTTTGACATTAATTTGACACTTAGAGATTAAATGATTTCCTCATGTCTCTTCATTTCCAGCTAGTTTTGTTCAGTCACAGTCAGACAGGTGAAATTCTGAGATAAGACCCTGACAAGCTCACAGAGCCGGGTTTTGTTTAATTTAGCGTACTGCTTCTTGGTGAGTTTCCTGTTCAGGCTCGGTCTGAGGCGTCTCTGAACTAAGCGAAGCTTCCTGAGGCTCAGCATGCTGCTCTGGCTGAACTACTGAAGACAAAAACAATTGCTTTAGTTTGATCTCCTGACTGTTTTTATTTAGGACCAAACATCATTTCCTTGGGTGACACAAAAGAAAGCAAATAAATGTCAGCAGCGAATACTGCACAATTTCTAAAGGTCATAGCCTATACATTAAATGGAATTTGCTTATACCACAATAATAAGAGGAAGCCTCTGTTTTAATTATGTTGTTTATAATTATAGTTCTGGCTAATGTAGAGATGAACTATAAGGTTGGTTCTAGTAGACTACGTTGGTATAATTAACAGACTTAGGAAGAAGAGTCACAAACTCTAATAACAGTATTTTCTGTACACGCTGAGTACACTGACATCTTGTAGGCACAGCAGGGTTATAATTAGGAATATAAATATCTTTGTACAAGGATAGTAGGATCTTACAAGTGTAAAGCAATTGTCCTGCCGTAGATTATAGGGCAGGGGTGGGCAAACTGTTTTGTCAGGGGCCACAATCTGAAATAAAAGTTGACAGAGGGGCAGGGTCGATGGGAGAGTGGGCGAGGTTATGCCATCATGACGCCACTGAATGTGACCTCATGATGGCATAGCCCTGCCCACTCTCCCATCGCAGATCTGAGCCTGCTATAGAGAGTGGGCGGGTTGTGTGCAGGGACACAACCTTTCGACTCTCCCATCGCTGGCGCAGATGCGGAAGACATGTTCCGCGGCTCTGGCTCGTGGGCCTCCCCAGCAGGGTGGCACTGGCCAGAACCGTGGACCACCCAAAGGGCCGGAGAAACATTCCAGTATAGTTTGCCCGTTCTGGGGACAAGTGAAAAGGTCTTTACATTGTAACTTCATTGAAAATAAGAACAATGGCCCTGATTTTTTAAAACTTCCCAAGGCTGGAGAAGATACACTTTCATCAGAAAAACGGGGCGATCCAGCAAACCTGGAATGGGTTTCCTAAAAGTCATTAGCTATTTGTTAGCAAATGTTTCCAATTCTGGACCAGAACTATTCCAGGTTTGCTGGATCACTTTATTAATGAAAGTGTATTCTCTCCAGCCTTGGAGAGCTTTCATAAATCAGTAACTTGGGGTTGGAACTCAAGTCGTGGAACTCGAACTCCAGTCTAACTTAAGTTGCCTAATGAATGACTTGCAACTCGACTCAGGGTTTTCCCCAGCAACTTGCTAATCAACTCACAACTTTCTTTCTCTGCTTACAGCTGAAGGGGGAATAAAGGAAGGCAGTGAGGCTTTTGTAACACCCCCCCTTCAGCTGTCGGAGGAGAAAACTTAGAATGCAAGAAAGGTGGGGAGGAAGGCTGTGAGTCTTCTGTAACCTTATACCTCTTTACCTCCCCCCCTTTCTGCCTTACTGCCTTCTTCCTTGCCCCCATCAGCTGTCAGCAGAGAAAGCTTTCGACTTAGAATGCGATCCTGTGCTCAAGAACAGGATCAGAGCTCTGTTTTTATATGGAGACAAACATGGGGCTCGACTTGCAAGACTTCTTGGTGACTTGAGACTTGACTTGGGACTTGGTGTCAACGACTTGGGACTGGACTTGGACTTGAAGGGTAACGACTTAGTCCAACCTCTGTCAGTACCCTAGCTCTATTACTAACTTGAATGCTAAATGAAAACCTTTTTCAATATAAGGATAAGGATTATGTGATTGACAAGTCGGTTTTATCATGCAATAGGGTTTAGTATCGCTTTGTTGGTAAACAAGGCCAAGTCACACAGCTCTGGCATCCCAGAGATAGGAGCACTGAACTCGTCTCCCCCAAACATTTTTTCATTACAAAATCAAATCTACATAGACATCAAAATGGAACAGAACAACACTGTGTAAACAGTACTTGTTCATTAATTTATCATTGGAAATGATAAAATACATCTGACATTTGTACAAGACTTTAGTGCTACATAATCACCTTTCCATTCCTAGTGTCATTGTGTATCCTGCAGTGGCATAGATGTGCCAAGTAACTTTTTTACTCACTGTAACCATTTAATATCCAATTGTAATTTCTAGTTTAACCAGGACACATTACAAGGTAGAAAATCTAAAGAAAAATAAAATTAGTTATAGTGCAGCTTTAGTAAACAGCATCTGCAGCAGCTTTCTAGTTCAGCGGCTGATTCAAACCCAGGATGTCACAAACATAGTAACAACCTATGGAATTAAGGGTTTTTTTACACATTACTGTGCTTTGGCTCCTGGTAAACCTCAGCGTGACATTACCAAGACTATAGAATTTGTATATAAGCAGCAGAAGTGTCACAAGTGTGATATTATGACACTATTACAGCTCTGGCCCGGCCATAGAAAAGTACATACATGTCAATAAAAGTGTATTTTGTATTTGTATTTTATATATATCTATACCTAGCTCTTATCTATCAATCTATCTATCTATCTATCTATCTATCTATCTATCTAGATATCTAACTTTATGTACAAATATTAATGTATATAGTTATGAAGTAAATGAGCATGGGTCAGATTAATGGTAACAACCCAATACACGACTGACGAGCTTCTGCAATTATAGTATTTAACGTTAGGATGTTGTCACTGAAAATAGCATTACTGGACTGTAAAGAGGATTACACATGGATTTGAGTACACAGAGCAGTAAATGGCAGCATCGGCTAACTTGATGAAATGTTTTTACACCATCCTTATGGCAATGCTTACACATGCAGACAATGCAGCTTTAATGACAGTTTGTGTATTTTTATCTGCCAAGAGCTGCAGATGTCTTGTCTTATTGCTTTTTCCTTGTGAACCAAAGGAGGAATTATTACAAATAACCTATAACTTCAGTCCACAGGAGCACAGTGTTAAAGTCAAAATAGATGAGAGAGATTATGTATTTCATGTATGAATTTAACATGCACTATAAAACAGATGGTTGTGTGTTTTCAGCTGTGCAGTTTTATTATCATTGTTATTATTAGATGTTTTATTATTATTTTTATTAGTAGTAGTAGTAGTATGTTATTTCATAAATCATATTTGTTTAAATCTAAAAAATGCCATTCAAATCAAAATTAGATACTAGTAACATCTAAAGCAGGGGTGCCCACACTTTTTTGGCTCGCAAGCTACTTTTAAAATGACCAAGTCAAAGTGATCTACTAACAATAAAAACTTGGACTTAACAACTCCTGTGCGCGGTCAGTTTGAAAGGCAGGGCTCCGCAATCTACTTGTGTTGCCTCTACCGATAGATCGCGATGTACCTGTTAGGCACCCCTGATCTAGAGGATGCAGACTCTTTAAAACCATTTGTAAAATTGTCACAATTTGTTCTGTAATTGTTTCCCTATAAATTAAATAAGTATGGCCTCTTGAAAAATAATTTACCACATTCTGGTTTGCTGTTTTATTGTGTTAAACATGCCAGCCTTAACCTAAAGCTTCGCATTAAATAAAACCCTAAAAGTCCTTGATATTTTTTTTTGAACACTTAAAGTATTGCTCTTGAAATGATTCAGCCCCTTGTTGCACTCTAGGGAGGTCTGGATACAGGTTTGGCTTCAAAAACAGCTGATCCTTCTCAGCTTGCCCTGCAGTACTGTGATCTTATCCGTTGCACAGCAGATTAACTTCAACTTTAGGTTTCCCTTGATTTAGCTGACGTGTTTACATCATTTCTGCACATTGATTTACAGAATATAATTTTCAGTATAATGGATGTTTAGCTAATGGGGGTTTTACTTTTGGAATGACTATTCTCAATTCATTATTGTGTCTTCATCCAATTTATCATCATTGCTGCATTTTGTCAGTTTGTATCTTCTGCTCATCCGTGCCTATATCTGAAGTCCCTATGGGACATCCTAATATAAATGTCATTATGGAGATTCTAGTGAAGTGCTGTCACAAAAGGCCAACCACTTATTGATACCCAAATGCACAGATAATATCTATTAGTAGCTGATATTTTCTGAGATCTGAAAGAACACATTTTATATCTGCAGGAAATGTAATTGTTTATGCCTTCCTTTTTATTAGGAAATTAAATGATGTGATGGTGTTTTAACTATTTCAAGCTTCACAAAAAAACAAATGGTAATGAATGCAAAGTCATCACTGGGTCTGCATGCATGCAGGTGCAGGTGTATTTGAAGTGAAGAATTATTCTAATCTCCATTCCTTTGTTCACCCAATACTACTGCAGGCTACATTACTGGAAGAAGTCCATATCCCTTAACATCTCAGTTATACCCAATCCCTGATCTACCCAAATTCTGCTCTTAACATTGACGTCTGGTCAAAAAACAATCCTTTTCAAACCAAGTGCAAAAATCATTATAAACCAATCAATATATGAATGAAAAGAAAACAGAAAAAATAATAGGAGAAACCCTTTAGCGCTAACAGACTATGCTGCTGAAAGAAGGCCTGGGGCAATTTAATAGGGCAAAGCTAAGAATCCAATATCTGCCAAATCCAAGTTTTGCCTCAGATGATATTTTCAGCAAATCACAAAGACCTATCCCTGAAGAGAGTTTACCTTTTTCATTTACCCCTTTCTCTGTAATCAGCTTTGTGTTATTCCTTCCATCAAGCAGTATCAGATTTACCCTCTGAAAGAGTGGCACACTTCTGCATTGATGCAAACATTACAGCAAACTGGCCATTTCCAGGCAAACTGCTAAATGCACAGATAAAATACATGTAAGGAAGCTGTTTTACCCGCCAAAGCATTGTATTTTCATACATTCACGTAAACCAGGAGGCTGGAGAATACCAGCTCAGTATACAGGGAGGGACAGATCTATGTTTTTTTTCTCCCCTAGGACAGGTGCTTGTGTCCTCTTACCCCCCCACTCCAGCAACATAAAATATATCAAGGCTATCATACACTGTTGACCAGTCAAATATTGCTACTTACTCACCATTTCTAAACCAAAAAGTAGAAACTACATGTACCATGTATGCGTTCTGTCGGATATAGGTAGCGCTAACCTTCTTTGAACCCCATTAACTCCGTAACGGATACTTACAGAGAAATACAATTTATGAAAGCTTGAAAGGGGAGAAAATTCCACCCCTCATTATCATGCCAATGCCTCAGTTGGTCTTAAGAAATCCAGTCCTGCCAGTATCAAGATCTACCCATCAACTGATGACCAAGCTGATGATCAAGCTTTTAGGCAACTAGAACCCTGTGTGTACAGCATGGCGGCTCAGTGGTTAGCACCTTGGCCTTTGCAGCACTGGGTCCCAGGTTTGAACCTCGGCCAGGGCTCTATCTGCATGGAGTTCACAGGTTAACCCTGTGTTTGCGTAGGATTGCTCTGGGTACTCCAGTTTCCTCTCACATTCCAAAACCACACATTTATGTTAATTGGTTTCCCCTCAAAATTGGCCTTAGACTGTATTAATGGCATATGACTATGAAAGGGATCACATTAGATTTTGAGGGACAGCTAGTTACATGATTGTAGACTTTGTAAAGCGCTGCATAATATGTTGGCATAACACTGTGTATTATTATTGAGACATTGTTCTGGCATAGTTGTCATTGCCTCCTAGGTTCATATATAATATAGTGAATCATTCATATGCAAATACAAATATCACTGGGCTGCACTCAGTAAGTCAACAAAGCAAGGTTGCTTATTTTCAGTAATTACCTAGAATTTTTGTATCCTAATTTCTGAGAATGATTAGGAATTAGTCCAGCATTGAATGACACTGTAACAGCCTTTAGACGTCTGTGGTGTGAAAGCACATGGTTGGCCCCTCCGGGGGGCACAACTAACTGATACTGTATGTACGGCAGTGTAAAACCACACCACAGGTAACCACATGTGCAGAAGGTTGCAACTGTAGTGGTTCCTAACAATTCCTTTATTACTTGAATTAGAGTGGATGAACATAGCAGGCAGCGATATAATTGCCTGGTGCTTGTTGGAAGTGCATCCCCACTAAATCACGTTTACCTGTCATAATGGGTTTGGGGGGGTGACAGAGTACATCAGTGCTTTTTTGGCAGATATCAATCATTTACCTGGTTGTGAACAGTAAGGCAAGGTTTAGATTAGCATTTTCTTTTCATCATTATCATGATGTTTACTGCTTTTGGATACCTACTACCACCTTTTCCACAGCTAAGTGTCCGGGAGCATTTTCAGACAAAAACCTTGATTTTTTCAGCAAGAGACAGACATTTGTTTTTTTAACTGGATGATAGGTTTATTTAAAGGAAGTAATTTCCAGGTGTCAAAAAAACTTGTGCTTAGAAACATTTGTGTACGTTGCAAAACATTTAATTCACATCAATGGAAGCCATTGGGCAGCAAAACTGCCCCTGGACTCTGCATTGGGTATCCATTTCTATTGCACCTTTAATGAACATTTTAGTGGATTTTAAACACATATCTTCTAAGTCAGGGGTTCTTAACTGGGGGTATCCATACCCCTTGGGGGAATGGGAACCAAATGCAGGGGGTATGGGACTCAATCTCTGGGTACTGCTTTTTATTTTATTTAATGTATTAATTTATACTTGGGTACATTATGAAATCTAAAATCAAAGTGGAGAAATCAACTTGATGTGTCTGATGACATGCGAGTAGCTTTGTCCGTAACTGTAAACCAATTCCATGCTTTGATTGAACATAAACAACAGCAAATATCTCACTAGATTAGTAAAAGTCTGTCTTATATGGTCAAGATATTGAAAATACTTGCACATTTAAGTTTGTTTTCTTTTTGTTGTGTAATACTCAACTGTAAGAAGTAAAATTATTGGTTTATAATCTGAAACAGGTGAATCAAAGTTATATTGTGAAATAGTTGTAGCTTTGTATTTTTGTCATTTTTCATTTTTTCATTTTGCTTTTTGTAAATAAACATGATAAAGTTATCAATGCTTATGGTTTTATTTCATGTTCCCTCCTAGCTATCCATATCTTAAGTACAATAAATTCAAGCTGTTGACATATTTGGACGTCCTTCTGGCAAATAATATAAGGAATGGTGATGATTATTTTGACAGTCAAGTAAAGGGCGTATGGGACCATATTGGACAACCCATTGGGGGTCTTGAGTCATCAAAAAAATTAAGAACCCCTGTTCTAAATGGTGCTAAACACAGGTCAGATTAGCAGGCTGTTTAGTTTCTTGCAAACACTGCCATCTTGTGGCTAAAATAAAAAATACACCTAAAAAATTTGCATTGAGGATAATTTGCGGGGTGTAAATGTATAGGTAATTTATAGCTGTATATTGGGCTCCGCTCTTTTGTGTAGTTCTACCTATAAAACAAATGATCCAGTCTTCACTTCCAAGGCGCCTCCCCAAGCAGAGTAAGCAATATAATAATCACGCATATTTCTTCTATGACAAAACACAAATTTTGTCTTTGACTGACACTGTTGTTTGACAGAAACATGCTAAATATACAATACAGTAATGGGATGAGTATTTTATGTAAATTTCCATTTAGACATTGATTGGCATGTAACATTCCATTTACACTATGGGTAGAGATGAGCAGAGTGCAGGAAATCCAAGCTGTATACAAAGCTGTCCAATCGTTCGAGAAAGCAAATCACCAGAAATTGATTCCTTACCCAATTTAAGGAACACTATGGGGCCATCTGAATCCACTTTTTTGATCTGTTGACCTCTAATTGTGATGGTAACCTGTTTTAACTTTTTACACGACAATAGGAAAAAATAGACTGTGTATAACTGGAACTATCTGATGTGATTTTATTTGGTTAATTACTGAGTTCCAGTCTGAGGTTGAAATAGCTCAACATTGACTCCAAAACTATCCAACCACCACTAACTATGGGCAGTCTGTGTGCCATTACAATGACATTTAAACAGCCAAAATAAAATTCCATGATGCTTACAGTAAATGCTTTTGTGTTGTGTTTCTATTGCACCTTTAATGAACATGTTGTCTTTTAACTGTAGCTCTGGCAATTAAAGGCTGCATTTTAATAACCCCCTAAAAAGCAGTCAATGCAGCATTGTCACTTCAACAATATTAAACATCCTGTGTTGCATTTTTTGCTGCAACATTTATTTATATAAAGCACACATGTTCAACTAAATCACCATTATTGGTTTTCAACAAATAATGTAATCAGTATTTGCATTATTTGATGTTCTGTCTGTGCATTGAGCTATTCTAGGGAAACATTCAGTCCGTCATCAATCAGTTTATGGATGGCAGTAGAATATTATGAGACCACAAGGACTCTGATACCAACATATGCCTTTCACGCTGGCTGTTTATCACCCTGGTCTATCCATCTAAACAGACAGTAGGATTGGTGATCAAAGCGCTGAGCAGAGATTAAGTTCTATCATATTTCTTCCTTTTATATGTTATACATTGACATGGAGACAATGATGTTTACGTGACCTTCATAGTTATCAGAGTTTTCTCCATTCTTGCATTTCAATATTTGTGTTGCATGTTTTTTTATTTGTTTGATTTGATACATTTGTTAATTTATTACATATCTCACTTTCAATAAGCAATCTATATTAAAAGAATAAAGATTTTGAGAGGGGATTTTTCGAAGGAAATGCTTTGGTTGCTTTTAAATCGGTATTAGTTTTATGGTTTGAAAATGCGTTTCATGTCATTACCAATACATTGGTTGTTTTAATTATTGCCAATTCCGATGACTATGGTAAGTAGAAGCTTGTTATAAATATATATATTTATATATGCATGTAAAAGTGTCATAGGAGGGTCCCTGTGCAGAAGACTTGAGGGTAAAGTCTAAATCTGGAATCAAGGAAAACATAATGTTTTGCCCATGACAAATGTAAGCACACATCTAAAACCATTAAAGACTGTATTGCCCATATCACTATTGAAAGACAACCAAGCTATTAAACTTTAGGAAAACAGTCTACTGGCATCATCCTAGAAAATGGAGCCGTAGCAAAATCCACCCCACAATCTGCCATGCTTTGTCCCATCCAACATAACTTTCCCAGCAGGGTGTGGGGTATATCTAGAGGGGCCTGATACATTTAAAAAGGCTTTAGATGCATTGATTTTCCTGGTGTGATTATATATTTTTCAAATAAAAAATTTGGACATCCTAGTGTTTTGAGGAAATTTGGCCAGCACAATCTTTCATTTTTTTGTGGTTAATTGTGAACGTTACCAAACACTAGGAATGAATAAATCATTTTTTGTACAATAATACATCCTATATTTGTACAGTTTGGTCTACTGATTCCTGCAGTTTTAGTTTTTTTGTAAGCACACATCCTGTTGACTACTCGGGATGACATTGGATGGCACTGGGAATCCTTGCTACAAATGTATCTGGTTCACTTCAAACAAATAATTGTGGATAATAAGGGATTTGGGTAAACATTCTTTGTTAAGGTGGTTGTAAATTCACTACTTGAATGATTGCAGAAGGACAGAGCTCATTTTGAACTGAGAAGGAAAAAATAAATCTACATCTTTGTTTCTCAACCTGGGTTCCTCCAGCAATGCATGCCTCTCAGGTCAGTTTAACACACACAAATGATTTTTTTGCCTATCTCCAAGGGTGAAATTCTTCCTAATGGCCTGGTATGGCCATTAGCAGGTATGACCCTCAGCAACTTTCACAGTCCATTAATTAAAAGGAAATAGTCTATCATTATGTGAATGTTTCACATATGGTGACACAATGTTCTTGTCTTTCTGTAATGACTAAAGTGATATACTACAGGCTTTTCAGCCTCCCCGCGTTACATAGATCATATATTTCATATTTACAACAGTGGTTTAAAGATATTACATAGCAAAACAAAATTGAGCTATAATAGGAGTGGACATCTCTACAATGCTGCAGCTACAAATCAGCATCATTACCCTGTAGAACCATTGAGAAGAATAGTTACACAAGAACCTGAACACAGGAAATATTGGTGTCACATGTTTGGCAATGCACTAAGGCCAGCATGTATAAAATAAAAAAAAATGAAGCATTAACATGTTTTGGAAAGTAAAACAATGATGCTATGTGTATTTTATCCACATTTTTAGCTGTTTTCCCTAAGATTTGATTTAAGAGAATATTGGGGAAACGCCTCTGACCACCAACATTGAAGAACTAATATTAGTGGTAAATCTTACTGATCACTAAGAAGCTAACATTAATGAGGACCCTTGACCACCAATGTTAAGCGGGTAACAGTTTCAATGCAGTATAGGTCACTAGTATCAAAGGGGAGTATCTGTTGTTTTATCTTTGTCCCTAGTACAGTTTTACCAATGTTTTTTCAAGATTTAGGTACGTTTAGATCAAATGATTTGTATTTCGCAAAAATAATAATTTCCACTAGATAGGTTTACTCCTTAGATAGTTGTATTTTTTAGGTAAGCATATTCCTTACATCAAGATTTTTTTAATTTGGATTATCTCCTATGCTGAACTACTTCTTAAAATCCATGTACTCTGGCTAAAATCTAGATATGTATTTGACACAGACAGACAAGTTTTCTGAAATGATCTCCCCTTGAGTGGCAAACAGAGGCTTTGGTTTGGCAGTAATAAACTAAAAGGGGATTTAGCTGGTAGTTTTACCACTTCATTCTTTTTTAAAATTAGTCCCACAGTCACTGTCTAGTCAGTGTAGATTGGGTAAATCATGTGACAACAGAGTTTCTTTTCCATTGTCCTATGAGTTTTCTTAGCAGACATTGTATTTATCAACATTTTTCTATGTCCCTGGGCATAGTGGAATAAAACACAATCATGATTGTGATGTGATTACATTAGTGAGTTGTGTTTAGTTCACTTAGCAAGATCACCAACCTGGTCGTAATGCAATTCTATTACCTGACATAAATAGGTCATTGGCAACTGAGACTTCATGACACAATGGTGTTGGTTTACAAAAGCAATATAAGCTGTTCATATAGCAAAGTGATTTATCACCTTGCAAGTGATATTTCACCAAGCTTGGTAAATGAGATGAAACTCTGCTGGTTTGATCATCCAATCATGCACAATGAAAAGTTCTGTTTTTTTTTTACATTTCCTTGCACTTGGTTGTACATCCTTTATGAAGTAAACAAGGACCACAGGGGCTAAGTTAAGTGAACTTTAGTAGGTAAATAGCAAGTATTCCTTTAGTCTATCACCCCACCCCAATGAAATCTTGAGCAGCATTAGGCTAGGATCAGACCTGCTTCAGAAATAGGCAGTCCCATGTGATGCACTGTAGCACTGATTGCTACAGAACCAGAATCTGAAGATAGGATAGTGCGTGGAAATAAGCATCACTGAAATGTTCACTGCTGTCCCCATGCATTCTCTGTTGGGCTCCTGTGGGTATGAGAGAGTGGTAACCATATTGCAATATGGTGATGACATAGGGACAAAACGTGTTGTTTTATAAGCAGTTACCATTAAAAGTTTGTGATAGCATGGGATTTATGATTCTGATTCTTTTACACATAGTAAATCACTTCCTGTTCCAAATATATTGATTGTGCATTAAGGTACCTTTGTGCTCACCATATAAATATCCTGCAGGGGTAGTTATACTATATATGTGTATATACATGTATTCCTCACTTACGACTTATCCGCTAAAAGAGAGCTTACACCTGGCTCTCTGACAGGTACACTATACAAAGGCTATACAGTGTACAGCAGAGCGGCTTTTCCCCATCATTCTTCTTGGCTCCATCCTCCATCAGTTGTGATTCTTCTCGATCTGAGTCTGGAGGTAGTCAGTGAACCTGTTACTGATGCACTGCCTGTGCACAGCTCTGCAGACTGGCTCCTTATGTTCCTCACCTAATGACAAATTCACTTAAAAACCAGGTTGTTGGAACGGAACCTGATCGTTAGATGAGCATCTTTTAATAATGTTAATATTAAAATATTGTTATTATTTTTTACATATATTTTATATTAAATGGTATATCCTTATTAGAAACAATTTTTATTATTTTCATCATCATTGTACTACTTTTAAAAATCATCTTATTACCACTGATGTTGACATCCAATTCACTAGTCACTGGAGTAAGCAGTACCTACTACATACAACGGGTTATACATTAGCTCCAATATTTTAAGTCATCAAAATATATACCAACATCTGTTCTGTAGTCCGGGTTTTGCTACTGATTGTATATTTAAATCACAAATATACAGGAAGGCTTTACTTTTCCTAATCTTCCTTTTTTTCTTTTTTTTATACTTAGTTATCGTGAACTTACTAACACGTTATAAAACTACTCTTTACTTTACACTTGTGCCATGTCGCCTTATAGGCAGGATACGGTTTTAGTGTGAACAATGTCCAAATTGTTTGCAGTTACTGACTTGTACATGGCAGCCCAGCCAACCAAGCATACTATGAGAACAATAATACAGTACTATCTCAAATATTACTGTTGAATGAATGAGCCGATCAACTATAACAGCTTGTGAAATGGAATCTGGGAATCTCCCATGATCACATTTTCCAGTTCCTACATTAATTTCTTATTAGTATAAGTCATGTAAAATAGTAGATTATGATTCTCCCATATTTTATCTTGGATAAAAGGTACATTTAAAAAAATATACGTGACATGGAATGAGACAGATTGCCAGTGCGGCAAATGTTTCATTTTACTTATATCCTATGGTTTAAATTCATGCCAACAAAGCATGTTGGTGTGTGTTAACAAACATTTGGTGTATGTTGCAACACATGTCCTGGCTCCCTGTAACTCATCAGCACAGAAGAATTATATACAAGATGGAAAAAGAGTAAGCACTGCAATGTGTTTGAACAATGTATGGTCATTATGTGCATATGTGTGCTGTGTGAACAGGTGTGTTACTCTGGGTCAAAGTATATTGCATTTCAACCTTAAATTCTCTTTTATATAGGTGCTGTGCATCTCAAAATAATTATTGCATAAATGCTTTTTATACTAGCATACTATAATATCTGTTTGGGGTTTCAAATTAACCTTTTTTGTGCTGTTCTACAAAAAAAATAAGTCTCTGAAATCAGTGCATATATAAATACATTTATTATAAAGGATACGGTTTTATGCAAAGTCAAGACTGCAATGGCTTTCTTTATTTGAAACTATAACCGGCACTATCAAAGTAACTACTGAAAGTGCAAGGAGTGTCAGTAAGATTTTATACAGAATTCCTAATTTCTAACGCCTACGGGTATATAGAGAATTCCTAATGATAATTAATGATATGTACAAATCTCAATTCAAGCTACTTTAGTAATCCATCATATTTGTAAATCTGTACACTCATCTTTATTTCCTGGCATGGAGGAAAATATCCTTAAAATAACTATGTATCTAAACCCAAAACCAACAATGTAATATAATGCAGTTTACCAAGCCTTAGTTGTGGTGGCTGTTCACAGAAAGTGAAAAGAACATATGATGTATAAAATATTGGTGTATTTTCTGTACTTGTTGTTATCCTGAATAAAAAAACTAACATGGCCACAATTTTTTTGGTTAGTCCAGTCAACTGTACATTAAAGTATATTGGTGGCTTTGGTGTGGATGTCTTTACTGTTTCTGTACTAAAGCAGAACTAAAGTTCTACTTTTTAAAATCCACAATTGGGTAGGTCATTATTGCAGAAAGGAAAAGGCGAAGTCCCTTCTGCAAAAATGCCTCCTACCTGCTTGATCAGATAAGGTAATTGTCAAAAAGCTGAGCTGTGCATATGCAGGTTCAGATTTGGTTGCAAGGCTACCAAAAAATTCCAGCTTCCCCTGTGCATACTGGGAACTCTTGCGTGCCTGTGTGGGAGTTACGTCATCCCAGCCCAGCCAATTAAGATGACCAAAGATCATATTCAGGAAGAGAAGAAAGAAGATGGCAGCACCCTGCAAGGGAACAGGGACAGGTGAGTATCATGGGTTTAGTTCCGCTTTAATATAGTACACTATTAATTCAGAAAATGAATTATGATGGTGACGAGAGGGTGACTTACTAATAAATATGAAATAAATAATGGACTCATTTGGGTGTTCAAATTTATAACATCAACGGCTATTTCAACTTTATGTTAATGTTTTACAGCTTGTCATTCTTAATGGCCTTTAACATTGCATATGGTCTCTAAATGATGTTTTGGCTGGACTTTCTTTCCACCTAATTAGGCGTGTATAAACTGGCTTTCAAACCAGCTAGAGATATAAGAAACAGACCTGGCACATAATTTGTGCATTCAAAGTATAGAACTGATGGAAATCAAAAGGGAACAGAATGCCTTGCTAATTTGTGATTTGAGAAGTTTACATGATGCTTTAGACCTTGTTTAAGAGATGAAGCCAAATACTTCATCAGAGGTTAGTCCTCTTCATTTATCATCTTCCTGAAGGGAAGTACATGGCAGTACCTTTCTAATGCTAGCATCTAGATATTGACTTTGTAGGGAGAAAAACTGCTGTTTAATGATTTTGCTGTGAAACCATAGTTAATCATCAAGGCTTTTCTAAAACCTCAAAGGAGGGTTGGAATCATAAAGAACAGTTTGTGTCCCAATTTTAGGTAACAAATGGACAGAAAATGTGTTTACAATTTTTATGGCTGGATGATTATGCCTTTGCTGTATCACAGTAATTAGTGCTTTCTAGTTTGTTTGCAGACAGTT
The DNA here is from genome assembly GCF_032062135.1 of Pyxicephalus adspersus. Taxonomy (NCBI): domain Eukaryota; kingdom Metazoa; phylum Chordata; class Amphibia; order Anura; family Pyxicephalidae; genus Pyxicephalus; species Pyxicephalus adspersus. The sequence continues at coordinate 124,267,549 of NC_092859.1, forward strand.
TGCAGTGGTTGTACTTTGTGCTAATTATGTCTAACTTTCAGAAGTTTTCTGTAAAGTTTGCTGGTAAAAAAATCAATGCTGCCAGGGACAATGGTATGGATAAGTAGAGATCTATGGTCCATCAGCAAGGCTGACAACATAGCTTGACATTTCAGAACAGCAAATGCTGTGTTGTCAGCTCAAACAGAAATTTGGAGCACACTAGATTTCTAGCAGACAGTTATTTTTTGTACTTGCAGCATTTTTAAAATAATAAAACATGTCATCTAACACACATCTAACATATCTAACACACATACATGTTGCAGATTCACTTTTTATAACTATTATATATTTTTTTTTATAAAAAATGATCATTATCTTGTATTTTTTTAGCATATTTAACTTTAAAGTGCTGAAACTGGAGTGCGAAAAAGGAGAATTATGAACCTTGTTCCTTGGAGTAGTGGACGATCAAATCAGGGTTCCATCAATAAATGCTAAGGATAAAAAATAATAAAAACAAAGGAATACAGTATTTTATTGTGTGCATTGTGTTTATTTCTACGTTTTGTTTAACCCTTCCTGGAAATGAAAAAGGGTAATTGGTTTTGGAGCTGCCTTATTAAAAAGGAGGTTTTAGGATTCCAAAACATTTCTACCCACAGACTGTCAAAAACATTTGGGTCACTAATTGTGGGGATATTGCCCTCTCCTCCACTATGGACCCCCTGATATGGTCAGGAATGAACAGGTGGAAATGGATCGTGAAATGACCTTAAAATTGGTGTCAGTAGGTAAAGAGATGCCCTTTACATTGGAGTCAGTGGGTATAGAAATGGGGACCCCAATAAATGGGGCGTAAATAGGTGCAGGAATGCTCCTTTCATTGGATTCAAAGTTAGCGCGTGTAGACATTTTTATTCACTGCCAGCTCCAGCTCATTAAACACATTTGGGTGACAGAAAGATAAGCAATGTTGGTCAGAGGATCAACCCCACCAAGCAACAGCAGAATTAGATTGATCTCCCACTCAGCAGTACTCGTATAGATCTAGCACTGTCAGAAAGATTTCTGTAAAGGACATGTCACCTTGGAAGGGGGTGTCACCCATGTTATCATAACATTTTAGCCTCTGCATAACAATCTGAAGTAAAAATATACTTTATTGCAATACCTAATGATTCTATTGTTTTTACTTAAAGTTTTGACAAGAAATGTAAGCAACAAACTCAAATGTGCAAGCTAACAAACTCTGCCCTTGAAAATATAGCTCACCCAATCATGACGTACACCTAGGGCTTCTCAAGTATGGCTGTGCTTGGCCACAACCTTCCAGATGGATAACATTTAATGGCTTACAATGATCATCTATTACATAGCTGGATGAATAAACTGCAGGTAAATACATAGCACCAGAAACCCCCAAACCCAGTTCAGGCATAAATAAACAAAAAGTTATTACTATTATTTACAAATTTTACAAACTTTAATCATTTTCTCTTTTTATATATATATATATATATATATATATATATATATATATATATATATATATATATAAATATATATATATATATATATAACAATGCTTTTAGGTATTATTATTATTATTATTATTATTATTAATAATAATAATGTTATTAATGTTATTAATAATATTATTAAAAAACATGAAATTATTAATGGCTCAACATGATTATTATTATTATTATTAATAATAATAATGTTATTAATGTTATTAATAATATTATTAAAAAACATGAAATTATTAATGGCTCAACATGTTATTTTCAAATCTAGCCAATGATTACTTGCTGGTTTGTAAAACACTTACAAACACAACACAAACAGAATAGGCCTTGTTTATAAAAAAGAATTGTTAATGCTGTCCCTGTTACCTAAGCAGGACTATAGTCAAGCATTATTATCTGGTCCTAATTTGCCAAACAATTATTATTCCTAGGAATAGAATATTTTAAAGAAAAAAAAGTATTTTAAAGGGATAAATAAACCAGTTTTACATTTTAGTCTGGTGGACTGCTGGACATGGATCAGCACTGTAAGAAGAATATTTATTTGATGTACCAAGAGAAGAAGAGAAGACTCTAATTGCTATGTAAACAAGCCATGAAGACTGCAGTGACAACTGAAAGTGTACGCAACACATTGCCTTTATTTCTTACATGTACAGCTTTTGCTCTGAGCAGGATTTGACAGAACCATTTAATATGAGTGTCATTTTTTTTACAGTTTGGAGGGCGACATGGAAAAATAAAAATTCTCCAATTTACAATTTTCTGGAATAACTAAGTCCTGCTCATAGTGCTACAAGTCAGTGGCCCATCAAGTTATCAAGTTAGAAGCCTAAATCTTAGGCATGTGGAACTGTAACCACAAATCATTGTGGGTGTGCTGGATAAGAGGTAACCTGCAGAGACCCATTGGCATGGCATGGAAAACACAAGTAGTTTTCTTGGTTACCAAAAATTACAGTCAGCACTTTTGTATATTGTATATGAATATAGCTTTTCCATTAGGCTAATATATCACACTGGGACAGCAGTATCACCCAGCCTGAATGGACAGGTAATATGCCTTTGGAAGAGTTTTTAATGTCTCATAGTACAGTCAAAAGAGTCTTTCTAATAAAAACATTGGGCAGCCCTCAAAGAAGAGGCAGAAAGCCCCAGAAAGTCCTAGTGAGGTCTTCCTAAGAAAGTATTAGTCCTCATTGCGCAGGCCAGATAGCTAGTTTGGTCTTATATTAGTGGAGGTTAGCCTTGAGTAAGTCTTCCTTAGACATAAGGAATCATAGCAGAATACTTTTTTCTACTTTCTTTTTTGTTTTTTTGATGGGGAGTAGAGGTGGGGTTTGAGTTGAGCAGTGCTGGGCCATCCACTCTACAACACCTTGCCACAGTTGAATGGTGCGGGTAGCACAATGTTTAGGAAATAACAGATATACCCGCACATTTGCAGTCTGTACTCTATTACCACCTGCCCGTACCACCCCTATCGCACTACTGCCCATTTCTTCCTTATTGTTCAATATGTTTGAAATATAGCCAAACAGCATTGGCAGCACAATGGCTAGCACTCACTCCTGCCTTTGCAGCACCAGGGTCCCAGGTTGGAATCCAAGCCAGGACATTATCTACATGGAGTTTGTATGTTCTCCCTGAGTTTGTGTGAGTTTTCCTAGTAACACCCCAGTTTTCTCCCTCATCTAACTTTTTTCACTTTTTTAGCAACATTGGAACATGAGGCACAAAATAAGACAGTAAGATAATAGCAGTTCTCCTGTGAGAATTGTACAAACTACAGCAAAAATGAGAACACATGTGTAATGCAATTTTTTGGGGATTGGGAACAGTGGCGGTCCCTTTACCACATGACACCTGTACCGCTGTACAGACTTTGTTGTTTTAATTTCTTTGTATAACTTGTCACCTAGATAAAGCTCCCTGTGCTCCCATCTGCACAAACATTGTGATTGCTGAGAGTAGAGTATAGGTTCAGATTAGTGGCAAAAATTTCTTTTTACAAGGCATCACATGGATAAAACTCACCATGTACAACTGAACAAACTCTTTTACTTCAAAAAAGGTACACGTAAAATGTACTGCACTTTTTTGCATTTGGTTTTAGAATTGTGACAGAAGTTGCTTTTCAGTATGTGTGCCCAAAATCAGGTCTAAAATTTCCCATTTTAGGACGTAGACAAGTTATAAATGTCACACAAGTGTGACAAATGGCTAATATGTACCAGACCAATGCCAGTCCCACAGGTTCCCATTCCACAGAGAAATTCAGTGAGAAATCAAAGTCCAGAGCCTGCCTGCTTACTATAAATTACAGATTCCAGTTCCCACACAGATTCCCCCACCCAGTCCCAAGGACACTGAGTTCTTGGAGTAGTACCAGACAGGGTAGGGTGCCATCCAACACCCAGTATTTTTCTTAATGTAATCAGAGCAAAGCCCAGTGAAAAAAAATACACATGTGATACAGGTGTCCAATAGTATGCCAGATGTCCCCTTTTTGTTCCTGCACCTACCCTGGCAGTTCATTGTAGCACTAAGCATTGTTGGCGAGCCAAAGTTAAACGCACATTTGGGTTGAACATTGGCAATTTTCCATTACAGCAGAACAAAATTAAAATCTAGAATGCTCAGGCCCAGGTATTGGTCATCCTGTACTTCAACAGCGATAGTAATTAAAACCTTTTAATAAATGCAGTGAAGTTTAGGCATTTCACTTAAAAAAGTAAATTATAATTCTGCAACTGTCACCACATATGTCAATTAGCGAATGCGGGGAAAACAATGCATGGCAGGAAATGTAAAAAAATAAAAAAAAAAACATGATTTTTTTTAAACATTAGATTCACGGCTTTGCATTATTCACTTGCATCTGATAACACACTTTGCCAAGTGAACAGCCAAAACCCCTATTTAATGGGATTTTCAGAAAAAAATTATCTTAATATAACTGAATTTAGAACTACAGTATAACTTTTTTGGCCTCCTGCTGGTGAAATCTGGCATTACAATACAGTCAATTTCTGTGGGAACTGTGGTATTTTTAAGGTATCTTTATGGCCAAGGTTTGGGAATCTCTGCTAACAACTGTTTGATAAGCAGAAGCTATATGTAGCGAGGACCTGTCTATACTATCACAGGGAGGACTGCCCAACAAATAGGATATTTTAAAAAAATGATATCATTAACCTGTAATCCTCGAAAGGCTCTTGCATCTCTTCCTCCCCAAACGCATTCCATTCCATGTCATTGCTCTCATTCTGTTTCTGTTCCTGCAGCTCAGAGCCAGGCTTCATCCTCTTCTCAGCTGCCAGAAAGTCTTGTAAGCTTTTGTGCATCTGATCTGGGGAAACAACAAGAATTGGCCGCTATAATCTGCAAAGCATCTACAGGGTTTGTGCTGTTTGATGTGCAGCCTACTCTAAAGACAGTACATTGTGCTGATTGCTTTGTGTTCAGCTGCTCAAGCTGTATAGGAAAAAAAAAACATCTCTTATGAAATCATTGTGACACCAGGGTAAATTAATGTCAGACTGAATATGAATACCCACGCGAGAGATGCGATTAAACAAAGTGAAATGCTTTATCTGAAAGATATTTTTATTTGAAGGCCTCAGAGTATACCACTAAAAAAGACTCTGAACAGGACCGAAAATCCCAGAGCAAGATATGTCACAGCTGATGTTATGTCTCAGCCAGAGTCAGATTTTACATCCCAGATAGTCTGCATATCAGGTAATCCTTTATTCCTAAAGCAAAATGTCTCTATGAAAGATTCTGTCAAATGTAGGTCAGATGGCCATATCATTTTTGATGGGTCCATGAAAAAATTTTTCTTTTTTTTCAAACAGCTAAATATTCAACATTTTCTTATTTTAATATAACCTCATTGTTTACTTGAGATATATAAATAGTTATATCAGATATAACTGAACTGTGTACAAGTTTTTTATATATTATAAAAAAGTGAGTAATTCTTGGCTACATTTTTAGCTAGTACTCCTTAAGGAGGGAGACCTTTATAATTATAGATAAATAATATAAAAAATAATAAATCAATAAATGAAAAATAATTAAGTAAAACAGAAGATAATAATATACAGGTTGCTTTCCAACCCATTATGGCCATCTGGCAATCCCCCAAAAATGGTTGCATAAAATCAAGATAGTAACTACGGTAAAGAAAGTTAGAGCAAATACATAGTTAGCATTTCCTTAAAGATTTAGTTGTTAGTTGGCCAATATATAAATTTTGCTGCTTTGGCAATTGAAAAAAAGCATAAACCATCCAACTAAGGGATGCAATGTAACACTAGGGGTAAAGCAAAAGAGAAGTTTGATTGCTGCTATATCATATAAATATATATATATATACTGTTTTATAGAACAGTTTAGTTAAGGGTAAAATAATCTAAGCTAAAGAGTCATCTAATATTTAATTTATTTTTTAACTATAAGCTCGGGTTCTGAAACAGCAAAGTATGTATTATATATGCAGCACTTTTATATTTGTTTTATGGTAGTATTATTAGTATTATGCAGAGCTACCCACATCTTTATGACTTATGATTTCTATGGTTACTGCAAGATGCAGATAGCTTTCCTCGACTTCATGCTCGTTTTATTTTGTATCTATGGAGACCAATGTGGGAGTCATTGCTTCCAAATTTATCATATACAGAACAGAACTGTACAGCATTGGATAATCACTTAAAATAAACTCTCCTAAACTTTATTGGGGAATAACTGCATTCACTATGTAGACCCAAACTAATCAAAAATTATTTTCAATATCTTTTTGCAGCTTTCATTAGAATGATACATGGCTATCAGTCATGTTCAAGCACTTATTGCTATGTGGTGGCAATGTCTGTCAGTTGTGTTCCAGCATTGCTAATCAGTCAAATAAGCTTCTAATGGAGAATTCAATTGTTTTTTTTTTCAGCATAGACATGGTCCACTGTTGTCACAATCATAACCCCGGCCTCAGAAATGCCATGCAGGCATAACTGGAATGAATGATTTGTGTATGATGTAGACAGAAGTGCTGCAGAAAATCAGCTACATGTAGATGTTTGACAAGTATTTTTATAAGGTAAATTGTTAAGAGTATAGTGAAGTAAGTGAAGTCGCCTCTCTTCTCTCATCATCTCCATCTACTACCTGTCGGTTTGACCCTATTACCTCTGATCTACTCTGTGGCCATTCCTCCACCCTGGCGGCCTCCCTAACCAAACTATTCAACCTCTCCCTTTCCACTGGTATCCACCCCTCCACTTTCAAACATGCTATTATTCTCCCTATCCTAAAGAAACCCTCACTAGACTCCTTTACCTTCTAGCTGCTGTCCTATCTCTCTTCCAAACTTCTTGAGCACCTTGTCTATAAAAGTCTCACCGATTACCTGAGCACCAACTCTCTCCTTGACCCCCTCCAGTCTGGTTTTAGAGCTGCCCACTCCACTGAAACAGCCCTTACTAAAGTCGCCAATGACCTCATCAGAGCTAAGTCTCAAGGCAAATTTTCCCTGCTCCTTCTCCTTGATCTTTCCTCTGCTTTTCACACTGTTCATCACCCCCTTCTAATACAAATCATGCATTCCATTGGTATCAGTGACACTGCTCTCCCTTGGTTTGCTTGCTATCTGTCTGACCGCTCCTTTCAAGTTTCTCTTAATGAGTTTCTCTCCTCCTCGCCCACTCTCCTCCCCGTTGGTGTTCCCCAAGGGTCAGTTCTTGGACCAGTCCTCTTTTCTCTGTACACCTCCTCTCTTGGTAGTTTCATATCCTCCTTTGGTTTACAGTACCATCTGTATGCTGATGACAATCAAATCTATCTGTCCACCCCTCATCTGTCTCCCTCAGTCCTGGACAAGGTTTCAAGCTGCATCTCATCATGGATGTCTGACCGATTCCTGAAACTCAACCTGGATAAAACAGAACTCATCATCCCCCCCTTAAAATTCCAAATCTCCCCCTGACATATTCCTAAAGGTTAACAACACTGTTATTCCTCCCTCCCCTCAGGCACATAGTGTTGGTGTCACCTATGATTCTGCCCTCTTATTTACCCCCCATATTCAGAACATTTCCTGTCACTTTCACCTACGCAACTTTACCAAAATCCGCCCCTAGCTGTCCCCGGAGACCACCAAACTCCTCCACAATCTATTATGAGTGCTGCAGCCAGACTCATCCATCCTTCCCTCCACTCTTCTTCTGCTGCATCTCTTTGTAGTTCTCTTCATTGGCTTCCATTTCACTTTAGAATCAAATTCAAGCTCCTGTGCTTTGCCTTCAAATCCCTCCACAGTTACTGTCCCAGTTACTTTTCTGACCTGGTAAAAAAAAATACTCCCCTAGCCGCTCTCTTCGCCCCTCCAATGACCTACTACTGACTTCCTTATTCATCACACGCACTTTTCTGTCTTTTGTAACTGTCACTACTTCCCACCACTACATATCCCCCCTCCTATTGTGTGTTACTTCCCCCACCTCGGAAATTGTAAGCTCTTCTGGGCAAGTTCCTCTCCTCCTCCGGTGTTACTGTCTGTATTAGTCTGTCATTTGCAACCCCTATTTATTGTACAGCGCTGCGTAATATGTTGGTGCTATACAAATCCTGTTTATTATTATTAATAATTATAATAATAATAATACTAATAATAAAGAGTATACTGTACCATATCAAATTAATTGTAATTCTGGTTTACGAGCTGCAGTTTAATTTGCTACATGTTCAAATAAATATAAAGGTGACAAAGACTTTAATGGTAATTAAATGAAATTGTCAAATTTATGTCCAAAAATTTTATACATACATTACTTAATTTTATCAGGATCCCATAAAATCTATGAAAACAAAAGCTTATTTGCCAGCATATAGTTATAGCCCTCAATGTGCTCTTAAGAGTTAAACCACCAATTTGTCTGTACCTCAATGAGCAATTCAACCAAAATGATCCAATGATATTATAAATCCTCTTCTGCACATATTGCCACAAAATATATGCTCATATTTCTGCTTTCCACCTTATCAACATGCTAATGGAACTATTAAACATTTTTGTTTTCATACATATTATCTTAGACCCAGTGACATCATTTCTTGGTCTTTCCTTGCCATGGCTGGATCAACTGCTGAACATCACTGTAGAAAAACTGTAGTAATGTCCCCATGCAATCCAGAACCTTCAGGAATAAGCAACCAGTATCAAATGAATAAAAAGGGCCATGACAGAGACATGAACTGTAAGACTGGGGAAATAATTTGATGATGCTGGATATGCTCTCTGTCTGGCTTGCTGCAACTTCTAATGTACACTTACTTTAATGTACAATACAGGAGAGGAGCCTGTACAACTGTGCAAAACTGAAGGTAAGGCAAGGGTTCAGCTTAAAAGAACATGCCACTATAGTATCTAACATTGCAGAATCCAAATCAGCTCGCTTTAGCCCTGCAAAAATGCCTTTTCATTTTATGAAAGCAGCAATCTGGACTCCTTATAACCTTAGGTTAGTAGAACATATTAATATCATTGTAATATTTCAGTATACTTTTAATTGTAAAGCATTGGAGCTTCCATAGACAAAATGCTCCTGTACTCCAGCTTTAATGAGAACCACAAAACGTTATTTGAAAAGTGAACATTTTTTAAGTGCCAGTAAGTCAGCGCAAAGTGTAATGAATTAAGACTCTGTCAATAATCATAGGTCATTACTGAAATTAAATGTCTTTTTGAATGAATTCCTGCTAAGAATAATTTAATTCTATGGAATTTCTTGGACTGACATTTCTCCCTTGTTCTGAAAAACATCAAAACTGAATTCTGTCTTGCCAGCCCAATCCCATACCGAACCTATGTTTGTAACTTAATATGTCTTAAATTGGATTTGGCATCAATAAACCAAAAACTCACTAAAAGTCTTCTATACTTTCATGCATACTTTTTGGTTGAAGTGTATTTTGTTTCCTGCAGAGTGTAAATTATACCTATAACTGTCCCTAACCCACATATATAAAGGTGGGCTGGAATTATTTTAATGAGATTAAAGGGGTGAAAAAGGCACATAGAAGAAGATTGCTGTTCACATCCCTAAATATAAAAAATATAATTGTCCAATTGTTCTAATCTTTTGTTCCCTATACATTCAGCTAAAGGTGTATTTATTAATAAGGCAGTGCAAATAGGAGTGCAAAAATCAGTAGCCACCAATCTGATTTAATTTAGTGTGGTCACCAGTGAAAAGTTTGTTTTTATTAGTTGTTTATTTGTTTTGAATGATTTTGCTTCTGCTTAGTAAGTTAATTTGTTATGATGTTTAGGATTAAAGATTTTAAGGAGATGTCAGGTACTGATAATAAACCACCTAAACCTTCAACAAGTATTTGTTTAGAGTAGTGGATAAAATATAATATATATATATACAAAATGTCCCAAAATCTGTGGGAGCTATGTTATTATCTGGGGTTCTTTCAGTTGGTCGGGTCTAGGTTCAGCAATGTTTTCTGCCAAATAAATAAGGTCAGCTGACTACCTGAATATACTTAATGAACAGGTTTTTCAATGTTTGGATTTTTCATCATTTTCATATACGGATTGCCTCCATAGAATCTAGACTCTAAAGGAGACTTTATGCAGCAGTTCAACTTTAATACAAGAGCATCATCACTATATCATTCAATACAGCATCATCAATATAAGATCATGCAGCTCAGGATGGAAATAAATATTGTGGCAAGTCAAAACTATTTTTGGCTAGGCAGTACATACTACAGTACATATTAGTATTTGTCAAATGGCAAGCAGTTTTAGCTGGTAACACCACAATCTAGTTATATATTTATATGTGACCTTTTATAAGTAATTGTTATCCAACAATAAAAATTCCGCTATGTTAAAATGACAAAGACATGTGAGAGACAAGTAGATGACAACCAGGGCAGATGTGTCATCACTTTTTAAATTTGGCAAGACATCTGCCTGTCCACAGCTAACGAAACACAGGCTTTATCTACAACAAAAACGACTGCACTAGAAACAAATAACAGCATCTCAGTGGTTGCTGCAGTTGCATCCCTTTTTTATCTGTTTTGTAGAAATGCCCCCATTTTGCACTATTCATCCCATTTTAGGGCTCACCTTTACAGTCTGGAAGAAATCCTGATAGCAAATGAGGTGAAATCTCCTCCAAAATAGAACAAAATGTACAGAAAGCACTAGGACCTTTAACAGCAAGTTTATCAAGGAAAATCTCTGCTCGTGTCCTGCAGCTATCATGAGACAGAACCTCTCTGTATTCATCCAAGGAGAAAACCTTTACATAAACAAGGTATGACAGGACTTTATTTACATCAAGCTCAGCAAGGATCTTCTCCCTGTGGTTGTTCAGAATGACCGAAGGCCATTTCTTCCCATCTTCATTCCCTCTTTTTATCGGCCATGCTACATTGTGGAACCAACACTTGGCCGACCTGCCCAGCATCTTGAGTTTGTAGTGAAGGATACGAAATTCCAGTGCTGCATGTTCCAGGCAGAGCTCTTCATGATTTAATATGCACATAATGGGAACACAGGGAACGTAGCTGCATTCTGTTATGGCAATTAATGTAATTCTTCTGCCACAATGAAGGCCTTCTCCAGACTAGGAAGCATACCGGTTTACAGCGACCAGTTACTTAAGAGGATTACTTGACACTAATAAGCCCCTTACCATTCCTAATGTCTCCTCAACAAGACAGAGAAAATGTTATATGTCTGATAAACAAAGCAACGCAAAATTTCTGAAGAAAAAAATACACAGAAGGTTTACTATTAAATAGGAAGCCTATGATATACCATAAAAAGGAACAGCAGACCACAAAGTTAGTAATGTTTGTAATGAACTTCCAAGTAATTGAATCACACATATTCAGCAAAAAATGAGTATAACAATCTCTCAATCAATTTATTACTAGCGAGGGAAGATACATGAAGGTGGGATCCTTCATATCAAATGGACCATACAATAGTTCCCAACATTCATATATTCTAGTTCTGTTCAACTATGGATTGGCTTCCCCAATGTGACTGCTGCTGAGGAATCCATAAAGCTTACCCAGACTAGTCGAAACATCATCTTTATTGCAGCTATATTGTTCCGTTAGAGAGCCCATACTATGTAACTTGAAAAGGGTCAAAGGAAGTTAGGTAAAGATGGTTATAAGGTTTGAGGGTATAAAATTCAGAAGGTAATAATATGAGTTGGCTGTAGTGACAGTAAGACATTTGTCCTATTGTACCAGGGCAGTGGGTATGGAATTGAAGCACAGGAACAGAAACCCTGCCCGTACTACAGATGTAGTAAGGAAAAAAACTGTGTATGTCTCTTCTTTCTTAACTCTCACCCTGTCTGCCAGCAGAGTTTTTATGAGTTGTATGCTGATAGCTGTGCTGTGCAAGATCCTCTTGACCCCGCGGGGGTGCGGACCGGCCAGAGCCACGGAGCACCAAAAAAAATTCTTTGCAAAATAGGAGTGGGCCTATTCACAAAAAAGTGAGGGCACGTGCCTGCCCCACTACATCCCTGATTACATCATCCTAATAATGAACAAGACTCAGGACCCAGAAGAAGACCAAATATGCTGTGAATACAGAACATAATGGCTAAATCCAACCAGCATGTATGGAGTTTAATTCCACTTTACCTTATGTCGGCATAATTTTTGCTATTTTATGTGGGAGATAGTTTTATACTTTTTTTCCAGCTTCCTGATCCAGTCAATTTGCCAAAGATAGCCATAGAAAGGCTGTAAGGGAAAGTTATCTAGCTCTGTCACTATATAACAAACCTAGACAAGTAGGGTAGACTGATCCAATAGCTGTTTGGCTATATTAGTAGTGGTCAGAGTGGGGTCCTGTAAGCTTATATTACTATTATTGATTTGTAAAAACAAAGGCTTTGCTGGGACAGCCTAATCATTATCTTCCCACTACAAGTTGTCTCCAGAAAACTTGCAGTGGAGCAGTCACAAGATTAGTAAACCTATCCTTAAAACGGGGTGTTCCAGCACAAAAGCAAGTTTATTGTTGGTTTACTGATCTGGCAGAAAAAAACAAAACACACCAATAATTAAGTAAGAATGCACACTCCTCATATATTTAGATATTTGCTTAGCTTTAAAGCAGAACTAAACCTTGCTATATTCACCTGTCCTAGTTTTGTTGCAGGGGGCTGCCATCTTCTTCCTTCTTCTCTTCCATTGGGATCTTTAGCTATCTTGATTGGTTGAGCCAGGTTGACATAACTCCCATGCAGACGTGCAGTTCATTCATTCAGTCCCGGCAAGATCGGGGGAAGCTGGAATTGCCGGTTATTCTGGCAACTAAGGCTGAATGTGCATGCTCAGCTCAGCTTTTTCAACATTTCTTTGGAGAAATCAAGCAGGTAAGGATGAATATTGCAGAAGGGACATCGCCTGTGATTTTCTGCCACAAAGCCCTGCCTGATATTTTATTTTGAAGTAGAACTTTAATTCTTCTTTAAAATCAGATATTCTTGGGTTCTGTTTATCCGGCATGGTTCTGGGAACATCTGGAAATAGACCCATTTAATACCAGTGAAGCCAAGCATTTACTGGTTTCTGTTTATGTCACAGAAAAGAATGTGGTAAATGTTAATGAAAATTAAAGTCCAGACATGAGCATCAAATAAAACACCAATAAAATAATTCCTATATGATCAAACCTCATCAGTGCTAATTATTTCAGTAACACGGAACAGTTAGTGGGATGTTATTGCTATTACTGGAATCATGACCACAGTAGGCTAATATTGCTTAATTAACAAACGACCAAAGAATACCAGAGGTTTGGTTAATACACGGCTCGTGAAACTTGTTTTTTCCTGGTGCTATAAATCCTTGGAATGGTTCTTCCTAATGAAACAGGATTAACAGTAGAGATTACTACAATCCCAGCTGAATTATTCTGCCATTAGTAATCCGTCAGTAGGGATATTACATATGTTATTTCACCTCTTAAGTGACAGATGTCAGGTCTAAGAAACATCTGTAGTTTTTCTTAAACTGCCATCTGGTCCTGCTGAAGCCTGCCATTCATAATGGTATTTAAAAGAAGCATTACGGAAGGTTTATACACGTTCCTTTTTTTTTTTTATTATACTGGCTGTGAGTACAAAAATTCCCTAGTACACTTTCCAGCTGGCCGGTACAAATAGCTTTTTTATTATATGAAAGCTTAACTTTGTCCATAGCATCGGCATTGCACAGTTGTACAGGCTCCTCTCCTGTGTTGTACTGACAGTGCTTGAAAAGGTTCTCACTGTGTGCATTGGAAACTGCAGCAAGCTAGAGCATTCCTGAATATTTGGCTGGAGGACATCCAGCATGATCTATTTCTTTCTTCTTTATAGTCTATAGTCGAACCCTTTGTTCATTGGATTTCAACTATAAAAACATAGGCATACTATGTGCACACATAGGATTTTTGTCACCAATGATGACATCATGCTGGATTCCACAACGTGAAGAAAAAGATTTAGTTCTAATTGTTATTTATGAGTTACTGCAAAGGTAGACATTTTATTTGCAAAGACTGTTATTTCTGCCAAGAGAAGTTATAGTCAACTTGCATAAATGTTGTGCACACTGTAGCGACCAGGTTCGGTCAGGCAGTTGAGTGATTGATCTGTCCCTGCCAGCTTTCTTGTTTGTAGATTGTGCCTGCTTTTACCAGGAACCACATTTGCAAAGACAATGACAAATATTACTAAACTACAGTTTTATCAGCAAGAATAAGAGCACACCCAGATGTCACACAGGCCAACAAGCAGTCTTGGCTGCAATTATATTTCATATAAGAGGTGTGGTGCATTTGTGGTAATACCTTTTAGGTGCAGTGTGTTCTTGCATTTTGAGAAAAACTGTTCCAAAGATGCAACAGGAAGGGTTTGTTTTTAAAGCACTGCAACCACCATGCACAGGACACAGAGATGTGAATGCTCCCTGGTAATATTATTGTTGTTTGGGCAGGTTTTCCAGAACCCCCCCCTTATTCTTCTACTATTGTGATTCCATTCTTCTACTAATCTCTATAAGAAGCTTTTGGGTCACTATAAATTAGTGACTACTAAGAGCAAAAGAGATCATATGTGTTGGAATATAGTGTCAAATTTATTAGATTAGATTGTCATATTTAAAGATCAGATTGGCATGAGATTCAGGGTCCCAGGCTTCAGAAAAGAACATCTGAAGTTAAGAAAATTGCACTTCTGGAGTCTGTTCATTGCCTCTAGTGTACAAAGATGGCATTTTGGGTCACAAATATACAAACTATCATAAAACAACCACCATAAATGCAAAACAGAAGCCTCAACATACCATTTATGATTGATGCTAATAAAGTAAACCTGAGAGCATGGAATAATGCACAGGTGTCAGAGCTGTTATCTTGATTCTGGTGTTATCACTTTTTAACATGTAACCTATATGCAAAAACTAAAAACTCACCTGTCCAGTCTTTGTTCTTGGTCATTCATTTCATGAATGCAATAGTAAATAATGTGTGTGTGGGGGGGGGGGTTGCTTTTTTTGCCAGTTGTGTGGTTATTTTAAACGTAACCACATACAAGACTAAAATGACCATTGTCATGATTTGTGCACATTAGAAATAGGCAGCAGTACTATGTCTACGGTAGGTGATGGGGATGGCGGTAGTGGAGGAATGCTATTTCTTGAGTTTAGGCACAGCAACCCAAAATGAAATATTGTCATTCCTCTGTGGCTTTTGTCCCAGTCAGGCATACTTGTAAAAAGGTACCAAGGTACTGAGGACAAGAATGGACAGAGCTGAGGTGTATGGCATTAGGCAAGGACTAAACCCATTCACTAGAATCTCATGTAATCTTTAACTCATGAGGAATAGAAATGGTATAATTTTTCATAGCCCAGGTAACTAAACGAAATCCATCAATGATTATGTAGAAAACAACCCGATCAATGATGGCCTTCTGGCTGGTTTATGTATAGAAGACACCATATGGACGTCTTTCAATCTTACTTATCCTTCTTTTTGAATCTGGTGCATGCTTAGATAGACAAATGTGACTGACCACTACATCACCCTCAATAATGTTTGGTATCTCACTTTCAAGCTCCTGTGCCACTCCTAGTGGTTGGCACTTTGTCAACTGTTTGTGCCGATTCTTAAACAACCATTATTTGAAGAACAACAGTAAGTGGTACCAAACCTTTTAATACTACCCCCATTTATTCTCTAGGGGCAGCTGAGGGTGATATGCTGAGAAAGCGGTTCAGAGGTGGGAAAATAATCAGTAACCACACTGCAGCCTCACCTCCAGTCTATTATTATTATTTTTTATAATAATATTATTAATAATAATAATAATTATAAACAGTATTTATAGAGTACTAACATGTTACGCAGCACTGTACATAGGGGTTACAAATGACAGACAACACAGACAGTGACATAGAAGGAGGAGAGGATTCTACCCTGAAGAGCTTACAATCTAAAAAGGTGGGGGGAGTAGCACACATTATAACTTTATTTACTATTATCTGTGAGCTATTTCTTGCTGCATTCACTTTACTCAATTTGACTGTATTTAAAAAGACAGTATAGTAACACTGATCTTAATTGCTTTGGACATTGAATGCTGACACTTATAGTTTAATGTTTGCTGCTGTGCAAATTTACTGTTCTGCTTTTTGTATTTTTATGGAATGGCATTTACAGTATAATTAATAAATTTACTTGTAATCACTTTTTTAGTTTGAAAGAGATTACCATTATTTTACTTACTAATAAACAAATAATATTAACAATTAGTATTATTATTACAAGTCCCACGTTTAGCTTCACATGAAAATTATGTATATACGGCACCTTCACTGCTCTTATGTTCACCCGACCATTATCATTTTTCTATGTATTAAAATTCAGGGTTATTTAAAGCCACTGGTTACATAGTGCTGTGTGGTGTAACATAATAGGTGCAATGACTGGTGTTGGTTGCAGGCTGCAAATCTCAGCAGTAGCATCAGTCCGTAAGAATGAATCTCTGACATCCCTTTAGGTGTGCATAGTGATTACTGTCCACCAGGTGGTGCTGTATATGTGTCAGTTGCATGCAAGGGACAGTTCAGTAAATTTACAAATCAATGTCCCAATATAAAGCAACATAATAAAAAAAGTTACCTTTCGTAATTTTAAATGGAGTCCTTGAGGTCCAGTTAGGTGCCAAGCTGACACGATGCCATCAGCAGACCGGGAATTGTGCCCCTCTCATTAGACTGGAATATTAAAGTGGAAATAAAGATAAAAAGTAAAAATAAAATGCTGCAATGAAATAAATTTATGGGCCTGATTGCAATTTTTAAACTAACCTCTCCTTGCTCCTTTGCCAGCACCCTCACTCAGTCCTCTTCCAGGTTTGGGATCTTCAGTCAACTTGATTGACCAGGGGTTCATGTGTTCCTGGCAGCTGGGTATATCTGGATCGAATACTAAGCCAGTGATTTCTAACCACTGTGCCGGGGCACACTAGTGTGCCATGAGAGATGTTCAGGTGTACTGTGGGAAATTATCCAATTAGCATTGTGGAGTGTCTGAGCTGTAGTGACTGTCAGAGTAATGTAATACTCTTCCATGTCAGTGGGTGGCAGGAGGTAGCTTAACCTCCTTGCAGTTAAGCCCGACCTTCGCTCGGGCAAAAAAAAATTGCAAGGATGGTTAAGCCCGAGATTTTTCACTTACCTGGTCCCCCTGTGCTCATCCAGCGTCGTCCTCCATCGGTCATCGTCCGCCGATCTCTCCAGCGTCGGGTGCCTTCGTCGGGTGCCAGCGGGACCGGTAAGAAGCCGGCCGGCATCTTGTGTTCCGCCGGCCGGCATCCTGTGATCCGCCGGGCCAGCGGATCACAAGATGCCGGCCGGCTTCTTACCTGGTCCCGCTGATCGTCCGACCTCCTGCTCGTTCCAGCGCCGGATGATCTCTGCAGGGAGAAGCCGTCCGGCGGAGAAAAAAAAACCGGACGGCTCCTCCCTGCGTGCGTGATGACGTCGGCGCGTGTGCGGGAAATTCAAACTGAAACTTATTCAAACATTTTGTATTGGATTCAATACAAACTCCTGTATCCAATCCAATACAAAATAATTCAAATAATTACAAAGTATATACCTGGTAAATTCAAACTGTCATTTTGTATTGGATTGGATACAAACTTGCGTATCCAATCCAATACAAAAAATAAAAAAAAAATAAAAGTAAATAACTTGGAAATTCAAATTTATATTTTGTATTGGATTGGATACAAACTCCAGCATCCAATCCAATACAAAAAAATAAAAAAAAAATAAAATAAAAGTAAATAACTTGGAAATTCAAATTCTTATTTTGTATTGGATTGGATACAAACTCCCGTATCCAATCAAATACAAAATAATTCAAAACAAACTCCAATAAATACACAATCAAAGTTTTAAAAATTGCCACACTAGGGAGGTGTTTTAGAATAATATAGTACTTTACAATATACAGAGTTATTGCTTTTTCAGTATTTTCAGTATTTATGATTTGTTTACATTGCTGATTTTTGTGTTTTTTCTTGTGTTTTTTTTGATTGTGTGTTTCAAACATTTTTTATATTCATATTATCTACTAGAACCCCTGTTCGGACATATTTCTGTAAGTTACAGGTCTACAATTAAAAAAAAAATTTCATGAAAAACAGTGGATCACTTTTGGTACAGAAATCTAGACCTCAGTGTAACGCTTAGGTGGTTAATTGCCTTAATTATTCTTAGAGACAAGAGAATTAGATACAGAGTGTCAGTTTGTAACATTTTTGATTTGTGGCGTGCCGCAGGATTTTTTCAATGTAAAAAATGTGCCGTTGCACAAAAGAGGTTGAAAAACACTGTGTTAAGCTATGAATGTGAAGCTTTGTGTAGATTAATGAAAAGATTAGAAACAGGCATGTCCCCGTTATACCAAATTCATTTCAGTGCACCCTAATACCCAGCTGGGAATCACTTGTGCATTGTGTTGTTTCTCATTTGATTTTTAATAATTGCCATGCAAAAAGAAATCACCTAGGCGCCACCTAGTGGAAGGGCACCATTTTGTTCCCTGCAGCCAATTAGGCCCAGTGTAAGCCAAAGCTGATGCCTTTTATGCCACCTTTATATGGAACAGCCTGAGCTCAGAGGATCTGGGTTGAATGATGCTGGCCAGAAAAGTTATGACAACAAGAAACTACTGTGAGGACAAATCTGCCTCTTTTTCATATGTATAAGCGCAGAACAAAGGATTTTAAATGTCTATTTGAAAGAACAACTTTTTTTATTCTATGGTCTGTGTAATCAGATGTTTATTATTCTGTGCCTCTTTCCTATCAGGCTGCCCAGGGATCCTGATTGTCAGCTCACATGCCCAGCCAAGTCTTGCACCATCTAGTGGCCATTCGGTGTAATGCAGGCCGCTCCCACATCTATAGGGATGCCGGGGACGCCATGCTTCCTCTAGCACCGGGCCTGCAGCTGTCACCGTCTCTCTGTGCACATTGAAACATGGCTTCCCAGATCGCAGACCGATTGTCCGTCCAGGAGCAAGAAATCCGCTGGCTGAGCGATGAAATCGGCCGACTCCTGGATCTGGGCACTCAGGGCACCGTGGAGATCGACCCCAGCCCAACCCTCTTAGAGCTCCGGGCTGAGAATGAGAAGCTGAAGTACCGAGTCGCCCATCTACAGAAGAGCCTGAGAGAGGAGCAGGAGAGAGGACAGGACAGCTCGGCCACAGATCAGGCCAGGCCTGAGGAGGAGGTGAGCCCGGGCTAATATACAATTCACATTGTATTGTCTATAAAGCACAATTATCCCTGAGAGCAGATAGATGCAGGAAAAGCCATTGTTGTGTATGAATGGCAGCTGGATGTGTCTTTGTTCTCTCACATATATGATGGTGGTATATAGGATTGATAGGGGTTACCATGGATACAAGGCCTGCTCCATGTACTCCAGCCTTGTGACCGCCATGTCCTGGGCATTGGGCCCACAGCTCAGTACAAAGCACCAGATGCCAGGCTTGTCCTAGGCTCCGGTTACATATGGGGCATTCTCTGCCATATGGCGGATCTATTATTATTTAAGTTATTATATTGAATGGGCTGACAATACTAACCAATAAACCAACGGCCCCAAAACCTTTTTTGTACCAAGGACCGGTTTCATACAAGAAAACATTTCTATGAACCCAGAGGGGAAAGGGGAGGCCTGGTTAGTCAGAGAACTGGGCCTCGGGGAATATGGGTCTGGCTGGAAATCTCGGCCACAGAACTTGTTGGCTGCAGCAGTTGACTGTGACAGGAATCATCCTTCTCCTCCATCATATCTTCATTCAGCCAATTAAATAAGCTGGTTTCCTATTCCTGTCATTATTTTTAGCCAATCACATACGCCAGCTTCTCGCTTTTGTCATTTAATTACGCCAATCACATGAGCTAGTTTCTTATTCCTGTCATTACTTTCAGCCAATCACATGCTCCAGCTTCCCATTTTTGTCATTTCATTCAGCCAATCACATAAGCTAGTTTCTTATTCCTGTCATTTCTTTCAGCCAATCGCATACACCAGCTTCTCGTTCTTGTCATTTTATTCAGCCAATCACGTAAGCCAGATTCTTGTTCCTGTCATTTCATTGATATCATTCATATATCAGCGAATGTGATTGGCTGAATAAAATGGCAGGAAAGAGGACAGAGATCATTCCTGTCACAGCGAAGGCTGCAACCAAGGACACCTATGACCCAATTCAGCAAGGCCCGGGGCTAGGGGACCCCTTAATTTAAAAAGCGGCCTTTCTGTATTTTTAGCAGCATATTGTATGAGTGTTGTGACACTGTGTTGTGCAGGTAGATCGGTGGCTAATATATGTGTGCTATGAAGTTCTGTTTCATGTACTACCATGCATTAAAATACGCAGTAAAATGTATAATAAAACATGTGTCACCACAATGCACAGGTGAGAAGCCACCTTCCTAAAACATTTACCTCATCAGACACCTTTGAGTGTCACTATAACATTATGAGATATAGGAGCAGCTTGAGGCAGGTCACACTGAGGTCAGATGTAGCTGAATCGTGAAAGCTACCAGAAGCGTCTCAAACTGATGTCAGCAGCATTTACCGATCTACACAGCCCCCCTATAGAGCTTCCCCCAAGCACTGTCCCCTTCCCATTACCTGGCACCTGCCAAAGTTTTAATGTGGCCGAGGCTCCATTAGCAATAGTCATGAACTCTTGAGAAATACACAATGCATGAGAAAGGTTCAGAACACTTTAATATGACCTGTTCAGTGAACTCGCTATGGAGTTATTATTAAACAGGATTTATATAGCGCCAACATATTACGCAGCATTGTACATTAAACAGGGGTTGCAAATGACATACAGATACAGACAGTGACACAGAAGAGGACCCTGCCCAGAAGAGCTTACAATCTAGGAATTGCCGGAATGCTAGCCTCTACTGTGCCATGTTATGTTGCAATTGAAGCCAAGTGGCAATGCATTCAGACAACCTGAGTTTGGAGCCATGGCGACCAGCCCAATTATTGGTACATCCACCACTTGGATATTCCCTGGGAAATTTAGGAGATGATGGAGGACTGCGGTTCTTGTGTACCCCATAATATATCAGACTTTGTGTAACCAAGCAGGTCCAGACAAGCTGAGAACGAAGAGGCTAGATAACACTGGATATCCACCAGCCAGGGAATGAGGTAGACTCCATCTGATTTGCTGCAGATTCAAAGGCAGGTTTTGAGATGCTCACAGTGTGCTGTACAATCAGAATAAAGCTGTGTACACACTTCCAATAGTTATCCTTGGAAACAAATGGCTGACGAAAATCGCTACAAAAAACAGGTGACCAACAACGCAGAACGAACGAGGATTGTCGCTGGAAACAAACGCCTATCACAGCGGATCTGATTGGCCGACGATCGTTCACTATCTGTCGTGTGTACGGTCGTTCAGTGATCACACATGTTTCCGCAATACACTTTCTCTTTTACATGTTACTCCCTGTATCGTTCAAATGATTGTATCTAGTGTGTGTACACTAATGGTGGATTATATTTGAACAATCATATCGTTACAGCATGTACCAAATTGTGCACTATACGATCGTTCAAATATAATCGTGCATAATCATTGATCGGCCATAATTGTCCCTTTTCTAACGATAATTATTGGAAGTGTGTACCTAGCTTAAGTTATTTCATTTGAAGAGAGCACACATTTGGAAAATATAGAAGAGGGAGTTGGAGTTCAGCTGAAAAGTTTTTTTTTGATAATTTTGGAGAGATGTCCTCTTCCTGTAGAGTAAGTGGGTTTCACCATTTCTTTATTCAAAATGTAAAAGAAAAGAGTTTGAGTATGGACATACTTTATAGTGAACAGAAACCCTGCACTTCCTGGTGCCCAATGATGTGATTTGTACTTTGTAACCACCGCCATCCACTTGTACCTACCAATGGTAGAAAACTATTCTAGGCATCAATCTGCACATTTGTTTTCTGCATATTACACTAAAATAATAAAAAAAATTCACAAAAAGTAGACGTAACATTACCACTAACATGTAAATTGTGGATAGGCAGATCTTCACTTAGCTGTCATTGTCAGTCTGAGACCTCCCTGTATAAGATGATTTGTGTGCTCATTCCCATGCAGTTTGTTGGATATTGTAATGCAATCATCAACACTGGATGGTAAATAATCATCAGAAACAAATGCTTTAATGTGAGTATGTTCCTCAATAGCCACAGGGGAGTATAAATCTGCTTTATATGAACCAAACAACCTTGTAAACCCAGAGTTTAATATACAAATATAGCGGTAATATCATCACTGTGCAGCACACATCTTGTGCATCAAGCAGCCATTGTCAGGGGCCAAGCCACCAGCTGCCAAGGGTTCCTCAAACTGGCTAATTGACTTCCCATTTGATGATGCCTCCATAGATCAATGGCAACCACACTTGGTAGCCAGCTGGATGGCACTAATGATGTTCCTAGTTGTCTGTGAAGGTGTTATGGTTTTAGAGTTCCTTGAGACCTGCAAAATATTTTAATGCTCAGGGGTAAAAAAAAGCTTGAGAAAGGTTTCTTGCAGGTAATTACTGTAAATGGGTGTATAGAAGACCAATCAATGTGCACAAAGAGAAACAGCAAAAGTGACTGGTCTGGGCAGGAAACTCCTTCAAAGTGACAAAATTTCACACTGGATGAGTGCACAGATCTGCTTAGAGATATGCTTAGCCCAGAGTTTAGCAGACTAGCTTCACATGAATGCATCTTCTTTATCATGGACTCCTAAAGTGGAACTTTCCTTTAATTCTGCAAATCCCTCGATGGTGCTGGACCATGCCTTGATCCCGTCCGGGCACTGCCATATTCACTCTTCTCTTCTCTTCTGGTCTTTTTGCTAGGTCACCTGATCTTGCACTGCGCAGGTGCGACATCGGGTGACGTAGCCTGCTGTAAAGCTTTAGAAAATGCCCCTTCTGTGCATGCCGAGCAACCAGAGCCTCCCAGGATGCGTGATGTAGTTATCTCCGGAGGATCTAGGCTCTCATTTAGTCTTGATTGCTGCGGGGGTGGTGCTGCACCCTTTTTTTTTAAAGGGTGTTGCACCTAAAATAAATAAATACAAATTTTTACTTTACACATAATGTTTTATTAAGTAAAGTAAAAATATTGAGTTTAGGTCTGCTTTATCTTAGTTCTACTATTCCCAATAAAAGCCCTTCTAATGTGTGCCAGTACACAGAAAAAAAAAAGTGATGATCCATTTCTTGTTAGTAGCACTCCTGAACTTTCTTTATAGGGCGCCTGTAATACAATGTACATTATATTGTGATACAATGTGTGAATGAATCCCAGAGATGAGTTGTCAAAGACACCAGTTCTCATCCAAGTGATGTTACAATGTTTGTTTAAAGTACCCTGCAGTTTTGAGTACATGTCTATTAAAAATGAAATGTAATCCCGTTACATTTTTAAGGATTTAAAATAATTTCTTCTAGTATTTAACTTTCCTATCTACAAGTCAAATGTTACCTACAAAAAAATGTTCATATAACTAATTGCCACAAAAAATGATTCTAGTGAGCCAAGGTAGAGTTTTACTATGTCAGGACAATGGCTGTGGTCCCAATACCACCACCCTCTTTGATTGAAGGTTTTTAGCTGATTGTGGAAGTTGTGGGAAAAAAACGTTTGAATATACAGTGTGTTTGGTTGTTGTATGTGTGGTGAAACCACAGCTTGCAGTATATATTCAGATGGCAGAAAGCACTGGGCATTGAATGCTGGTGACTTTGTAGATCCAGTCCCTATGGAGTCCCAGCACATAGAAACACAAAGTGAAGACATAGATTGGGAGGTCCTTTGTTTTTCTGCCAGTCTCCATGCTGCCTTCAAATTTCATGATGTGGTTCTATCGCCCAATGTCCCACAACCTACCTCATCTTCTCCCTAATCCTCAGGTGTCCAACCCAACGGAACCTTCACCTTGCAAATGACCTTCTCCTGTCTTCCTATCAGATCATCTCCTCTCTCATACCCTCATGATTTCTCTTTTGCTTCTCACATTTTCTGGAACTTTCTTCCTCATGACATGAAATTATACGGAACCTACAAGCCTTAAAAAGATGCACTAAAACTCATTTCTTCAGATTTATCCTCCACTCTCGTTCATCAGATCATTTCTAAAGCTGACTTTACCATCTACTTGTCTTACATTATCTGTTTCTTATTTCTCTCTTTTTGTTTGGTTTTTGAGCAAAAATCTTATCTCAAAAAACACATAACATGGACTGTATTGCAGTGCATTAGTACAATGAATTGAAATCTTGTCTATTGCTATATTGTTTTTGTTTTCCTAAACTAATAATACATTTTAGAGATTTTATGTCGTATGTATTGATTTTGTTACCCTGCCCCAAATAAAAACAAAAAACCTCCAAGAGCTGTGTCTCCATAATAAACATGTTCTAAACTATGTGTATTGAATTTAGTTCTTTATATAAACCCTCACTTTATAGAGATGGCTGAAAGAGCCTTAAAAACAGGCAAGGATAAACAGTAAATTGTTACTTATTTATGTTTAATATATATGTAAACTTTTTTAGCCTCTCTGCTTCCCTAGCACACTCATAAGTCATACATGAGTACAATTATAAAACTTGTACTCAAATAAGCTATTATATACTCAAATACCAACCGATTTGAATATAAACCAAAGTCCTTAATTTGATTTTAAATAAAGGAAATGTTATGACTTAAGAGTAAACCTAGAACGTGCCATCATCACTGCTTACCTTCAAAATAGTAATCAATGAAGATTCTGGTAAATTAACACAAATACATGCATTCATGGTGTGTAAAACCTTTTTTATAAATTTAAAAGGCTGACAAAAATGTAAATTACAGAGTACCAGTCTGTTTATCTCCCCCCCCCCTTTTTTTCTTTACAGGTTAAAGTATTTTGTACTTTTGAGTTTGATGTGATGGGTGGTTTATTAAAAAATGGTCTTTTATGCATTTTTGTTGGCCACCAGTAAAAGATGCAATGTCTTTATGTAAAGTGTGTTACAAACTTATATCTCTTATCCCTGCAAGAGTTTATTACACACTTTATATAAGGACACAGCGCCATCTACTGTGTGATCCAAGTATAAACCGAGATTAATTTTTTTTTTTTTACAAAACCAAAAGTAAAATAAGTCAAACGCGTCAACTTTAATAGGATTTTTTTTTACGCACACTGGTATGGTGCAAGGTCATGAGCATTTCTCTGCAGACCTAGCTCGATGCCAAACATTTTCTCATGCAGAACGACTGCATGGAAACACTTTTGTTTGGTTAAATGCCAGAAAGCGCAAACAGTAAAATGATCGGGGAGCATGGGTATCATCAAAATGCAGATGTTGCCTTCTCGCATACTAAAAAGTGCAAACTAATATGCACAAAAGAAAAACTTCTCTGACCTTATCACAATGAGAATATTGTTCATTTGTTGAGTTGAAAAAGGATGTGCATCGTCCATTCACCCTTTACTCAATCGGGTCGAATGTATTCTAAATTAATGCTTGGAAAGTCAAGAGGTGGTGTTGCCATTGGATGAAGAGAGTATTAGTTTGGTGGCAACCATTGTGGTAAGTAGGTGCTTGGATACTTGTGTTTCTTTAATATTTAACAAGTTGGGTTGTTGCTGTTTAATCAGAGCTTAAACTACTGATCATAGACTCCTGATTGATTAAAAACAGCGGCTGAAGAAAAATTGTAAGCCCATTAAATGTTTAACAAGGCTATTATATCATCTGTAGATTGCAGCACATGATCATTGTTTTAGCTCTGTTCAATTCAAGTTTTTTTTTATGGATCTAGTTCTTTGGGGCATGAATTAATGTGCATGGTGTGCTCTGTGCATGACAATCACACTTCTTAATGAGAAATGCAAAGTCCACCTGAAACATACGTTTTAGTTTTTAAAAAGGGCTGAAAATAAACTGTTCCTTTTTGTTGTTTGTGGCCCCTAAGTTCTGTTGGACTTCCCATTTATTTATATAAAAATACTGGGAAGCTACATTAGTGAATTACCTGCCAGTGTTCTCCCAAGCCCCATTCTGCTGGGTGCACCAACTGGCACTTTTCTGTTACCACCCGGCTGTTTTTGGGCGGTTACTGAAATGTTGGGTCACAATACAGAGGCCTCCACTCACCTACAGCTTCTTCCCACCAGCCTAAAAACAATTCTGGGGAGAATACTGCTTAGGCTTTACTTGCTTTTGGGTGTGTGTACGCCATGACCATCGAAATGATCTCTAGGAAGAAATTCTTGAAGACCATCCATGTATGGTCTTCAAAGGCAGACAAATCAATTCTAGTTACTCCCTAAACAAACTGCTGTAGTTAAGCAGGAAAAACGTTATTCATTATGACATTTTTGCACATTGCCAAAGTTTTAGTTCATACTTGTTATGGGATGGGTAGCCTGGAACATGCACATAGATTGCCTAGAACAAAGGAAAATCGGTGCAACCAACTGACTGTTATTTCTTCTACTGGCATAATCTGATTGGGTCTGCATATGTTGAGTATGTACAACAATAGTTGGGAACAAAATGTTATCCAAAACCTTTATATACAAAAATCATATCTACATGTACCTAAAGGTATCTTGGATGCAATTAAAGTTTCTTGCAGGGCAAGTCCATTTGCCTAATTATCTTTGGTTGGAGTTCAGGGCTATACTTGGTGGGATAGGTTTTCATTTATTTTTCATTCTCTTTGCAGAATATTTAATCCCATCTCCAGGGTGCTACTATATCATCACTAACCACTGAGACATGATTCTGGTTAGGAAAGGTCACAGGGAATAGGTTTCCTTTTATTCGGCAGTGCTTGGCAGTTTGTATACACTGGAATGTGTTTTTTATAGATTGAGGTGTAAAGCTGTTTAGGAAAATCTATGTTGTTGCCCAGATTGCTAATGTTAGTTTTCTTTTACCGAGGTAATGATCTCTTCACTCACCAATGTGCACCATCTGCTTGCTACGCTTCCAATGTCTCCATAGGCCATTTTTTTGTCATTTTGCTATCAATTATAGAACAACAGCAGATTGAATACTTGTAGTCAATCACAATATGATTAATCTGTATGTCGGTCATTATATCAGTAAAATATAACATAGAAAGTCACATAGTATATGCCCAGTATTAGGAGTCTGCATTATCTCCAGTTTTTTTACAATAGTCTATCACTGATAGCACTGTATATTTTCCTTGTGAATAATGCAATGTGTAACTTGATGTATGTCCAGTAAAAAAATGAGTGAGAGAATTGTTAATGGGAAAGTTTTTACCTGGTCAAATTCTATTGTGAATTTTGCTATCCATGAACAGTTATTGGCACTATGCAAGATAATAATGGGAACCTGTGCATTGGCACTGCAGCCAGCACCACATCTTACACTCCAAAAACTACAGTGTATGTCATTTGCAAACTTGGTGCCATTTATGTCATGTTTTAGACTTGTACGTATTGGGTGTTCATGGAATTGTGAAAACCCCTAGCATGGTTACTGTAATTTGAAAATAACACAACATTTCCTAGCATGCTGTATAACCTTCACAGGCAATGAAATCTGCTATTCCATCGTCATTGTACTTGGAATAAAATAATGCAGCTGTTTCCTATAAATGTCATTGTGTAATAGCAATGCTGTTATTCTGCTTTTACTCTGGTTGTCCTATTAAGGAGACATTTATCAAATTTGCATGACAGTGTGCTTTTATCATGGATGTTTCATGTCACTGTTTGTCATTTATTTTAAAAAGATATATAACACTAAAAGAACATGCTAACAGATATTCAAATACTGATTATTTTTACAGAAATCTGCATTAGAAAGACATCTGACTTCTCAGAACAAGAACAAAAAAAACAAATGTCAACAAGAGGTATGTACTGTTATGTCTGGTTCACATCAATGTGACTGTAATAGAGTGACCACATAGATGTGTTCTGTGCAGTGCTGCTAGTAAATGTGCATTGTCCTTGACCTCTCAAACTCAAAACTTTTTTTTATTATATATTTTTTTTACTAGTCTGAAGGTTCATTGCCACCAGGATTTAAGATAAACCTTTGTACAATGAATAGGAACAAGGTATTACTTACAAGTACTTATTTTTTCATTTTACACATTGTTATTATTGGATTCAGTTAGAAAATGTATGAGTAAAAATTGATTCACATATTTTCTAACTGAATCAATTTTAAAAATTGTGTACATTTTGGGTAACATTAACCCCCTTAGCGGTATTCCCGAGTGTGGCTCGAGGTAAAAAAAACATGTTGAAAGCCATAACCCTGAGCCACACTTGGGGTAGCTAAAAACATTAAAAATAAACACTTATCTGGTCCCATTTGTGTTCTGCCTGTCGGATCCCTCCCTCGGGCCGCATCCTCTTATTCTGATCTTCAGCCGGCGAGTGCACTAACATTCCCCGGGAGTTCCCGGTGACGTCAGTGCGTGCGGGAGGCGCGGCGGGAAATTTAAAGTATTTTGTGTTGGATTCAATAAAAAATAACTGTATTGAATCCAATACAAAAAGTATTCATTATAAAATATATATATATATATATATATATATATATATTTTATATGTATGTTATATATGCTACTGTACAGTTTTTTTACAGGTTTCTGTATTTTTATGCACCCTTGTTTTAATAGATTTTTGTGGGTTTTTTATTTAGTTTTTAAAGTTTTCGTTCATTTGTTTATTAATAAATTTAATAAATATTGGACATATTTTGGTGAGTTTTGCCTAAGAATTACAGGCCTACAATGTAAAATAAATTTCCATGCAAAAAAATGTATCACTTTTGGTGTAAAAATACGGACGGGGGGTTAAGTGAATCTTGGGTGAAAACTCATTATGTTAATTGGGGTAAGTCCCCACAACTTCTGGCATGCATCAAATGCAGACATCCAAATGCCTGAATTTAAATTTGTATCTATGTACATTTGTATCTATTCAAAAGCAGCATTCCACACTGGCATTGAAACAAAGCACAGTATATTGATGTGCTCATAGAGCAGTGGTCACCAACTTTTCTGCCAGCAGGGCCTGTTAACCCTGAGGGTAATGAGAGCAGTGCAAGAGAGCTAGTGTGCTGAGAGGTACCGTAGCGAGAATGGCAGAGCAGTGTGAGGAGGGCTGCCCACAGTCCCGCTGGTTGCACTCCTGCTGTCACTGACTAGCTGCAGAGCAGTGTAAAAAGAAAACCAAAATGCCCATAGAACAGCGGGATTATTCTTCTGAGCTCTCTAAGCTGTGCGGTTGGGCAGCTTGAAAAAATGAGGGGGGGGGGAATAGACCTAGATTCATTTAATTTTACAGGGTGTCGATACAGAGGTTTAAACCCCACTTTGTTTTGAACTAGTATCTTGTGTTTTATGTAGCCTAGTCTACAGATCCTCAAAGTGTAATTATAATCAAAACTTCACATCACAAGTAAATAATCAAAACTTCACAAGTAAATATGTTTAAAAAAAGGCATCCTCTGTAGCTGCAGGCACTGTGAAGCTATTCCTTAGCAAAAAGACTGAAGTGATCCAAGTAAACACTTTTAGCATCTACTCTAAGAAATGAACTCGTCAGCCTTTCATACTTGTAAACACGGAGCAGGAGCTCTGACGGGGGTGCATACTGAGCTTCTGAAAGAGTCCACTTGGACACCTTGGTGTTTCTGCTGAGCTGGAAGCAACTAGCCAGTGGGGGCTTGTTTTAAAGCTCATTAATTAAAAATGTTAGAAAGTAATTAAAAATGCTCTTTGTTTTTTGCTCTTCTGCGCAATGATTGAAACAGAGAAGACTGAGAAGTGAACAGGATCTGAGAACACAAAAATGTCACCACGCAGCACAAGCTACATCGAACTCAACTAATGGGCAGCCAAGTTTCCTTCAACTTGTTCATCAGCGGGAATATTGTGATGCAGCACACAGGTCATGGAAGGTCATTTTTCCTCTTAAGGTAGGGGTAACATTATAAATGCTTGGAGGTAAGAGTGTGTGTCTTGTTTTAAGATTTTAGACCATCACAACTTTTATAAATCAGGATATGTGAAGTAGACATTATAACCATATATAACATATGTCACACTTGCTAGAAGATCTGTTGTACAAAATAGACGTGTACATTGCTTACAGTGTGACTAGCAAAGGCTTGTTGTTATATTGCTAAGACTTATGCATACCAAACACTTGGTCATTTTGATTCTTTTAGTCTGCTTTCAAACACTAATATTTCCTACTATAAGGTGTCAAAATAATTAATAAAAACATTGAAAATGCTATTTTGATTAACATCAAATGTGGTTTTCAATGGTTTCTATCCCATATTGGATCATTATGATATTGAAAACCACCAAATGAGGGGTTGGCTGAATAAAGGCCACCAAATTCCCTAGTGTATGTCTTGTTTAAGGTGTGTTTAAAGAAATAGCAATAATTTACCTAAACCAACCTATTCACCTGTGCTTATTTATTTCCTTTGACCTTTGTATTTCTCATGTAATTGCACATTTCACAAGAGCTTATCATTGCTTACATTGTTACTGTAACCTGCAGTTTACATTCCTCCAATCTATATTCCCTAGAGTGTAAGGCTATGTACACATATCAGATAATAATGCCCGAAATGAATGCTTGGGCGAGAATCTAATATGTGTACAGTGGTCACCCGACATCGTTCATATCCATGAACAACCGCTGTAAAAGTCAATTAGAGAAAAGTACAGTGGGGTGCCACTCGTTCTCCCCTCTCCATAGAACAGAATGGCACTCATGTGTAGAGCACTCATTTGTTCATTTGTTGCTTGAAACAATTATGAAAAATCATTTACAGCAACAAAAATTGAACATGTGTTTGCACCCTTAGCCTTTCTATAGTGGTCTTACAATAGCTTTTATCAACACATGCATGTTTTCTTTGTGTATGGGATACATAATGGCTGAACCCTTCTCCTAATTATTATATAATAACAAACTGTTTAAGTTTGTGTTTTTATGCAGCTATACGTCACAAAAATAAACACCTATGAAAAAATTGTCTGTGCTATTTTTTGTTTTCTTTTATTGGCTCACCAATGCGGTTTGTGGTGTAGTACAGTTTAATGACATGTAAAATACAATGTAATTGGGTAATAGTTGTGTAAATTTGCGTAATGGCAGTAAACTGAAATCACTGTACATAGCCCTGTGAGCTGTAGTCATACTTATGACCCAGGTTAAGAAGATATGTTATTCTATGTTATAAGGGAAAACGTTTTTTACTTTGTAAAAGGTCTATGTAATGTTAATATTTACTGACATGCCAATTTTCACCTGCAGAAAAATTAAATATTTAGTTCTATATTTAAAGAGACCCTGTTTCAAAACAACTCATCTTTACAAAAAAGAAAAAGTTAAAATACAATGCAGCGCAGTAGATATAGGCTCCAAATACACAATTATGACACAACAGGAGAAGAGAACTTTGCTCAATTGAGCTGACAATCTAGGAGGTCAGGGAGCATAGCATACAAGGAGTAAGATGGGTAGGCATGTATGCAAATGTGGGTTTTGAGGAGTTTGCATGTGTTAAAGATAGGAACAACCCTAATGAGATAAGGGAGGGAATTCAAGTAATTGCAGTCCTAGAGAAGTCTCAGAGCAATGCATGAAAAGAGGTTATAAAATAAAGAAGCTTTTAGTAGGTCATTGGGGGAGCAGTGAATGTGGTTAGGGGGGTATCAGGCTGGAAATGTAAGTGGCACAGGAGCAGTAGAGTAGTTTAAAAGTCTTAAGCACAATAGCTTAAATGTTAAGGTAAAATGGAAGCAATTGGAGAGACATTCCCAGAGAGAAGCCAGCGATGAAGAGTTTGAGGATAGATAAGTCTAGCTTGGGCATTCATGATAGGTTCTAAAGACAAGAGTGTAGTTGAGAGAATACCAGGTAAAGAAATGTTGCAGTAGTCAAGGCCAGAGTAAATGATGGTGTGTATTATGAGTTTGGTGGTCTCTGGGTATAGAAAGGGGCAAAATTTGAGCACGTACAGGTAGAAGTTCAGGAACTAGAAATGTTCTGTATGTGGGGAGTAAAGGAGACTGCAGGGTCAAAGGTGACACCAAGACAGCGTGTCTGTGAAGCAAGGTCTGTGTTATACAGTAATAATTGTGGAAGAAGGTGATTTTGAAAGCAGTTAACTCCCTTTGCGGCCAATCTGTTATGTCAATATTTGTGATACTGTTATCGGTATGATTAGCACTGAGCCACCAAGACCTTTAGTGACTACACATTACATTTATTGGGATGAGGAACATCTCAAAATAGTGAGCATGAAAAAAACTGAAATAATAATTGCCAAGCATTCATATTTAAATTCAAACTTGTAACAAGTTTTTTTTTTTTTGCATGTAAACATCTTTGTTTATTTAATTTAGCTACAAGTTCACTTTATAAATAATTGCAAGCATCTGCTTTAAACTTCATTAGCTGAAGGGTTTCTTTATTATACTGCCAAGCCACCAGCTATTGTGCATTGGCCAGTTGCCATCAAACCTGTATGTAGGTAAGCAGTAATCTAAATAAATGTGTAAATAACCTTGAGGCTTATTGACGGCAAACCTACTTTAGGCTACGTACACACGTGCAATATTTGCCGATGGAAAGGATCTTTCATAACAGATTTCCAAAATAAAAAAAAGACGGAAACTGGATCAAACACGCATGTTGTTACACAATCTTGGAGACCGGTTTAAAAAAGGTTATAAATTATTTCTGTTTTCCACTTTTAGAAACCTGTTGCCACTTAATACTAACGTAGTACTTAATACCACGTAATACTTTTACATCGGTGATTAGAAGCTTCATTGACTTTCAGTGAATGAATTCAGTAACTGTTCCTCACTTTCTGATCAGGATGTTTGATAGAATCACTGATCACCTCTGTGGCCTGTGGCATTGTTCACTTTCCAAGTGGCAAACACAGTCTATTAACATGTCTGTCAGGTAGCCAACAGGACATGTAAATGCAAAATTGGCATTAATAATAAAATTGGAAATCATGCTTTTATATACAGGTAGTCCCCTTAAGGACATCCGACATGACCCACAGATGACTCCTAGATTGGAACCTGGGGTTCCCTGCTAGTGTGTGCAGGGGGAGGGGGGGAAAAACCCTTTTGCTAAACATAGCTGAAACTGAGCTCTTTCTGCAGCCCCTTGTAACTCTTTAATGACCAAGACAAACTCTGCAGTTTTTTCTTTTTGAATATTAAAGCACAGCTTGCTCCAGAAGTTAGTGAATATGTAGGCTTCATAAAGTTTTGTTGTTGTTTTTTTTGCTTTGTTTGTGATTAGCTCACAGTGAGGATTGTATACAGTAACTGACACCATGCTGCCTAATAATATGCTGAGACAAACATCTGTCCTAATTGCATTTATTAAAATATTATACCTGTTTACACTTACATACAAATTCAACTTAAGAACAGTCCCTATCTTGTATGACTACCTGTATAGGGAAAATGCAAGACAAAAAGCAAGGTGTTGCATGGTAATTTTTGGATGAAAATCTATGTTTTTATTTTTTGTTTATGCATATGTCCCCTGTTTTTTCACCCATAATTGGAAAATTGACCCATTAAAGACCCAATGTTAGGTGGTAACTGACCTTGCACATCCAGTTTGTTTGATTTGAACAGGGAACAGTTAGCGGATGATGGCTTCTCAGTAGAGTTGAGAAGTAAGAAAGTAGTAAGCTAGGTAATGAGAGGGTTATAGGGGCATCATAACGTTATCAGGTCAGTTTTGGATATTAAATATGAACATTGATCAGTGATCTTTTATATGCAGGCTTGTCCAGCTCCACTATTTATAAAGGACAGACTACAACTTTATAATACCTTGAAAAAGGAACATGATGCCTTACTTGCTGAGCGGGTTGCAAACCAAAGCAAAGCCATAAAGATAACACTACCTGATGGAAAAGTGATCGATGGGGAATCTTGGAGAACAACACCTTATAAAGTAGCTACGGGAATCAGGTAAATAAAATAATAATCCTGCATACATACCATTTAACACTATTTTTATTTTATACCTTAACACAATTATACTTTTTTCACTTACAATGCAGAGAGAGAATTCTAATATAATATACTATGCTATAGTTTGCTTAAAGTCCAGGCAACAACCAGCCACATTGTGTACTACAAGCATGTTGGCATTTGGTCTTTATACAATACCAATAATGTTTATAATGACTTCAAATACAATATTTGGAAAACAAAGCATTGTATAGATCTCACTTTTATGTGAGTAAAAATGCCACTGGCTTTTCAGTATTTAAATCTAAACTATACAAAATATTGTAAGGTTTGGCCTAGTTGCTTTAGGGGATAACTAAGTTAAGGTTAGGTTGGGGGGGAGTACAGTTAGGCTATAATAAAGCAATAAAACTGCTGCTGCACTTTACCACTGTCAACTATCATTCAATCATCACAAAGATAAGGTTGCATTTTTTCAGATGTTTCATGTGGCTTATCAGAAAAGTTTGAAGCTGAACCATTTCCTTAGACTTGAATGGGAATGCTTGCATTACCCACTGGAGTGTTATTGAGCCATATTATTATTATTATTATTATTATTAATAATAATAATAATTTATAATAATAACCTATATTACACAGCGCAGTACATTAAATACGCGTTGTAAATGACAGACAGATACAAACAATGACACAGGAGGAGGAGAGGACTCTGCCCAAAAGAGCTAACAATCTAAGAGATGGGGAAAGATATGTGGCAAAAAGAACACCCCACTTACTACACTATTCAGCAAACACGTATGAATTCAATAATACCTCCTCACTGCTTGACCAGATCTGGTTGACTGCACTTAGCCATATGGGGTTAGAGGGTTATTTTTAAGTGTTAAGCCAAGGGTTGATATTGTGGGGAGTGACATGGCTTATTATAAAAATTGGTGTGTTGAGATTATGGTTAGTGTTGTAGGGGTGGGGGTATTTTTAAGGTTTAACTTTACGGTCACACATTTAAGGTAAACTTAAGGCTTTGAATATGTTTAGTGTTAAGTTTAGGGGGATTTATAGGTTGTGTGATGATAAAAAAAGGATATCCAAATAATTATTTGTGAATTGTGTGTTGTTTTGGTAAACAAAAGTAAATCTGGTCAACATCGTAGTTATTTGATCTTTTTGATTTTCATGCGTTTTTTTTTTTTTTTTTCTTCACTCCTAGTCATAGTTTGGCAGAAAACACCGTCATTGCCAAAGTGAATAATGAACTGTGGGACCTTGACCGTCCTCTGGAGGGAGACTGCACGTTAGAACTGCTGACATTTGACAATGAAGAAGCTCAAGCTGTAAGTGAAATAGCTGTGGGAAGTAATTATACCTTACACTCAAACAGTTTTTATTTATGTTTATCAGACATAAAATGCAAGTAACATGTATATAAGATTGTTTGTTTGCTTGAGGTTGTACAGCCAAGTTTATAACTTTTATGCTTGGAATACAGAGTGCAGAATTTAGCTTTTTGCAAGCAATCCAAATTCAGTTTGCTATGGAATGTCAGTAAAATATGTGTGTGTAAATGCTAATGGAGCCTTCGTTAAAAAAGAGGTGATCACGATGAAACCTGGTTAACCTGTTTGTCCCTTTATAGATGGGCCCCTTAGTAATAAACTTACTCGAACCAAGCACAGTGAGGAATACCACAGTGTGTTCTGGTCTATGAAAAGACAAGTCTATCGGCTACTAATTTTGAATGGTTTTGTAAACTGGAGAATGATCTATTTATCAGATAAACTTGTGCAGTTGAATGGTCTCATTATGTGGAACATAGATAAATTGTAAAATCAGGTCTAAAAGTACAACTAAAAACACATTTAAATACATTTTTTATAGTTCAATAAATATAAATATTGCGTGTTATGCATTCATACATCTAACCAGCAGATAGAGCTTTAGACTCCTGTTTCATGTTTCTTTTTTCCTTGTGTTGTAAAAGCCTGAAGTTTACAAATTGGTTCCCTTAACCTACTGGGCAGTTCATTTCTGTCCGGGTTTATATGTCTAAAAGTGGTACATTATCTTTCATGAAAATTTATTTTACAGTATAATATAATAGTATGAGTACAATAAAGTTTGAAACACAAAATCATGTCAAAATAATAAATTAAATAAATTAAAAACAAGATGAATTTAATAATAAACTTTGACATGATTTTGTGTTTCGAACTTTATTATACTCCTACTATTATATTATACTGTAAAATACATTTTCATGAAAGATAATGTACCGCTTTTAGACATATAAATCTAGTGTATTGCATTCAATAAAGTTATTTTTGTATTGAATGCAATACAAAATAATTTGAAATTCCCGCCGCACCCCTAGCGATGGCTGTACGCACCGACATCACCAGGAACTCCCAGAGAACGTCAGCACACTCGCCGGACGACAGATCGAGGACATGACCAGAAGATGGCAGGACCCTGGAGGACGCCGATGGGACCTGGTAAGTAGTTATTTTTTACTTTTTTTTTTTTAACTACCCCGCTTTCAGCAGGCCCAGGTCACACTGAGACTTACCGCTGGGGAGTTTAAAGCATACCTAAACTCAAATGAAGATGGCGGCGCCCGGTGCTTCCTTAGCTCCGGGACAAAGAGGAATTTAATGAAGACGCGTGGAAGGACCAGCGAAAATTGAAGGACCTGCAGGTGTCATTTTTTTGTTTTCAGTTTAGTTCTGCTTTACCTCCCACTACTCCTATGTGTCCATGTATATGGTTCTTTTTTTTCAATTTGCAGCTTCTTCTCTGCATTCTCATTAGAAAAGTACCCTTCAAATACTTTGCCATTTCTTACATTTTTGTTTTTTTATCCTTGTATATTTTTTGTTTTTGTTTTTCTCTAGTCTGTAAATCTGTTTGTGGCAGACTATGTAGCTCATACATAATGAGAAGGCCACTGGATTTTTTTAAGAGCTTTCACTTGTATCTTTCTGCAGGTTTACTGGCATTCCAGTGCTCACATTCTTGGAGAGACAATGGAGAATTACTATGGAGGCTGTCTATGCTATGGGCCACCAATTGAAAATGGCTTTTATTATGATATGTTCGTAGAAGACAGGTACTGTCAATGCACATGTAGGACCTTTGGTCCTTGAAGAGTCACAATAGTTTTATTGTCTTTCTAAGTAGATGCTAAATGCAAATATAGTGTTTAAAAAAAAAAAAAAAACAGTGCGGTCTATTTATAAAGCAGGGAATTTGACATTCACCAAATATTCTGTGCTGGAGACTAGGGGTTATTTGGAGAATGTCAGATTCACTGCTTTATAAATGGATTCCATAACAGCACTTCAATACCTATATTATGTCATTGTAAAATATTTTATTTGTGCAGATCCTTCATACTCATATAAATCATATCAACTAAAGGTTATTTGTTTGGTATATATTCTTAGGATAACCATGATTTCTAAAGGTGCGTACACACTTCCAATTTTTATCGTTCCAATCGAACGATCGATTGGGCAAAAAATCGTTCGTAAAAAAGTAACCAACGACGCCGACGAACGAGGAAAATTGTTGGAAACGAACGACCGGACCGGCGGATCGGATTGGGCGACGATCGTTGAACATCGTTCGTGTGTACGGTCGTTCGTTGATCGTCCATGTTCAGAGCATGCGTGATGAACGAACGTCCGTTCACTTTCCTGTCGTGCACATAGTTCCTCTATCGCTTAAACGATCGCATCTATTGTGT
Organism: Pyxicephalus adspersus; assembly: GCF_032062135.1. NCBI lineage: Eukaryota > Metazoa > Chordata > Amphibia > Anura > Pyxicephalidae > Pyxicephalus > Pyxicephalus adspersus. The sequence goes on from NC_092859.1 coordinate 124,305,517, forward strand.
GTACAATATCTACGAACGATCGTGTCGTTACCTCTATGTGCAGGATCGGTGCTATACGATCGTTCATATATATCGTGCAGGAACGTTCGTCGTTCGTTTTCCGACGATAATAATTGGAAGTGTGTACGTAGCTTTAGACAAACACATAGCGGATTTGTAAAATGCAGGTGTTCTGTGCCGGAGCCATTAATAATGCATTCATTAGCAGATGCAACAATAACATAGTTGCAATTGCCAAAATTAAAAGTCAGAGTGGATATCGGCTACTATTCCAGTATAATCAGCGGTCAGTTTTGGGCAGACTATACTGTTGAGTGCTTTACTAAGACTTGCATAGTGTTCCCAATTAAAATATATTTGCCTCCATTTCTCTGTGCCAACATTATTTGTTAGGCCCATATAAACCTTAGGCTGCGTACACACGTGCAATAATTGTTGTTGGAAAGGATCTTTCACCATCCTTTCCAACGACAAAAGACAAAGATGGATAAACGAGCATTGTACATACAGCGCGGTTCTGTTCTATAGAGTGGGAAGGGGAAGAATGAGTGAGCGGCACCCTGCTGTGCCCTGCTTCCTTCACTTCCATTGTGGTCGGTCATCTTTTGTCATTCATGGATTCGCCAGTTTTGGCTAGTTAGCCTTTGGGATAGAAAATTTATGTATCTGCAGAAAGGGATACTCAGTGGAATTTATAACATGAATAGCATGCAAATGGACTTTTTTTTTTATTGACAAAACTCAATATAAATAAATCAAAAATCTCTTTATTCCAGAGCTTAACCATTTAAAAAATTATTCACCTACTAGCCTATTCATATGCTATATATTTAGGAAACTTCCCATAGGATTTGGGTATTTATTTCATGGAGTACTCGGGGATTAGGGGGTACAGAGTGCTCTGAAAATGAAAACACATCTAAAGCCCAGGTGAAAGTTTATTTTGATGAAAAGTACTACAAGTATGTTTAAAAGAATGTCATATTGTTTTAAGTGACTGCTTGCATGCTGTAAAATGTGTTTTCATCTTTCCAGAGTGGTATCCAGCAATGAGTTTCCTACCCTAGAAAATATGTGTAAATCTGTCATCAAAGAGAAACAACCCTTTGAAAGGCTGGAAGTCAGCAAAGAACTACTATTAGAAATGTTCAAGGTAATGTAAGCATATTGTTTATGTACAAATGCTTTACTGATCTGTAATTGCTTATGATTGATGTGTAATAGCATTGTCCATATATTATCTTTCATTACCATTTATTTGCACCATGTCCTAGATTGGAATATTGTATCCTCTATCACAGGTGCCTGACATGACAGTTAAAATGGTGTTGTAGTTAAAATCAAGAACTGAATATGTCATACTCCTTTTATACAAGGTAGCTTTGTAATAGGTCGGGCTTAACTGATCTTATATTGTGTTCTTTTTCTAGTATAACAAGTTCAAGTGCCGCATTTTGAATGAAAAGGTTGACACCCCAACAACAACCGTATACAGGTGAACTCTCTGTTGCTCACCTACGTTCTTAAGAGATGAAGATCATGCTGATATGTGATTTACCTGTCAGCATTATCCCATAAACTGACACCTATGTATTTTGTGACCTATGACACCTATGTATTTTTTTAATTGCATTTGTATGCTATTAAACACTTAATTCATTTTCTTTTAAATGAACTATTAGTTTAAATAATCAAAGTTATAAAAAAGAATGTTGTGCTTGTCAGGTAAGCTTTCTTGATAATGCTTTGTGTCTGACATGTTATCACTTGCTTGGTAGTATCTGCCACTATTTACACTGGGCCGGATTTATGAAAGCTCTCCAAGACTGGAGAAAATAAACTGTCATTGGAGAACTTGATGGATTCAGAAAACATGGAACGGATCTCATTAATGATTGAACAATTTTGCTAAGTGATGGCAAATGAGTGTTAAGAAATCCATTCCTGGTTTGCTGGATCACTAATTTGATAGTCTATCTTCTCCAGTCTAAGAAAGAGTTTTTTTAAAACAGGCCCTATATGACCAAAAGTATTCTACCCCTACAAATTCTTGATTCAGATGCACAATGCCAGGTCCCTACAGACGTTTGATGAATTTTGATGTGGAGGAACCTAATTGGGCTGCACAGAGCCCAGACCTCAGCCATGTTGCCATCGTTGGGGTTAATTAAAATTCTCATTGTGAGGAAAGCGTTTCACGTGTAACATCAGACCCTGACCTCACAAATATTCTCTTAGATGAATGGTCATAAATTTCTACTGACATACCACAGAATCTTGTGGTAAGCCTTCCCAGAAAAGTGGCAGCTGTCCAAGCTATAAAGGGGGAGCCAAGATGTCATGATGTCATGGTCAGGGGTCCACAAACCTTTACTAAGACTAAGTTCAAGATATTAGCCTAAGTCGTACACGAATGGTAAATAATTAATGTGTTAAAGATAGAAAATATAATTAAATGTTTCTGTTATCCAATCCAGGTGTGGTCCATTGATTGATCTGTGCAGAGGGCCCCATGTGAGGCATACAGGAAAGATTAAAGCCCTAAAAATATACAAGGTAATTAGCCACATAAGTATCTACTACCTATACATGTGTTTATTGCCCCCCTTTATATCAACAGATCAGATTGTGGAGTCTACCTGCTTCATCTGCCAGTTATGTGCTCCTTACTGAAGCAGTAATTTTAAGGAAAATTCTAACTGAAACATTCTTTTAATGTATTTATCAACAGTCTTTATTTTGTTCAGTAATCTGCTGTTGATAAGTTCATAATGCTTGTTAGGAATAATAATAAAAAAAGAAATTGTGCCCTGTTTTGCTTAAAATTATTTGCCTAATGGTTTATTGGCCCCTTTTTGTTTTTCGGATATCACAACACCTTATCCAAAGATACCATGACTTTTAGTTGATCAACTTACTAAACTGCTGTTTTTTTGTGCAAGTAAACCAATAAACTTTACTAGTGGTGATAAAGACAAAAAAAATGTTTTTATCCTTTTTTATCTTTTTATGTTACAATGCATTAAAGAATTATTCCCCATAGATGGCCTATTTCTAATTTATCTTCCTCACTGACACTAGAAAATGGCATTTTACTGGTCGATAAAGCTATGCCAGTACCACAGTAACATTGGTGTAACTACTATAAAACAGTGATTTATGTTTCAGAATTCTTCCACATACTGGGAAGGAAAAGCTGATATGGAAACGTTGCAGAGAATATATGGAATATCATTTCCAGATAATAAGCTGATGAAACAATGGGAGCAGTTCCAGGAAGAGGCCAAGAACAGAGATCACAGAAAGATTGGGAAGGTTTGTATTGCATATTTTCAAATAAAAAAAAATCTTAGCATAATTATTTAACATATCAGATTTTATTAGTCCTTAGATGTGAAATTTAGAACCACAAATAAGTTATATAAATTAGCTTACAGTGTAGTAAAGTATAAGAGCTTGATGTACAAAGTTATAATAATGCATAGCAGTCAGATTTATAGTACTTTTCTAGGAGAAGCCAAGAAGATTATATAAATTTATTGTATATTTTTGTGTGTTATGCACTTGTTAAAATATCCAATAATTATGTCATTGCATTTAAATATAAAAATATACCATTATTTCCTGGCATTTTATTTGGCTAAAGAAAACAATATTTAAATAAATATGAGCCTGCTATTGCTGATATTATTCTTAAAACACGTTATCTGCCTGATTTTTATTTAGAGACTAACCCATGACTAGTGGGCAGACTGGAGTCATAAAAGCAGAATGTTCTAATCTGTGCACTTTGTTCCAGCTCCTTGCTTTAAAACTGTTATTTCCATTTTTTTCTCTTTAATTAATCTGTTTGTTATTTTTCTTTGTTTGTAGGACCAGGAACTCTTCTTTTTCCATGATTTAAGTCCCGGTAGTTGTTTTTTCCTGCCTCGAGGAGCTCACATATATAACACTTTAGTTGAATTCATCAGGGTAAGTTAAGTAATTCTATCTTCCTGAACAACTTTCATGGCTTCTAATGCTGTGTGCTTAAAATACAGCATTTGTATAAATTATTAGCATAATTGGCTTAATGTGTGTTTTCTCCCATGCCCTTGACTGTAAATAGCTGAAAGAGAGATTACACAAATAGTATGACCTGGACGAGGGTCTCACTACATCTCCTTTGTTCCCTCAATTCCTGCTCTGAAGAGATATAAACTAAGTTGCAATTACCCACCTACAATTTCTTCCCGCCCCGCTTAAAAAATTTTGTAGGTTCAACACTGCAGACTGCTTTCCAAAGCCAATGGCAAAAATGCAAACTATATTAAAGGTAAAATAAAATATTTCTAAAAATAACACAAAATATATAAAACATCATCCAAAGCTTCCAAGCCTAAAAAGAAAATCTTAAACATAAAATTACAATCTTGAGTACAGTGCATGTAGTTTATTGTCATGTGTCCAGAATATCTAAGCAGATGTAATTGTCATGTGACTTAGCAATGTACCTCTTTTGAACCCTTGGAATTAACAGGGTCACCACCTTGTTTTCAGTACTTTGTTCTGGTACTTTGTATATAAACGTATATATTTATTTATTCATGATGTTATAAATGTTTTAAAAGGTACATTCCAGCAACAGTAAGCATTTAGGTAAACACGTAGCATTGTATTTAACATGAGTAATACAACATTGTCTTTAGGAAGAATACCAAAACAGGAACTTTACAGAGGTGGCAACACCAAACATCTACAACAGCAAGCTGTGGGAAGCATCTGGTCACTGGCAACATTACAGCGAGAACATGTTCTCATTCGAAGTTGAGAAGGAAACGTTTGCCCTTAAGCCAATGAACTGTCCAGGACATTGGTAAATTAGTGTTATATATATATTTTTCTTTTAACTTGCTATATTTCAAGATATTCCTTCTGTCTGTTAAAATACCTAAAGCAGAAAATACCGGCTAAAAATGAAAGCTAAATGCATAAAACCATATGTTACTGCATTATTCATCTTCAGTCCCAAAATTTTCCCTGCAGTGCTTTTTCTGCCAAAAGATGTCCTCAATTTCAAGGTCAGCAACGTTTAACACAACACAATTGCTGTGAGCCTAGGTTGTTCTTAGCCCAGCCTGTGACTGGACAGTGAAAGATAATCAGCATAGTGATGAGCTTATCCCTGTGTCCCTCTACCTTCTCTTACTATCAGCATGCTTCTTGTCACCGCATGATCTGATTGGTTTCTTGTACTGCTTCATCACAGTCAAGTTCTTCTATACAAAACTGATGTGCTTAAACCCCTTGCATTTAGATATATCATATTTATATTAGGATTTATTTAATGATCAAATAATAGTTACAAATGTTAACGTTGTTGCAGTCTTATGTTTGGCCATCGCCCTCGATCATGGAGAGAATTGCCTTTGAGGTTTGCAGATTTTGGTGTACTGCATCGTAATGAGTTATCTGGAGCGTTAAGTGGGCTGACCAGAGTTCGACGTTTCCAGCAGGATGATGCACATATATTCTGCACTATGGAGCAGGTAAAATTCAATCCCTCCAGATATAATATGTAAAAAGTATAATGATAGGAAATTGTATTTTGTATTTATTTTTATATATATATATATATATATTTTTTTTTTTAATCTGATGATTTCATTAAATAATCACTGGTAATCTTGCCATTTAGGTCCCTGGTTCTGATACTGTTTGTATAGGGTTACCACACTGTTTCTCCTATTTCCACTTTTGTGTTGTCACTCTAACACATGGAGTTTTAAAAAAAGACTACAAGTGGCTGTTTACACAGGTACAGTGTGGTTCTGTCAGCATTGAAAAATACCATGCAGCCATTGTTGCTGTGCAAGAATATAAGTTAATGTACATGAAGGGACTGATGAAGATTTTAAACCCCGACCGACATGCAACAAGGAAAAATAAAAATGAAAACAAGTATGTGATTTTAAATCATAGAAGTAGATATTAACCTGAACTGAGTGATGTTTAGTTTGCTTAAATACTTTGTGTCATAAACAATTGCCATTCCTTTTTTTTTTTTGTAAAATGTTTTTAATCCTTTTTTGCATGCTGATGTTCTCCTTCAGCCACTTTGAAGTCATATCTCATGTACATACATGCAATTCAGCAGCTGCTGTGTGCCATGTTAAAGGTCCATGTTCCACAGTTTGGCTGCTTGTATGCTCTGCTGTGAGATCATTTAACAGAGTGACAATGGGAGACAGGTTGTCATCATACAACAGGGAGCGCAATAAAGGGTACTAATATGGCAGGATCACTGGGTATTATTTAAATGAAAGCTGAAAATGTTAAAACATTGGAGTTTTTTACATTTCTTTAAAGTGTTCTGTGATATTTTAGTTGTTGGATTTACCTAAACCAGTTTTTATTTAAAAACTGAAAACAAAATAACTTATTAACATAAGTACTAAAGTGGGAAGTCCGCTTAAGGTGGCTGGGTTCCCGCTGTTCTCCAAAGCACCTACTATATATAAGTCTGAAATGAACCTGTATAGGAGAATATTACAATAATAAATTCCTTACACCTTGTCATCTAACCTTTTTTCTTTAGTTAATTTTTCACCTACATATATTAGGTAAGTTGGGGAGGGGACCCCAGCCAGCGAAGCAGACCCTCCATTTTAGTTGAAAGTCTGCTTTAAGAACTATTGACAACAAAAATCAAATCCTTTAGGATGTATAATACATTTCTGACTCATATTCCTTTACAATGATTACTTGGTGGTGCACTCCTAAATCATATATTCATTTGGTGCTTCGTGCATAATGACTGTTCTAGTAAAGCGAAGAGAATTCATATGTGACTGAGAAAAGTGGGGTTATATGGTTTTATAATTGTCATTGGTGTTGATACTTTGATAATTCCATGTACTTTGTAGATTGAGGAGGAGATGAAAGGGTGTTTGCAGTTCCTGCAGTCCGTATATGAAGTGTTTGGCTTCACTTTCCAACTTCACCTTTCAACCAGACCTGAAAACTACCTTGGAGAAATAGAAATGTGGAATCAAGCTGAAAAGGTCTATATTACTGAATTTACATTTACTAGTAATGCGGGTTTATCAGTTTTCAATTTTAGTAACATCAGATCCTTGCTTTGAATTTACAGCAACTGGAGAACAGTCTGAATGAATTTGGACAACCTTGGAAACTCAACCCAGGGGATGGGGCTTTCTATGGGCCCAAGGTAATTATGATTAATAAGTACATTTGTGGTTCATCTAGGGCAGGGATCAGCAACCTTTACTATCAAAAGAGCCATTTTGCCTCCTCTTCCACTAAAGAAAAATAGTCTGGAGCCGCAAAACATAACACAGTTTATAAACTTTTAAAAGTTTTAATATTTTTTTAATTTTACCTGTTACAACAAGTGTGCATGTGTAGGCCTACTTTGAAATAAATTAAACACTGAACTATGCCCCTAGAAGCCTCCAGCTTCTAACGTATCATCCTGTTACATTAGCTGGAGGCTTCTAACGTAACAGGGTAGATTTTTTTGATGGGCAGAGTTCTTTATGTTCTGATGATAGCCTAACAATTAAATTTTAGGGGGTTTTAGTCACAGGTGTCCCCCACTTGCACCTACATTTTTGGTTTTGTACATCTCCCCATTCCAGAGGAATTGGGGTTCAAAGGAGGGGGATGTCATTGTACACACCCATTTGTACACGCCCCCTGGTAGATTTATTTCACTGGTAGATTTTTTTCATTAGAACACCGGATAGTGAATCCCCCTCCTCCGCAGTGTCTTGGGAGGAAGGGGATCCCCCATCAGAGATCTCCCCGCGGCAGCCGAAGGGAGCCACAACAAGGAGGCTGAAGAGCCGCATGCGGCTCCGGAGCCGCAGGTTGCAGACCCCTGATCTAGGGTATTGTGAGAGGTGGGACCTTTCCAAGTAATACTTTTCTTATGTTTCTGGTTTGCAGATTGACATTAAAATAAGAGATGCCATAGGCAGATACCATCAGTGTGCTACCATACAGTTGGATTTTCAACTACCAACCAGGTTTAATCTGACATATGTAAGGTAATTGTTGTTTCTTGGTTTATTTGAGCTAACAATAAACACAATTTAAAGGGACATGTTTAGAGAAATAAAAGTTATAAAAGTAATGCAGCTCTGTATATATGAATACTTTATCAAATGTGTATTTTTTTTTGCAAGAAATCCTACTGTGTATCAGTATAAGGGGGGGGGGGCTTCTTTCAATCTAAGGGGTTCTTCTCTATTGGATACCAGAGTAAAGGAGCACCTAATCACCACCAGTGTAAGGGGCCCTTCTTGCACTGATCATTACCATAGAGGCAATGCATACGGAGGAGAGGGAATGTTCCTTGTTTACCTCGGCGGCGGTAACACCAGGGGGCGTTCCTGGTGGGGGGCTGAGCCATTAGGGCGGGACTCGAGAGAGTCTGGCCTGTTGTGCTCCTGCCCACCCCTGAAATGGCCTAGTGGCCAAAAAATTTTGATGACCCCTGCCATAGAAGACCCTTTATTGACCACTAATGTAGGAGGGCTCCATTCTGCTGGTCATCATTGTAGGGGGCTTTTCTCTGCTGACCACCCATGTGGGTGAGCACTATCATTTTCTCTGTCTTTAATTGCTTACTGCCCATCATTTATTATTATTTGTTGTGTTATCATTTTCGAAAATGATTTTGTTGTACAGCTCTTCAAATAAAAGGATATCACATTGTCAGAAACAAGAGTGTCCTTGCTGTATTCCTTCAATGTGTTTCACCTGTAAGTGGGTTAATTCTTAGGCCTTTATGAAAAGCACCTTGCAGGTGAAGTTGCTGTTGCGGAGAGTCAATAGTGGGGACTTTGTTGCTGTTGTCTGTAACTAATAAATTAATTATTATCAAAACCATTGGCATGCAGCTTTCAGGCTTTTTTTGCAGTGTTGTAGAGGCAACATGGACGAGTGCCAGATTGTCCTGGTAACTGTTTTGAGTGGCACTAGCGCAAGACCTAGATTTTTTTTGTTTATTTATATGCCTGAATTTACTGATCATGTAAATGTATCATAAGCTGCGGCTTTACTTTTAGTTGGAAATATTGAAAACGACTCATCTAGGCCACAAAGGAGATATTTTTAGCTGTGTTGCTTGTCACTATATTTACATATTCTATTTACATTTTTCATGTAGCAATGATGGTGATGATAAGAAAAGACCAGTTATCATTCATCGTGCTATCTTAGGATCTGTGGAGCGGATGATTGCAATTCTCTGTGAAAACTATGGTGGCAAATGGTAAGGAAAATGTTCAAGCTAGTTAGTGCAAGCCTGATCAATGTTGTTGACAAAGGTCCAGACATGGCCGAAATGCAGACAATTTTGTAATATTTTTTATGGTTTTTGAATGAGCTGGAAGAAAATAAATTCTTCCGGTAATTTATTTTATTGTTTCGAGGGACAACTTTGGAGTCCTTACTTCCCCACTCAGTGGCAGCATGAAATAGCAAGATAAAAATGAGGAAAGCAATTGTCACTGGGACAGGAAGTCCTAGATAATATTCATACCCTTTTGTTTTTCTACCCTTTTCTCATTTTAATAGGGGCACAGATCATTTTAAAAACCTTAGAGTGTCATTGCTTATCTCATTTTGCCTAAAATTTAAAGGATAAATGTAAATGCCAGGGATGTGCCATTTAATAGATATACTTACCTTCATATGCTCCATCCATGGTTCTAGTCATCTTAACAATTAAGTGGTACGCTACTATGTATGTATGTATTGGGGTTTCTTTCAGCTCCATGTCTACTTTCCAGCCAAAAATATACTTGCCAGAACTAATACATATAAGAACAACTGTAGCTGCAGGGACTGTCGACTGCAGTAATTATATCTAAATCATGCCATTTCTCAGATAGGGAGTGCCATTTACCTTTCCTAAATGCAGGTCATTCCAATGTATATCTGTACTTTAATTTTTAAGTGCAATCCTTTAAAAATGGCTTTTTTTTGAAGGTACTGTGAAGAAAAAATAGAAATTGAGTTTTACAACATTTAAATTATGCTTGGGGTTATCTTGCTCTACTATAGCAAGGCTGGGGTTGTGGAGTGATCTTATGTTTCCCTTTTTAAAATTTAAAATTGTATTTCTGTGTATTTTTCTCTAAGGCCTTTTTGGCTTTCCCCTCGGCAAGTCATGGTAGTCCCTGTGGGACCGAGCAGTGAAGACTACGCACAACAGGTACTATATATTCACGAAATGACCTACAACGTGAAATTTAAAGCCCAACTAAACCCAAAATTAAATAAACACATTCTAATACCAATCAGGTTGAGAAGTAAATCTACATGGTGTAAGGAAACAAAGAGATGGACAGATTACCAGATTACCATTATTTTAGGCCAAGCGTGCTTTTACACTGCATTGCATCCAATTTTCTCTCAGAAATAAGACAGTGGGAGAATTAATCAGATCTAACCATGTGACACACAAATTCTACTTGGGAAGTTAGCACATAGGTAATAAACAATTATCAGACCATAATCTTTTAACAAGATACTAAAAGACATGGGAGGTCCTGGTTATATGGATAGGTTCACATCTACAACCAATTACAATTATAAAATGGATAATAATGGCTTCCGAAGGTAATATTTATAGTTTAAACACTAGACATAATTAATTTAGGAATTTGTCTTGTTTAATGTTGGGTTTTTGTTGGGCTTCAACAAGAGATGGATGTTAAACTTCACTTACTATTTATGTTCATGAAGACTTTTTTTATGCTAAAAGAGTCTTAATTTGCTAAGTGCCAAGATCAAGACCAGTCCAGAGCAATTTATAAAATTAGTGACATGACTGAAAAAAAGATAATTACCTTGTTTAAAGCTTCATGAACCAGTGGTGCAGCCTAAAAGTTTTATAGAGCAGTTGATAATAAAACAACGCTAATGACAAAGAGAGCCTGATAAATGTCCTTTATGGCACTGGTTCCCAACCTTTTGGATGTCACGGACCACTACATTTACAGACTCCAGACTGCGCATGCGCAGGGAGCCGTGTATCACTCAAAGGGGAAGAAACTTCCCCCAGAGTGACGTCATGATGCCAGAACCTGCCCACTCTCCCATCGCAGGCTCAGACCAGAGACACAACCCGCCCACCACCCCGAGCCTGCAATGCATACGGGGAACATGGTTTGTGGTTCTGGCCAATGCGCCCCCCAAGCGGGGTCCTTCTCCTAACCCCGCGGGGGGGTGCACCGGCCAGAGCTGCGGACCACAGGTTTGGACTGCTGCTGTAGCCCTTTACTGAGTGATTCTCCGTGGACCAGGGGTTGGCTTTATGCCAAATGTGATTCTTATAAACAAAATAGAAATGTAAGAAACCAAAGCTTCTGTGTATAGGGACTAAACACAATCTCATCATGACAAGTAGTTCTGAGTTTGGTACGGAAATAATCATTGGTTACCGAGGACAAAGTTAAAGCAGAAAATGACAATGTTTTTTTCATTGTATTCTTTATCGGTCATTCAGGTTTGCAATGAGTTTTTTTACGCTGGGTTTATGGCTGATGTGGATTTGGATCATAGCTGTACATTGAATAAGAAGATACGAAATGCTCAGCTGGCTCAATACAATTTTATCTTAGGTAAGTTTTAATAATTTCAACTTCCATTTTGTATATTTAAATCACTCAGAAGTTACATCATGTCACATCAACACACCAATATCAGTTTCAGTGTAAGAAAGAACATTTGTCTGTAGGAATGTAAAAAAATACCATAACCTGTTGGGGAAAAAAACTTAAAATGTATTTTTCTTCTTTTTTTTTTTTACATCCAGTAACAATTGGGACATTTTTATACTGCTTACAAAAATAATGTTTAGAAAAATGTATTGTACTAATGTGGGGTAGCTCCCAGCACACTAAACAATTATGGGAGGGGAATTGGTAAATATATAATGCTATGTAATATTTCACCTGTTGCACATTTTTCACTTATTCATTTGTAATTGCACACTGTTGGTTGGTTCGTGGATCTTCAGGTTTCAACTCTTCAGTTCCTAGGGTGTCTATATATAGACGCCTTCACTATGTACATTTGCTGTCTTTGGGAATTGGAAATCGATCAACAGAAGATTATTCTTAAATTGTGTTTCCAGTATTCAGCTCTTTAATAAACTATACAACTAGAGTTGTTCATGCAGTCCATTCACAAGAGGATTCTCTTATTCTAGAAATTCCATAAAGCAGTTGCAAGCTCCATCAGTTTGTGAGTTCCCAGGAGGTCTCACCCATAATGTGCAGAGATGGCAATTAACACATTATGAGAGACTTACCAGGCAAAGAAATCCCCTCTAGCACCACAATATCTGTGCTCTGCTTAGATTTATATAGTAAGGAGACAGCAAATACAGAGAAATCTCACAAACAGAACCTCGGATGACACAGAAATCCTAGCAAGGGTTGTAATTTTTCCAATATAAAAAACAATCCATACACCATTTTGGCTGCCCATAACTTTTAGAATCGCTTTAAACAATGTTTTTTAGTAATTTTTTCTTGGTTCCAATAACTAACAAACCTCTTCTTGTTTATAGTGGTTGGAGAGAAAGAGAAGGCAAACATGGCAGTGAATGTGCGAACAAGAGATAACAAGGTGCATGGAGAGGTATCTCTAGCTGTAGCTATAGAAAAACTCACAAAGTTGAAGAAGTCACATAGTAAGAATGCAGAAGAAGAATTCTGAGGGCTGGATGACAAGGAAATACAAGGATAAACCACTATCATTAAGGAATCAAATGTCTGCTGCTAATATTACTGTATAATATATATTGCCAATAAACAGAACTTGGGTCATTTATATTGGTCCTACAAATATTTAATAACAATTTTGTGGAAATATTACTGCTCCTTCAATAGATCATCTAGGAAAAACTGTAGCTGTCTTAAAATGTCATGCTTAAAAGCAACATTTTACATGTATAAATACATAAAAAACAGTCTAGATTAATTACTATATTTGTATTCGGCAAGTCCGTGATATATAATTAGTCCTTTGAAGATTCTGCTTTGTTTCACTTCAGAGCTTGGACTGGGAGGACTGGTATCTGAAGTAGAACATAGATTGGGTTCATTTGAGTGAAATATACAGTGGAGATACATACAAGCAAACTCTGGTTAACCAGCCAAAATATTTGCAATGTAAGAATTGTCTATGCTTTATGGCCACATGTAATTCAATGAACCGATTCTCAGATGTTTTTTTTTCCTCCCTCCTATCTGTATACATGCCAAGTAATGGGACAGATATAAGTATGTATAAACTTTATATCACAGTACTCCCCCTGACAAGGCCTTCATCTGGCTTTGTCTCCAGGGAGCCATTTTTTCTTAATACAGTATCCATACTTAACATTTAATTCCTGGACTAAGAAGCTGGCTCAATGATGACATCTAAACCTAGGCTAGGTTAGGGAATTATATGTTAAAAATATGTTTTTGTATTGTTAACCTCTATACTGTATATACTGGAGTATAAGCTGACTTTTTCAGCACCCAAAATGTGCTGAAATAGTCACCCTCGGCCTATACTCCAGTCAGGTATCAGCCCGATTGAGATGCGGACTCCGCCGACGAGACTGGTGTCCCTTTGGCTGCAGAGAGAATCCCTAACGTCACTGGATGGGGCATGGCTTGTGCGGGATCCACACAAGCCGCGAACACATCACAGCACCATGTACAGGCTCTGAATCCGGGCTCAGTACATATTTCGTTAGGATTTACATTGTATTTTCATATTGCATTAGGATTCACACTGTTGAATTTGAAATCAAAAAATGATAGCAAAGTTATATATATGTGGGCCATCAAAGAAGTGGTATTTGTCTAATAGAAGAAAGATTTAATCTTATATTCATTTTCTTGATCCTTTAAGAAAGCAATTCCTTTGATAAGTGTAGTATATGCAGTAAGTGATGAAGTGATTTTCCATTAAGCCTTTCATTTTTCTGATTATATATGCAGTGATGTAGCAGATATTAGGCAGATGTCATCGCCCACCAATCTGCGCAATCATTGTTACCATAACATTTCTTATTAAAGATCATATTATCAATATAGTAATATTGATATACTATATATATATATATATATATATAACATATACCCCACTGATGCCTCAATAATGTAATTTTATTGGTATTTATTTTGAATATTGAAACTTGCCAGTAGCTGCAGCATTTCCCACCCTCGGTTTATACTCGTCAATCAATTTTTCCAAGGTAACATCAGTTTTCCAAGGTAAAAATAGGTACCTCGGCTTATACTCGAGTATATACGGTATGCTTTTTTTTTTTTTTTTTTTTTATATATATACATGTTTGATGTCAACTTATTCATACAGATTTGAAAAGTTTTTGGTTCATTATATAGAAAGTCAATAACCACCTAATGCAGTTTTGAAGACCTATGTTCTTTAGTGCACAAGAATTTTACCTCCAGTTCAGATGATGTAACTTCAATCCTGCTTTTAGCTGAAATATAGCACCTTGGTGAGGTTTCAGTCCATTCCAACAACTGAAATAATCCCATGTTTTTTGAATAAATACTTATGTGCCTATCCCATGTGTTGACCTAGAAATATCTTTTAAATTGTACAAAGGAATTGCTTCCAGAGGACACCATAAAGACTTATTTGCATAGTTGTATAATAAGGCTGCATACACACATGCAATAATTGTCATTGGAAAGGATCATGAAAGACAAACGACTGCACAATGTATGAACGAGGGCTACGCATACAGCACCCTTCTGCTCTATGGAGAGGAGAGGGGGTGAACAATGGAGCTGCGCTCTTTACTTTCATTCTGATTGTTCCTCATCCGTGGATCCGTTAGGACGGTTGTTCGGACAATGAGTACAGTACACACGCCAGATTCTTGTCCGATATCAGCCCTGAGCCAATTATTAGACCAGAACCATTGCTTGATCTAATGATCAATGGTGATATATTTGGTCTTGATCTTTAATAGTTATAAACACGTAAAAAGATTGGTACAAAATTATGATCTCATTGATTTTACCCATGGCATATTTGTTACTAATGCCTTGATACCCAATGTGTGGCCTTTTGGCACTTGTGTGGCTCACATAATGGGTCTGAATTATTAAAGCTCTCCAAGACTCGAGAAGATGTCCCATGATAGTCTAACCTTGGTGATCCAACAAACTTGGAATGCTTTTTTTAAAAAACATTTGATATTAGTTGGCAAAAGTTTTCAATCCTGGACTGAATCCATTTCAGTTTTGCTAGATCACCCAGGTTCTTCCATGATAGTCCTTCTCAAGTGTTCAAGAGCTTTTACAAATCAGGCCCAATGAGTTCACAGTACATTGCATTATACATTGAATGTTGGAGAGATGGGATACACCAGCATAACAAAAAGTTGGGGTTGTAGTGGGCACAAACCTGCCTAACATCCCTGGCGGTATTCCCAAGCGTGGCTCAGGGTGGATTTTCCAAACCAAAAGGGGTAACCCTGAGCCACAATCGGGGGTGGAATTTCCAGGGAGGTTTAAAGTCCTACCTTGTTCCCAAGTTCCAGCAGCATCCTCCAGCAATGTCCGGCGTCTTCTTTCCCTGCGTCCTCAGCATGTGAACGTTGGGGACACAAGGCCAGGGGAAGCAGTTGCCGGGCATCTGCTCGCGAGTGTGTGGCTGGAGGGCAGGACCATCATGCAGGTAGGCGGATTTTTAAATGCACCGCTTTTGCATTCAAAAATCCTCATTAATCATACTGCTAGGGGGGTTTAACTGGACACCTAAACACTTGATGTAGCTGGTCTGATGAATTGCAATTTTTGAAACACGGGTGGTCAGCTTGTCACCTGATCCGAATTCCAATAAAATACTGTTGACATTTGAAAGACTGTGAGATTAGCAGCATGAGTGTGCAGCTGACAAATTTGTGGAATGTACATTTTAGACCAGAATGTCAAAGGAATTTATTTGGAATTTATGTCATGAACGATGAGATTAAGATATAATCCTGCTCCTGCACAAAGCATTGGTCAGACCTCATCTGGAATATGCAGTCCAGGTTTAGACACCTGTTTACGGAAAGGTCATTGTGGAATTGGAGAGAGTGCAGAGAAGGGCAACTACATTAATAAAAGGAATGGAGAAGCTCAGCTATGAGGAGAGATTAGCTGAACTGAATCTATTCTCCCTTGAGAGGAGACGTATAACGGGGATATGATCACACTGTATAATTATATAAATGGTCCAAATAGAGAACTCTCTTCCCCATTATTCACTTTGAGATCATTACAAAGAACAAGAGGGCACTCTGCGTCTGGAGGAAAAGAAGTTTAAGGTCCGCATAAGGAAGGGATTCATCACTGTAAGGTCTGTGAAAATGTGGAATCGGCTGGATGCTTTTTTTTTAGAAGAACAGTATATAACTGGGTATTAAGGCTTTAAAGTAAGCTTTTTAGGGAACACAGGGTGATCTACCTAACATTAGTATAGTTTTCCTAAAGCCTTGTACCTTGTATTCAATATTTGCCCTTATGGAGGAGAGCACAGCAGGGTGCTTCTAACTCGTCCTCCCTCCTCAGCTCTCCATATTACAGAAGGGTGCTGTGTGTACAGGTTACAGGTTAGAACTCTTGCCTTTGCAGCACTAGGTCCTAAGTTCGAATCTTATTCAGGTCACTATCTGCATGGAGTTTACAGGTTCTCCCCATGTTTGTGTGGGTTTCCTCTCACATTCCAAAAACATGCAGTTAGGTTAATTGGCTTCCCCTCCCAAAACAAATTGGGGATAGATGCCCCGCCCACTATCATGGAATGTCTGCCTTAGCTCCCCCCACCACACATGAAAGCTCTTTAGTCAGCCCCACCCAATATGGTTATTAAACAAAGATCCGGCTCCCTATAGTAACTAAATATGAGTTTCCGCAGTTTCCCCCTTTTTTACTAACACATACTAGGTACTGTACACAACACGCACTATGGTAACCATAGTGATTCTCGTGTGCATAGCCCTGCCCTACTAACTACACTAAAGCTCCTGTGCGAAGAGCGGTGTTCTAAAGAAAAAATCTACAAATGGGCGTGTACAATGACATCATTGTACTGACCTGAAGTTTTCAGGGTACACGGGGACCCTCATAGCTAGCAGTACCCCAAATTTATTCTCCCCACCTTTAACAACTTTCAAAATATAAGAGTCCCCTGTGTACCCTGAAAATTTCAGGTCGGTAGGACATACTGTTTAGGAGATATGGGGGTTTGTACTGGGAGAGATGTGAGACTGCAGAACATAACATGCAGCATTCACACACAAACACTGCTGTGAAACGTTCCTGACGATGACGTCATTGTACACGCCCATTTGTACAGGCCCACTGTTGGATTTATTTCACGGGTGAATTTAACTATACCTACGCCCTGCATGTAGCCCTGCCCACTGCGCTATCTATTTTGCTGACTTGGCCACGCCCAGCTTACTATATTCTAACTCACTATGCTAAATAGGCTGAAACCCTGTACGTAGCTCCGCCCACTGTGACAACTACACGGGCGTCTGTACATAGCTCCACCCACTATGCTAACTATACTGGAGCCCTGTACGTAGCTCCGCCCAATATGACAAAGGCAGCATTTAGAACGAGGCTTGAGGTGCAGCTGTCCATGGCTTGTGCGCCTGCGCAGTGGGGACAGAGGAAGCGCTCCTAGTCCTAGCAATATGGCTGAAGTGTCATCACTATTGAAGCGCCTCTGCAGAGTGGTGCTCTTCCTGTCACAGCTGTATGTGTTCTCTGGACGCGGTAAGTGTTCTAAGAGGGTCTATATTCCAGCTGCCCTGCTTGTCTGCTGTAAATGAGCTGTTCCTGTAGGGTGAGATGACTGCATCCGAGCCCAGTTCTTATAATTAGTAGGGAATAGCCATGTAGCAGAAATATATATTTTATTTACCAAAATATTTGTAAATGTAGCATTTATTTAATCCTGAACATCTGTGACCTCACTTTCCTCTGCTGATTTTAGAGAAAACACCTTGGTCAGGGAGCTCCCTAGGATATGATTGGATTATTATTACTATTATTAATAAACAGGATTTATATAGCACCAACATATTACGCAGCGCTGTACATTAAATAGGGGTTGCCAATGACTGACAGATACAGGCCATTGCCTGTGAGGAGGAGAGGACCCTGCCCCTCTTTCTTTGCTTTCTCCTTGCACTCCATGGTTTTTCTGTAATTTGATATACTAAAGGGGAGGCCCAACAGCAAAGACTCCTATTATCTTGGGGAGAACAGGGAACATCCCCATCACCCTCTCCTTCCCCCCTTTTCTCCCTCTCCCTTCTGGTTTTACCGGATATTTGTATTTGCTATACATAAAAAGGTAGACAACCCTTTTATGTAAAGTAGAAATTCTGTTTGTTTTTTAAGTACAACACTCTTTTTAAAAAAAAATAAATAAAAAGGGTGCAGCACCGCCCTCTAGTTAACTCTTCATTGCCGCCCCAGGCAGTCGAGAATGAATGGGAGTGCAGAGCCTCCTAGGATACCTACATCACGCATCCCGGGAGGCTCTTGGGTGCTCCTTCTGTGCATGCCTGAGCATCCCGGACATGAGCAGAAGGAGCCTTCATGTGAAAAGAGAAAAATTTGCCGATCTCACGCATGCGCAGTGAGATCAGCAAGTTTTTTTCCATCCTACGTCACCTGATCTCGCGCCTGGGTCAGGTGACATAGGTAGAAGAACCCGGAAGAAGATGGCGGCACCCGGCGCGCTGGCTCGAAGTCAGATGTCGGGACAACACGGGACCCGAAGGAAGACACCTCCAGACTGATCAACTGCTCTGAGTGATTGAAGGTAAGTAGATTTTTTTTTTTTTTTGTTTTCAGTGTTTTTACGTTTACTTCCTCTATAAATAGAAGTAGCAAACCGACAGATACAGACAGTGACACAGGAGGAGTAGAGGCCCCTGCCCCAGAGAGCTTACAATCAGGGTAAGTTGTTATAGATTATTTTAAAATAAATATACCAGGGGTAAGGGCAGGGGATCACTTCACCACAAAACTAAATAAACTCAACAGAGTCAACCGCACATTTTTGAAGGCAATAGATATGAGCCCAGTCCTTTCCTCCTGCCCATATATAATACACCCAGAGCTGAGTGCTTTATGAAAGGGCAGTAAGGGAGTGGGGCTGGCTTATATCTATTATGTGGGGGTCCTACTGCAACCCAGGATGCATGACAGCTGCTCCACTGGGCACATACAGGTATAAACAAGAAGATTTGCTGCATGAAAGGATCATATATGTGTGCGAGATATATATATATATAACGCTGTTCTATTAATTGCAAAGCAACATAAACTAAACATTTTAATCCCTTTTTCCAGGATCATTGAGTTTTGAGCACTTCCAAGCTGCAGCACAGGCCATAAAGGACCAGCCTCACTCATCTTCTGTACCACCAAGCACCACCAAGATTACTGGTCCGTATTACCAGCTGTAGGTTGGCACACAGATCTGTTTTCATAGAAAGGACTTTCAAATGATGATTTTTGTGGGGTTATTATATTTGGTAAGCTTAGACTTGCATGGTGCATAATGTCTGTTACATTGGCAGCTTTGTTGGTTTAATATAAAAAATCTCAGTTAATCTAGTGATGGGGTTAGGGATTTCGGTACATGGTGATTGAAGTGGCCAGCCCTCAGTCTTTGTACTCCAGTATTATTATTAGACAGTATGTATATAGCGTTATCATATTACGCAGCGCTTTACGAAGTTCATAGTCATGTCACTAGCTGTCCCTTAAAGAGCTCACAATCTAATGTCCCTACCATAGTCTTATGTCTTTAATACAGTCTAAGGCCAATTTTTTGGGGGCAAGCCAACTAACCTACTTGATCTGTGAATGGGAGACAAAAGATTTAAACAAAATAAAGTACTTTAAAGTTAACAAAAAAAAAATAAACTCACCTGCCTAGTCACAATTGTTTAAGTACACCCACCTCACCTTGCTCCATCATGGGTGCTGGCATCTTCACCCAATCTTCTTCTAGGTCTGTGTCCTTTCTGAATTGGCCAGGCCAGGTCTCGTATGCATTACTTTATTCATTCCCAGCTGCTTGGTATGCTGGGATCGTAACACTAAACTGCACATACATTAAAGAAAGGATTGCAGGCTCGTAAGTTTATTTTATTGTAGGAGGGACATAACCTGTCTGAACTCACTGCTCACCATTCTTTCTTATATAAGTTTAGTTGTAAAAAAGTGCTACAACAGGTAAAGGATTTAATAAGACAGAGAGAACTATTTACCTGTAATAGGGCAGCACGGTGGTTTAGAGGTAAGTGCTCTGGCCTTTGCAGCACTGAGTCTCAGTTTCGAATCTCAGCCAGAACATTATCTGCATGGAGTTTGCAGGTTCTTCCCGTGTTTGGGTGGGTTTCCTCCAGGTACACCTGTTTCCTCCCACATTCTAAAAACATGCAGTAAAGTTAATTGGTTTCCCCCAAAATTGACCTTCCATTGTATTTAAGACATATGACTGAGGTAGGGACATTAAAGTGTGAGCCCTATTGAGGGACAGCTAGTGACATGACTATGGCCTTTGTACAGCGCTGCGTAATATGATGGCGCTAAATAAATACTGTGTAATATTATTAATACTCTGACTTTTGACCAGTAAATGTAATTAATTAATTTACGGTGTGCCGTACTTAAAGGATGCCTTTCTATTGTGTTTTTTTTTTTTAATTGAGATAAATAATAAGAAAAGCATGATTTTTACAAATGTTCTGTTTTTCATTTCAGAAGTCACACCTACACCTGATTATATATCAAAATGTCCAAGCAATGACCTCTGCACCAAGTTACCCACTGACTGTATGCAGTGCAGTGCAAACCATTCCTGTATTTATGGAAAACCCGCCACTTTTGAATGTATAGCTAAACCTCATGTTATGTGTGTGGTAAGGAAATCGATGCATTTATGTTGCATGAAAGACTTAAAAATATATCTTCCCAATTTAATGACTATTTCATGTACCATCGTATAACTGTTTTGCTTATGACTCATACTTCCCTTCAACTGAGATTGTGCCCAGCTGCCATGGGATTCTAGAACAGCAGTTTTGATGATAGACACTGTTCTTATAGAAAACTATCTTTAAAGTTGGGTAGTGAAAAGCTTTTAAAATATCTCTAAAATACAACTATGGCTATTGCTATGCATCTCAGATGCTTTCCCAGTAACTGATATCAGTTGCTCTAAAATGTGCTGTGTGGTAAGAAGACAATGGAAGTTCAACCTGTAAAGAAAAACACATACCTCTGCTGCCATAATCCCAGAATATTTATTACAATGCATCTTATCAGCTTTAGAGTCGTGTTTCATACACCATTTATAAATATTCCTCAAGACAGAGGCTAGATAAGGGAAGTCTCCACAGTTTCCTTAACTAGTATGTTATGTGACCCATGATTTATTTTTAAAAATGCTTGTAAATAACTTTTTTTTAATCCAATTATCTAAATCATGTGACAGCAGATGCCTTTCTTTATGTCAGGACAGTAGGCTAGATCTTTTAAAACTGGGTGAATGTGTCATAGCATAAGTAAAGTATATTCGTGTCAACAACACCCTATACGAATGGATGTGGTCATGTGATGATTATATGCCATGGTAGAATGGGAGAGGCAACAATGCTGCAAATGCGACAGCACTAACTACTGCTGCGTCAGACAGTGGCATGCAGCCCAACGCAGAAAATGAGCCCATAGCACTGTAGAATCAGCAGGTGATTTAACTGTAGGATAGTGGAAATGTCATCTTTATTCAAGGAACATTTGTATCCTACCCCGATTTCTGGTTTAGGAATAAGAACATCAAGAGTGATTAAATAAGCCCTTTTCTGCTAGTGACAGACTGTGTCATGATACACAAAACACCAATTTGTTACAAAAATTTATAAAAATCCACATTTTATAGCTATATAATTATATTAGTTATACAATTTATTTTCTTTACTTGCCTAGCTTTGTGTGTCTGACTATTCTCCTTTTTGTTTTGTGCACAGGATGACAACCATCAAAAACAGGAAAATTTCACCATCACTATGACCTGTCAGTATTGCTGGCAGCTCCCTCCTTCTGACTATGAGTGTAGTAAGTCTAATTCAAGCATCTGCAAAACCGTGGCTTGTCCTAGACAACGTTACAATGCCACCTGCACTGTAAAGGACCATGTGCATTGTTTAGGTATGTAAAGGCTAGCACACACATGAGCCTGAAGAAAGTAAATGCATTTATTTTTATTAAAGAGAACTTGGCATGCCATTAGGAAATGACTAATGCAAAAACACATTCCTGTTTGCTTCTGTTGTTCACAGGGCCTGAGCATTAAATACTTTGTAGTGTATCACATTTCGACATGATGACTGCTGCTACATATAACTGGACACATGTAATTGTATTAATAAAAACTATATGTAAAACTATTCCCTAATCTGATCATATAAACATATTTAACACACACACTTTTTGTGTCCATTTTATTTATGCTCTCCTTGTAAGTTAACACTGATGTTTGATATGCTTCTATTATCTATTAAATAAGCTGGGTACACTCTATCAGACTTGCTGAAGCTTTTTTTTCACAGTGTTAGTGTGCAACCAAACAGTTCCAAAAAAGGAGAGGAGCCTGTAATGCTGTGGAAGATGTTCATATTTGTTGATCAAATCTGTGTTCAGTCTTGTATACCTGATTGTATTATTCTGCATTGTTTTTTTTGCAGGAAGGCGTGTGTTCCCAAAGATGTTATATTGTAACTGGACTGGGGGTTACAAGTGGTCTACAGCACTTGCATTAAGGTAATGGCTGCATTATGTTCTGTTTAAAAGTTACTGGTTATCCATCATAGGACATGACAAAAAAGCTGTCCCCCAGTCGGGCATATATAGCTGTGTTGTCTGCCAGGATGTCCGCCTCAAAAGCTGAAAACCTTGACAAATACTTTGTGCATACTGAGATATTTACAAATATGTTTAGCAACCTGCAGTTCCATTGTTATGCCAGAATCCCGGGCTTTTCTTTCCAGCATGTTAAATGCTGTGCTAAATCTTGCTGATCCTTCACATGTTCCTATTGGTCCATGGCTGTGATGGGCTGTTTCCCCGACCAATAAAAAGGAGCCTGGATGGAACAAACACAACTTGACACAACCAGGAAATATCCTGAAAATGATGATTCAGAAGTCAGACACAGCCAGGCACCTTGTTTTTTTTATAAGAAGGCCTACAATGGCAGCAACCATATTTATTATAATCTTTAAATCCCATGGGTATGGTAATAACGGCTACCTCCAGGTACCTACATATCCATTTCCTATTGTGTACTTAAGTGGATCCGAAATATATCACTGTCTTGAATGCAAATTTTAAACAAGCTTCTGTGAAAAGAGACTGGCCCAGAAACGCCTCCACTACATTGTTGGACAGTGATGCTGCCAATCACAGTGACAGACCAGTAAAAGGATGGTATCGGGGAAACTGTTTGAAATTTCAATGAAAGAGTTCCCAAAGTCTCAGCCAGGGAAGCTAAACAGACACAGAAGACCAGCAAAGCCCATAGCAGAGTTGTGTGCTATCACATATCAGTATATTTTTAGAAAGTTTTTTGTTCAGATATGCGATAGGATCTTTAGTGGAAACTATTTTTGGACACATTATGTTTCACATATTATGTTTCTTTTGCAGTATCACTCTTGGAGGATTTGGTGCCGACCGTTTTTACTTGGGCCAGTGGAGAGAAGGACTGGGAAAGTTATTCAGTTTTGGAGGCCTGGGAATTTGGACCTTAATCGATGTGTTTTTAATTTGTGTTGGATATGTTGGACCTGCAGATGGTTCGCTATATATTTAGCTCATTGGCTCCAGAAGAGGGAACAAGCCTCAGCTTTTCAAAAACGCTTCAGTTTGTTCTGTATTGTATATTTTATATAATGTACGGTATCTGTACTTAATCTGCATTTTCATTATGGTCAAATTGGCTAAAAGAACTTTAATGCTTCTTGGAACTTTAGTTAGAAGATTCCAGTTTTCTTTTCTTTGAAAACTATAATATGGTTTGCACAGCTAAAAGACATAAAAGTGTTTTCTTTGAGCTTGTTATGCTTTCATACTATTGACCTATCAATGATTGGTAAAAACCCTATTGATCTGTTTCAGCACAGAGTTACCAAACAGTAAAAAAAAAAAAAGTTTCTTTCTCAACATCGCATGGATATGGTTTTGTAGAATATCGTATTAGGGCGGTTCTAATATATAAATGTATACGTACAGTTACACTTGAAATGTTTTTTATGCACAGGATTGGAGGCCAAGGGTGGCAACTTCAACTTGTGTCCTCTTTGCTCTAACATGAGTTTATAACTAAGTGACTAAACCAAGCTTTTACCAACAACAGAATATCAGTAGAACCACAGTAGTTGTTCATTGTCAACTCACCATTGATATTCTCACCATTGATATTCTCACCATTGATATTCTCACCATTGATACTGACCCTCAAGCATCCATGAGAGATGCAGCATTTAGGTGGCAATAGCAAACAGTACAAAGGGGAACCAGACAGAAAGAACCTATATACTGCATACTTGTTGGCTCATTGTCTCAAAGTATTCTCACAAGGTAGTTAACATGACTGCCAGGAAAGTAGCATTTCCAGAATAGTCAGAATTGACAGTCCACATATTGATCCATTGAAGAACAATATGAGGTATATACTCCTTGCTCAGAATTGTTGGATCTAAAGTATCTGTTTGATGTTTCCTGTCCAACCTCTGTTTAGCCCTGAATAAGTACAGTGAAATTTTGTACATGGCTCACCAAGATTTACTTTTCTGTTTCTATATATTGTCCTTGGATGTTTATTTTTCTTTCATTTTTAGGGTGCAGTTTAGTTCTCGTCAGATTGCTGCTTTTCAGGTCAATATCTCTATTAAGAATACTTCCGTGTGGTCTATGGTATTTGGCTTGGAGGGTGGCTATATTCACTAGTGTTTGTGTAGTTAGTTGAGAGAGGTTTGTATTTTCCATAAAAGGAAAAAAATCGTCAAAATGATTCTAATGGGATTACTGTATATGATAAATCCTTGTAATGCTAGTATTCAGTATGAGTTCCTTTTTATTTTACAAAAATGGTATTTATGTTTTACTCCAGCAACAGGGGTTGGAACAAACTGACTCTATAAGAGGTTCTTTACAATAGTTAATATTTCCTTACATCACTTAAATCTATTAAACGATAAAAAAACACTATAACTATAGCTTGTATCAAGTCATGTTGCTGGTCTACAGGTTATGTAAATGTGGAGGGGTAATAAAGATGTGTAAAATATCAAAAAAGAAATGCACTGAATGTTTTGTCACTTGTATTATCCACATTGTTTTCTACATTATTGAAATGATCCCTTTAATGTAAATAGCTGTGACATCTTTTACACACTAGTGTGTATCTAATAAATATGTAGGTAGGTGATACCTGAGCAAGGGTGGTATAAAATCCCGTTCCTACTTTATAATGTTAAAAATGCAGGCAGCAAACTAATGGCCTTTATTAATCTAATGAGCTCCAAATTCTACAAAAAAAACATTCTTGACTTTAGTTTTCTTTTTCTCTGTTACTGTTGTATATGCAAAAGAATACTTGAAAATAAAATATTTATTGTAAATATAACTGCACAGTATTTGTTTTTTTATGTTATTACCATCCTACTCAAAGCACTTTAGGCATCCATGAAGATGCTGTCATTGTTCAATAATGTTCAATAATTTTTTTGTAGAATCTTTCAAAACATTTTTACAAACAGTGGAACAAACACAGAAAAAGGAAAAAATAAATAGTATGACAAAACAATAAAAAGAGATATAAATCATAAATGAAAGAAAGCAGGTCAAATTCAGAGACAAAAGAACAAATGTGATTGAAAACAGACAATCAAAACTGGGGACAGCCCAAAATTTGGAACAGTAAAAGAAATACTCATACAAATTAAATAATCTACAGTCTAAATCAGGAGTGGTGTGGTGGTCCAACCAGGGTGACCAGACCTTATTAAATTTTGGAATGGAATCATTAACAGTAGCGGACATTTTTTCCAAAACCATGGTGTCTGATAATCAGGACATCACAGCTGATGAGGGAGGGCTTTTTCCAGGTAGCAGCTACAACCTGGCAGGTAGCCAAAAAGATAAACGAAATAAGATGTTGTCATTTAAAGTGTCTTCTGTTATGAGAGACTTTATGGCAGTTGTCCCCAACCTTTGGAGCTCAAGGACCACTGAATTTACGGACTCTGGACTGTGCATGCAGGGGGAGCCGTGTGTCACTCAAATGAGTGACGTCATGATGCCAGAACTTGCCCACTCTCCCATCGCAGGCTCTGGCCTGCAATGCATACAGGAGACATGGTCTGCGGCTCTGGCCGGTGGGCCCCTGCTGGGGGGTGCACCCGCCAGAGCCGGGAACCACCGCTGGTCTCCGGGGTTTGGGACCCCTATTTTATGAGCAACATGAGGTCAGAGATGGTAAGTAGCTTTCATTCTTTTAGTTTTGGCAGATTTTTGCCCTTTCTTTTCTACATGCATCCACTCTCCCAGTTATAGTTACCAAATAAAAAGTAGAGGTTACCATTAAAAAAGATTAACACTGCAGAATCCAGAAAATTCAAATAGATGTACAGAATGGGAGGGGGGGTTCAGTTAGAGAACCTTTAGGGACAAAGTGGTTCTCTGTTCACCCCTAGGTTTCCCTTTTCTTCACATGAAGATGAATTGTACAAAGCAGTTTATGCAGATTTCAGATTCTCCTAAACCACATTTCATACAGGACCAGATGTACAGGGGATTCCAGAAAAAGAAAAGAAAGGCCTTCCCATTATTAAATTAGTTTCTGAGGGATCTGCCTGGAAAAAAGAAACTTGAATGTAAACCATTTATCTCTAGAGCGTGGTAATGTAGGTTCCCATTTAATAAAGATTAGAGAAAATGTCTTTTTTTTTGCTTAGAACAAATCCAAGCTGAATTGCAGAAAGAAGTGGTACTTCAACGGGGTAATGAGGGGTGCATTTTATTTAACCCTCAGAAATCTACAATTCAGCTGGTACCGTGGACATGGTGGGGACAGGCTAACATGTTTTCCACTGCAGTGGCAGATGACCTCCCCCATCCATTGCATGGTCATATGCTCCTTTTTTCTGTCTGCAAATCCTTGGAAGCCCCATCCCCCTTCCTGAAGACCTCTTCTCCTGCAGAAGCTGCTTCTGCCTCTGGATCCACAAGGATTACATATACCTGTTTGGATCTTAGAAGGAAGTTTCTTAAGGCAAAAGGGTGTTCTCTAAGCCATTACTACTTTATTGTATGGCTAATGGCAAAAATCAAACATTCCACTATTAGGCATTATCAGTGCACCTTTTGTTAAAGCGTACCTAAACTCAGAATTTTCACTTTACGTAAACAGGTAGAGAACCCTTTTATTTAGGGTAAAAAATTTTATTTAGGTGCAACACCTTTTTAAAAAAAAAAAATGGTGCAGCACCACCCCCTAATTCTCGGTTGCCTAGGCGGTCGAGAATGAATGGGAACGCAAAGTCTCCCGTGATCCCTACGTCAGGCATCCCGGTAGACTCTTGGGCACTCCTTCTACGCACAGAAGGAGCCTTTTCACTCAAAGAGTAACATTTGCCGATCTCACACATGCGCAGTGAGATCAGCAAATTTTTTTTCCTTCTACGTCACCTGATCTTGTGCCTGGGTCGGCTGATGTATGATGAAGAACCCGAGAGAGAAGACGAAGATGGCGGCGCCCGGAGTGCCAGGTCCAGGGCGGTTGTTGTGACGACACAGGACCAGATGCCAGACACCCCCTCTTTAAATCTTTGGATTGTTGAGTCCTATGGTTTCACACCTATTTTGCAGGAATACTGGTCCTGCATTGTACATGATAATGTCGGGCCTGTGACCAGCTATGAAGTGTTAAAGAAAAGAGAGTTTAGAGGACAAGTTTCATTTAGCTGGTGTTTTTTTTTTAAAGGTATATTTGCATCTTTAAGCGGGATTAAACTCCTAAACACCTTTTTTGCCTGATTTTAATTTTTCAAATACACTTGCCTGTCCTTGTTCTATCGCAGAGGCCTCAATTTATTTCTTCTGCTCTTCCTGTTTTTAATCCTCAGCCATCTTGATTGGCCAGGCCAGGATGACATATATATGCCATGGAAATAGAAGAAAAGACTGGGGTTTTATAGCCAAAATATATGATTGTATTGGAATCAACAAACATACAATCAATGATCAAATAGAATTCAGATTCAAATGCATTTATAGGAAAAAGGACATCCCCATTGGATTTGTCATGATGATGATGATGCCTGTAAACGATACATAAACAGCTAGGAAACGCTCCAGAAGCAGAAAACTGTCTCATTGCTAATGCATTTCACCGATATGAAAACATAAAGTAGTTGTTAAAAAGTATATCTTTTCTTAGGCAAGGAGAAGACAATCAGAGATTGACCTTACAGGGTTAATGTACAGTAGTCATAGAATGATCAACATCAAGCATCAAAATGAGGACAAAAAAATAATATTAATAAAATAACCAGGAACCTTGCAGTGTTTGGAGGACGGAGCAAAATGTCTTCCCTTTGTATAAATCAAGTAACATTAGAAGAATAAATAGTGGAAAATGTAATCTGCAACATCAGACTGAAATAACATTTTCAAGGAATGCAAATGGGGGCAGGGTAAAATGTTATAAGTGTAATATATATTTTATATTAATAATACTAAAAAGGTATAATAGCTTGGGAAAAAGAAAAGTTCTTATCTTTCATCTCTCCAGACCCAACTCATCAATTCCAGAAAACAATGGTTGACTGGTAGGAGGAGAGGTCTGTTCAAGGGGACTTTATACCAATCTTTATACTCCTCTTCCACTGCATCTCTTTGTATTTCTCTTCATTGGCTTCCATTTTACCTTAGAATCAAATTCAAGCTCCTGAGCTATGATTTCCAATCCCTCCACAGTTCTTGTCCCACTTACCTTTCCGACCTGGCAGAAAAATACTCCCCCTGCCGCTCTCTCTGCTCCTCCATTGACCTACCACTGACTTCCACACTCATAACCTCATCACACGCACAGCACCAGGACTTTTCTAGAGCTGCTCCCACTCTCTGGAGTGGTTTTCCTCATCCCATTCGGCTTGCTTCTACTATCTGCTCATTTAAAAGAGCTCTACCAGTCTTCTTCTATCACTTAAACCCTTACTACTTCCCACCACTACATATCCCCCTTCTCCTAGTGTGTGCTGCCTCCCCTCCCCTACTTCTTAGATTGTTAGCTCTTCGGTGCAGGGTCCTCTCCTCCTCCTGTGTCATTGTTTGTATCTGTCTATCATTTGCAACCCCTATTTAATGTACATCACTGTTTAATACGTTGGAGCTTAATAAATAATGTTTTATATTAATAATAATAGGGATGCATGGATTTGCAGCATTTAATAGGTGATGAAGTAAATACATTTAATATATTTTCCTGGATATATCAAAACCATCTAAGAGGGCAATTTAGTTTTTTGATTTTTAGTATTTTATTCTAATAAACTGCTGCATAAGAGCCAATTGTCCCTAAGGACATGTTCAGAACTGCAGGAAAAAAAAAAATGCAGGCGTTACTGCTCCTTGTCTGATTATTTTCAGGCAAAAATGTCTTTTTTTTGCAGATATTTGCAAATACTAATACAATAATTTGCCTGTCTAGGCATTTTTACAGGAATTAAAAAAATATATAAAACAGCCTGTAGTTGCAAATTTTTAAACACTTCCTATTCAAGTGGATGTAAGGTGGAGGTGGAAAACCTCCTGCAGAGAAATGGTGCTGCCTGGTAAATGAATGGACCTATTCGGTCAAATAGTAACTGTTTTTTTGCAAGCGTTTTTGAAAAATGCTTAAAAAAAAACCTCAAGTCATTATTTTAGAGATTTGTTTCTTTTAGCAGTTGCTCCTGCACCTGATTGTGCTATATTGTTCTTGGCTCCCTGTATTAGATGTGTATATGATTTATGTGCAGAATTATCATGTAATACAATTTGTGATCTTTGGATCATACTGCTCACCATACAGTTACACTGAATCATGACATGGATTGAGATCAGCAGATCACACTGCCTGGGCACTCTTGCAGCAATGCATTTTGCAGTATATGTCAGGCTGCCCTTAAGAAGATCTGAGCTTCTCCTGTATCTCACAGCAGCAGGCTGGGCAGGATTACAGCCTTCAGCCTATAAGGAGGGAGATCCAAGCAACCAATCAGCAGCCCCCTTCCTTCTGAGCGGTTTAAGTTATAAGGAAGAGGAGGTGTGTGCAGAATAC
The DNA here is from genome assembly GCF_032062135.1 of Pyxicephalus adspersus. Classification (NCBI taxonomy): domain Eukaryota; kingdom Metazoa; phylum Chordata; class Amphibia; order Anura; family Pyxicephalidae; genus Pyxicephalus; species Pyxicephalus adspersus. The sequence goes on from NC_092859.1 coordinate 124,335,976, forward strand.
AGAGCTCAGTCACAGCACCATGGCTGAGGATTCACTGCACACCTTCTATCAGCTGCTGCCCAAAGTGGTGAGATCTCCTCTATATTACTAATAGGATTCTTTATTATGGCTCCTCCCACTCACCCATCAGCACCAATCAGGAGCTCTATAGGGGAAATGTTTCTGGCATTTTCAGTCTGTGTCTGCATGTGTATTGCAGCATTGTCCTATAAGGCTGCAGACCGGTTGTGATCTGCTCCTCTAATCAACCTGGTTTGAGTTTTCATTAACCTTCAGTGCTGTGCAATCCTGCAATGTGCAGGGAGGGGGATTTAATGAGTGTTCTAAATGATCTAAATATAGAATATGATTTAGAGATGGGGCAGGATGGAACATAATAATAGCATTTCATTGGCTGCAGATGTGATTTATTTATAAGTAGTGGAATTTTTTTTTTTTAACAGCTAAGGCTGTTCACTTTTCCAGGGTTAGTAAATAATAATCTATGCTCCCTTTTTACAATGTTAGTAAATAAAACTTTTCTAGTGTTAGCAAATATTCAATGTTTCATTTTTCAGTATTAGTAAATAATACTCTGCTACCATTTTCCAATGTTAGTAAATAATAATCTGTGCTTCTTTTCCTAATGTCAGCAAATAACATTCTGTTCCCACTTTTCCTATGTTAGTAAATATTAATGGGTGCTCCCCTCATACAATCTTGTAAAAAATAGTCAGTGCTCCCCTTTTCCAATGTTAGTAAACAATAAACTGTTCTCCCTTTCCCAATGTCAGCAATTCTGTTCTCACTTTTCCTATGTTAGTAAATATTAATTGGTGCTCCCTTTTTCCAATGTTAGTAAATAATAATCTGTGCTCCATTTTTCATTGTTAGTACATATTATTCTATGCTCATTTTTTTCATTTTCTTTATGCATAATTGGTTGTTCAGAGTAAATACAGTATGACTATTTGTGTGTGCCTGAGATGATGGGACTGCCCAGTGTGTGTGGATGATGGCAGTTCTTCATCAGTGAATAGCTGGTAGCTGGAGAGAAGCCGGTCCCCTTTCTTGGCAGTCACACCTAGAAGCTGCTATTATCCTTCTCTTTGCTCCTCTGATGCCCTGTGTAAGCTACAAGTCTCAGCTTGAATTACATTACTCTGAGGGTAGCTGCGGATGAGCCACGGGAATGTGCGTGTGCTGTTGCTGGGGTTGCAAATAAAATGACCTTGTTGCTTTGCCTTAGGCCAGCCTTTCTCAACCTTTATAACCCAGGGGAACCTTTGAAATAGTTTTTATGTCAAAATGAACCCCTTGCTATAATTACTATATTCACATCTCACAGTACAATATTGTGGTGGTCAGTGATAAGAATGCCTCCTACATTGCTGGCCATCCTATATACTAAACAAGGATGTAATTATGCATGGACCCAACCTGTGCGTGCGCACGACACCGCCACTGTAACAGTTGTCATGGTGACACGTAAACGTGCCAAAACAAAACAGCAGGTGACAGTTTCAGTCAGTGTGCTCTGCTCTACTCCACAGTGCCATTGTCATTACAAATATATTTATTTAATGAAATGAAAACTTTCCCAGGACGCGCCACCCTCCATGATTGCAAGACATTGCCATTCTTGGATTTACGATTCTTTTAAGAATCGGGGGTTTACTAGTTGTGAACAATGTCACCCTTACTGATAGCCAAAAAGATCATTGGTGTCAAGGGTAACTCATCAGAGAGGCACAAATTGCTGATTGCGGATGGCAAGCCCTGGAGGAAGCCTAAGGTTCCACAGAAACCCTATTAAATGTGCAGCGCTGCATAATATGTTGGTGCTATAAAAAACCTGTTTAAAAATAATAAAAAAATAACCCTGTTGAAAAACACTGCTTTGGGGTGATGCACGATATTACTGTACATTATACTAGGGATACACTATGCAATTTTATCTTTATAGTATTTTGCGATTGATCATAAAATTGACAAATAAATTGAAGCTTTGTTATAAAAACCATCCGCATGTTTGATAATTGATCAGATTGAAACAAATTCATAAAATTTAGACCTTCCCTCACCCAACCAAATTTCAATTACAATTCTATGCAAATACCAATATAAAATTATTAATAGCCCTTTTTGATCAATTTGATGTTTTAGTTTTGCATAGTATACGGCTGGCATTACTTACCTTACCTCCAGTTTTTGCACACGAGAGGGTGACATCAAAATCTTTCAGCAAGTACAATTGGAACAGTTTTAACCCAAACAATGAGATGTTTGTGTATTGACCTTGCATGCCAAGCCTATCTTTCACTAGGAATCAGAAACATGTAACTCAGCTGAAGGAGAAAAGTTATGTAATCTTTATTAGGAATAGAAAAACACAATTGGAAGTAGTAATTCATAGGTTCTGTAAAAAGGTCTCAACACCATAACTCAATCAGGTAAGTGTTGACACCCTTGGGACAGCAAGTCCTAGGTCTCAAACAGACAGATCCTGACAAAGGTTACAGTGTAACTGAAACATTAAAATATCATAACTATCTTTTTAAATACACATCATATACACTTTGGAATCTATATAAAAAAGCTAAATCTGACATTCACTGAAACATTCCCTGGTGAACAATTAATTACTGCTACTGAAACACATGAACCTAGAAGACTCTTCACCTGAAAATGTTTCGGTCACTTTTTTATTAATCGACCCTTTTTATGTTTGGTATATGAAGCATAAATAACTGCACAGATACATTGGTCACCATTATGTGCAATGTAGCATCAGAAGTGACCCGTGTGTGACTGAAAAGATAAGTGCAGTTTTTGAGAAACGCCAAACTGATAACTGTACTATCTTCTTTGACCTAAATTCACCCTCTCTCTCCATCCCGCCCCCCCCTTACATACCCGAATTGGATGGATGTGACCTGCAGGAATCTTCAGAGCCTATGGCCCAAATCTTTGTTTCCATTGACTCCTCCACTACTCTGCCATGGGGCCATCAGCCAAGATTCTTCTGCCTTTTCTAGGGCATTTAAACTAAGTCTGTATTCATGTAAATGTTTATGTGTTCAAACTGGACCTCTGATATAAACCAAATTATTATTGACTATAGAAATATAGGATAGTTATATGGTAATAACTTATACCATGTATGAATATATAATTGTTTAGTAACTGTTTAAAAAAAACAAAACTTATTTTAAATTGCTTATGACTTAAAAATAATGACAAGCATTCTCAGAATGTGCTCCACAAAGGTGTTCCTTCTTCCCTGCTTCAATAGATTTGTCACACCATGATTATTTCTAGGAACATACTACCATTCAACTGTATAGCAGTGACTGGAAACCTTTTTGTGTGATTGCTTTTGCATGTGCATTGTGATGGTTTTCAACAGGGTGGCATTCTGAAAGCGGCATGAAACTTTTTGCCTCCTTTGAGTGGTCAGTTGCTTTCATTGACTTGAATGTGCACGTGTTCCCACTGCAGTGAGTTACAGATGAACACGTCTGGTTTGTGGTTGTGTTGTGGTTGCTGCTAGAGGACTGAAGATAGTTGTAATCATTTGCAGTGCAGCAAACCTCACCAAAACCGCACTGAACTTCATGACAAAGTGTTCATTAAAAACTGTTTTTACTAGCGCATATAGGGGCACTCAGGTGTGGCTAACCACTTAGTTTTAGAATGCACATTTGAAAGAGGCCTGATGGACCCTGAACTATTATAAAAGTGAGGAATCCAAATCCAGCTTTTAAGAGAATATTTCTTTAATGATGAAGAACAGAAAATGAGCTTCTATTTGCCAAGTAAACAAACCAGGAAGATTCTCCATGACAAATAAACTGACTGTAGGTGTGGATTTTTTTTCCTGACGTACAGTTCTTGCTTTGATCATGATATGACCTAACCATTCATACTGGTAAATATCAGGGCTAACTGTGCTGATAAATAGCAAAAATTGTGTTTTTACTGACTACAGGATAACCATACAGGCAATATGGAGTTAAATGACAGATTTTTATTGTATATTATACCAGACTGTAATTCTGCCTGAAGTTTTACATGATCTAAAGCCCATGCTTGTTGGTGACCTTTATCTTTGTTACAGGAGCTTCATGCCCACCTAAATGGGTCAATAAGTTCTACTACCATGAAGAAACTGATAGCTCAGAAACCTCATCTTCATATTCAAAATGGGATGACCATGATAGAGAAGGGACAGAAACGATCCCTAGATGAGTATGTTTCTTTCTAGCTTTTTTTGATAAAAACTGTTTCTTCTACATTGGTTCCAACATTCATTGTATATGATGTTTTATATTTTGTAGCTAAGAATTTCATCAGTGCATTGTATTTACATTTACTGGATAATGTGTCTAATTCTTATTTGTTTATTTTATTTCAGAGTACTGTTGGGTTATAAAAATAAATAAATATAATTGTATAAATAATATAAAAGATATATAGATATAGCAAAAAGAATACTGTTCAAATTATTTCATATTACTGTCATTGTTTATATTTACATTTTGCTTATAACCCATTGTTTTTGGCTTTGCAGATGTTTTCAGATGTTTCGAATAATCCACCAAATAACAGATGCATCTGAAGACATTTTATTGGTATAAACTTTTTGTGTGTAGTATATTTACTTTTGTGGGTTTCATCTTTATTTATGGTTCTACTTTTCTAAATACCCTTCAGCACAGAGCTTTCATAAAAAACATGTGCAAATGTTTATTCTAATTATAATTTTTTTTAAATTTAGTGTTTTACTGACATTTGTAAACATTACAGTTACATAGATCCCCACAAAGAGACTATTGCTAGACTTGGTTATACACCACCCGATTTGTGCAAATGGTTTGATCATCACCAGTAACCAGAGTCAAAAAATGTTGTGGGGGACACTCCAAGTGTGGGAGCAATTGTAGATATCTGCCAATATGTTTGAACTTGGAACCAGTACACCAGCATTTCCTGTTTCTTTAAAAAATGTAATGATCCTTTAAAGTAACAGGAGAATGATTTCCTCATTTGCCCCATCAATAGCCAGTCCAACATTTAAATGTGTTTTTTTGTGTTGCCATCACAATCAGCCAGCTTAGTAATGAAATGTTATCTGTTTTAATAAAAAAGAAGAATCCGTACACAAGAACTATGTTTGTTTTAATATTTGCCTTCTGATGTATTGACAATATAGATAACAAAAGATGTAATTAAGGAGTTTGCTTCAGACGGTGTTAAATATCTGGAGTTAAGAAGCACACCAAGAGAGACCTCCTCAGGTATATATCTTCTGTTCATATTACCATGACCCTTAATGATTTAGAGTGTGGCTGATGATGGGAATCATACTGGTGGGCTTAACACCAACTACCCTACGTCTATTGGGATCCATGGACTAGATGTCCTCACTTCTTAAGTAAGACCCTGGCTGTGGGAGGTGGCCATATGTGGGGGAACCAAGCTTAGCAAACATGTCTGTGGACTTTCTGATAGACATTAAAAGCCATCATGTAAGGCCCTGGTCCAGTCTTGGGAGGCTAGTTGCGTTGTTTGAGCACACGCTTGCCCCCAGGACGTCTGTGCCCAAGGGATGGCGTCTGGCCAGGACTAACAGAGGACCAGGAGCCCACAGATAATGCTGTACCAAGATTCCAGCAGAGACAAGTCCACAATACAGAGCCAGGTCATACACAGGACATCTGTCCACCAACCGAGGTATTCAAGGGTACACAGGCAAAAGATCTGCCCAGGCAGCATACACTTAACCTCGCTAACGGTTCATTTCTGTCCGGTTTTACATGTCTAAATGCGGTTCATTGTTTCTCATGAAAATTTATTTTACAGTATAACAAATTACTATGAGTATAATAAAGTTTGAAACACAAAATCATGTAAAAATATTACATTAAATAAATAAAAAAAAAATGATTTTTTTTTCAATTATTTTAAATGAAAAAAAAATAAGTATTATACTCATACTATAATAATATACTGTAAAATAAAAGTTCATGAAAGACAATGTACTGCTTTTACACCTATAAATCCAATGTATTGCATTTTGAATTACCCGGCCTGCCGGCAACCTACACATGCACTGGCGTCACCGGTTGACTCATCGTGTGCAGAAGACGACAAAGAAAGAAGGAAGAAGACAGGAATTGCGGCGCTGGACGACGCGGGAGGCTGGTGGGTCAGGTAAGCTCTGTATTTACTAACATTTTCATAGGTTTACCTACCCTGAGTGTGGCTCAGGGTTATCGCTTTTAGCAATTTTTTTCTACCTCGAGTCACACTTGGGGTTACGGCTAGGGAGGTTAAAAGGTCAGAAATAGACAAGGTCAGAAACAGTAAATCTTACTAAACCACACACCAGCAGCAAATCAGACCAGCTTAACGCTAGAACAGGCAATGGTGATTGGGAGCAGAGAGGCTATAAAGTCCCTGCAGCCATTGACAGCACTGGATTGAGTCCAGAACTAATCTGCCCCTAGAACTAATTCACCTGTGCACAGCCTCAGAGTGTATGCTGGGGATGCCCCTACAATACATCTCGGCTAAAGGGAAGATGGGGCTGCTCCCTTTATTTTTTTATTCTCCTTGCTGCTGCAAGTGGCACCACTGGACAGAATAAACTGTGTTTGATACTGCGATGGTGCACAGCACAGGATCGCCAGTCAGATAAGCATTTTCTAAAACATGTATTTAACATTTACCAGTGTATGTGCTCCAAAAAATATCTGCTTTGGCAAAATGGGCCTTAGAAACTTGACGCGTGTAATAGTCTGTAGGGCAATCACTTTTTAGTACATAATTTGTAAAAGCCAGTGGAGTTTGTTTATATAAGAATTTATGTTGTCCCTATGCAAAGGGATATTTCACATAGCTGAGTAAATGGGGTAAAACTCTTCTGACTTCTGCTATCCAATTATGCACAAGCAAAAAAATAAATTCCTTGCACATTTTAACTACATTAACTAAGCAATTTAATAAGTAATTTTTTTTCAACATTCCTTTAGTAAATTAACCCCAATGTTTACCTAATACCCTCTAGTTTGCCCCACTATAAGCACCCATTCACATGTATTAACTTCAATGTGTGCACAAATGTTTTCTAAACCATGTCTTGTGCTCAATTCTAAATTTAGAAGGATAGAATTTCTCTAAATAATTAGGAAAAAATATCTCATGGGTAACACATACACTGGTGCGGTAACTGTGCAGTAGAAAATGTCATTTATCAGTAAATTATTTTAATAAACAACTTTGGTCTCAAAGTAAAAAGTTAGTCCATCCTGTTTGTGTATGTATTCTATATGGCTGATGTGTTTTTGCACTTTTTTTACACAAAGTTTTTACTTTACTCATTTTACACAATCATTACACTGCTGTACCTTGCAGGGATGACAAAAAGAACTTACGTAGATACGGTGCTTGAAGGCATTAAACAGTGCAAAGAAGAGGATGTGGACATTGATGTGAGGTACTGATATCCCTATCCTGCATGTACTCTTGATTTATTTACTATTTTTTTTTGCCTATTGTAATATTTTTTTTCAGAGTTGCAATTCTATGATAAAACAACTAACATAAAACTTGCACATCCAAATGTGTGCAATTTGCAAATTGTGCAAGTGATATTTCTAGGCCTAAGCCTAACTTAAATGGACATTTTTCCCTGCCAGTTAACATTGAGGCATTTTTGGGTGTTTAATTTTTGGGCTGCAAAAAAAAAAAGCTTGCAGCATTTGGTCACACTAACCAACCCACTAACAACTCACAAATGCATTTAAAGTCTTCAAAATTGCTTACTAAAAACATGTCTTACTAATTGTAAGCATATGCAAACATAGGCACAGGTAGGTAAGCATCGTAACCTAAGCATCGGTAGGTTTTGACTTCTTTACCTTTTTTGCTTTGCCACATTACCTGGATTAAGACACACGTATAAACATTTAAAACACACACAAATGTTGTATAAGCATTTTTTAGGCATTTAAACCAAGAACAAGGGTGTCTCTCCAAGCTGGGAGGTGAGGAAGATATGAAATACGCAGCTATTTTATACCTTTTTTCTATTTGGGTTTTGTACATTACCACAATTAATTTTAAATGAAACAACTCAGATGCAGTTGAACTGCAGACTTTCAGCTTTATTTCTGTGGGTTGAACAAAAAGATTGCATAAAAACGTGAGGAACTAAAGCCTTTTTTAACACAATCACTTCATTTCAGGGGCTCATAAGTAATTGGCTGAAAATAAAATGTTCATTTCTAATACTTGGTTGAAAACCCTTTGCTGGCAATGACAGCCTGTAGTCTTGAACTCAAGGACATCTCCAGATGCTGGGTTTCCTCCTTTTTAATGCTCTGCCAGGCCTTTACTGCAGCGGCTTTCAGTTGCTGTTTGTTTGTGGGCCTTTCTGTCCGAAGTTTAGTCTTCAACAAGTGAAATGCATGCTGGATTGGGTTCAGATCAGGTGACTGACTTGGCCATTCAAGAATATTCCACTTCTTTACTTTAATAAACTCCTGGGTTGCTTTGGCTGTATGTTTTGGGTCATTGTCCATCTGTATTATGAAACATCTCCCTATCAATGTGACTGCACTTAGCTGGATTTGAGCAGTCAGTATGTCTCTGAACACCTCAGAATTCATTCGGCTGCTTCAGTCCTGTGTCACATCATGGATAAACACTAGTGTCCCAGTGCCACTGGCAGCCATGCACGCCCAAGCCATCACACTGCCTCCGCCATGTTTTACAGATGATGTGCTATGCTTTGGATCATAAGCTGTTCCACGCCTTCTTCATACTTTTTTCTTGCCATCATTCTGGTAAAGGTTGATCTTGGTTTCATCTGTCCAAAGAATGTTTTTCCAGAACTGTGCTGGCTTTTTTAGATGTTTTTGAGCAAAGTCCAATCTAGCCTTTCTATTCTTGAGGCTTATGAGTGGCTTGCACCTTGCAGTGCACCCTCTGTATTTACTTTCATGCAGTCTTCTCTTTATGGTAGACTTTGATATTGATACTCCTACTTCCTGGAGAGTTGTTCACTTGGTTGGCTGTTGTGAAGGGGTTTCTCTTCACCATGGAAATGATTCTGCGATCATCCACCACTGTTGTCTTCCATGGACGTCCAGGTCTTTTGGTGTTGCTGAGTTCACCAGTGCTTTGTTTCTTTCTCATGATGTACCAAACTGTAGATTTTGCCACTCCTGATATTGTAGCAATTTCTCGGATTGTTTTTTTCTGTTTTTGCAGCTGAAGGATGGCTTGTTTCACCTGCATGGAGAGATCCTTTATTTGCATGTTGTCTGTTCACAGCAAAATCTTCCACATACAAGCACCCCCCAAATCAACTCCAGGCCTTTTATCTGCTTAATTGATAATGACATAATGAAGAAATTGCCCACACCAGCCCATGAAATAGCCTTTGAGTCCATTGTCCAATTACTTTTGAGTCCCTGAAATGAAGTTATTGTGTAAAAAAAGGCTTTAGTTCTTCACATGTTTATGCAATCTTTTTGTTCAACCCGCCGAATTAAAGCTGAAAGTCTGCAGTTCAACTGCATCCTGAGTTGTTTCATTTAAAATTAATTGTGGTAATGTACCGAACCAAAATTAGGAAAAAGTATTTTCTGTCTAATTTTTTTATAGACCTAACTGTATGTCATGAACTAAGAGTGTGTGACACTGAACTGATAAAATCATTGGATAAGAAATTTAAATAAAATCTGTGATCTTTATAGATGGCTGCATATTATATTTGTTCTCTTTCCCAGGTTCCTGTTGGCCATTGATAGAAGAGGGGGACCTACAGTTGCAAAAGAAACTGTTAAGCTTGCGGAGGAATATTTTCACTCCACAAATGACTTGGTTCTAGGTTTGGACCTCAGCGGTGACCCAACAGTGAGTTCAGTAAACAAATCTTTTATTAATGGCTCCATCTTTGTGACTATTATTGTGCTGTAGGGCATTACAGTAAGAATACTTTTTGTACATTATTTTATTTATTACTGTGTTATACTTCACACATATTCTGTGTGTCAGTGGGAACGATTTCCAATTTGTTGTTATTGCCTTGAAAATCTGTTCACACTTTGCATTTTGTCTATACTTTTTACAGAATGCATTCATATCATAGACACACATGTTGTCTCTGTAATTCCCAGAGGTATCAAGGGCAGCTGTCTGGGGTACAGAGAACACAAAGGGCACGATAATGTTGGAGGAAGAAGAAAAAGTAATGCAGTCTGGACATCTGATCATATTTCTACCAGAATCACCATTGTTGCACATTGATACAAAAGTGACATTACATATAGAAGATATTTCTAAACATAATTCAGCATTTTTTTTTGGGGGGGGGACAATTTGTGTCCAGGGAAAAAACTTGTTTTAGGGCCCTGTTCACACTTCTGCTATAAAGGCATGTGTTGCTATATACATTTCTATGTACTGCATTGAGCAGCTCATTCATTAATTTGAGGTTTCCAATGCACCACTTTGCATAGAAATGTAGTGCATGCTGTGCTTTTTAAAATCCCAGTTGGCTAGAAGGGTGTTTTTGGGGGCGATATAAAAAATTGGTGCAGACCAACATGTTTTGTGCATTGCACTAACCCACACTCTTCCCCATAGTAACACAACACTAGTGGGAAGAGGCTGTTAATATACCCACTCACCCACTGGAACACTTAGATTACATTATTACTATTTTGAAAGAAAAACATTTCTCCCCTAGAGCCAGGGGGAAGATTTGTATGCTAAATTAAACCCAAACTAAACCATTTTACACATAGGTAACCCTTTTCCTGGGTCTTTCTTTATTAGACTGGTTTACCTTCACTTCCTGTCCCAATAACAATGCTTTACCACACAGGAAGTGAGGGGAAAATCTACAGCAGAGACACAGAGAAAAATAAAAATGTCTTTCTGGGTCTCTGTCGTAGATTTTCCCTCACTTCAGGTGAAACCATTTTCATCAGGACAGGAAATTAGAGTGAAAAACACATAACCTGAGTTCTAAATCTTCCCCTCCCAAACCAAAACTGGAAACACAAATTTCCTGACAAATACAGAATGGTAAACTATATAAAATCTTTATATATGCTGCAGTAAATATTTTATCTGAAAAAGACTTGTTTCGTCAACTTTCCACTAAAGAGAGAGACAGTGTTATGTGGCTGAGGCAATAACCTTGAAGAGGCCTCTGATATGTATCCTGGTGACGTCGGCAGCCTTCATGAAAAAAGGGGCTTTATCTCCTATGTACCATCTGTCCTGGGAATATAGGATTAGTGAGATCATAGCGAGAAACTAGCACTGTTGTTGTTGACGTAACCTATGTCATGGTGCAGTTGTTTATGAATACGCGTGAACTGCGTATGATCCGCTGTGTGTGGGATATACAAATATTTCTCATTATGTTCATATGGAATAATATAATGAAATCATTTTTCTTAGATGTAGCCCCTGTGTCTAAATGGCTGCTTCTGTGTGACCTGTTATTTTTTAGAGGGGTGTGACATATCTCATATAAGCTTTAATGTTTTGTCCTAGAAATATATAAAACTTGCACCTTTCATTAGGATATTTAATATTTTTAAAAAATCCTTTTTGTTGGTAGACTATTTTTAGGCCTGTTTATACAGATGATGATGCAGCCATTAGGAAATTGTTTCTGGTTCACTGCCAAAGATGATAAGGCTTGGTTCATATTGGTGGTTTTATTTAGCTTTACACATTATAACTATTTGCAAGAAATAGTTATCATTAGAATGAATGGCTCTGTTTTTTGACATTTTTTCAGGCGGTTGGTGGCAGCAGAGTTGCCAGGCATTTTTTCAGGCACTGCATGGAATTTCCAAGTACAGTTTGCCACCCTAGCCACATGAAGATGCCTTTTTGCAGGTGGTTATCAGGCATTGCAGTTGTATGACATTTTGTCCTTGTCTATAGTCGGTGAGCCAGTACAGTGCTTCAGTAGGCTTGAATGGGATTTCTTTGAAAATGTCTTCTTAACCGAACAAATGGCATTTCTGCTTCCTATACCAAGAAAGCTAACTGCAATGATAACTGCTCCTAAATCAGATGTTCTATAAACACCTGTTCTAACATGCCTTCAAAATGCTACTTAGTGCCTTTACAGTTAGTTAAAGTGGGTGCCCACTAAGCCAACATGGACAGAAGGGTTCACTCAGTGGTTAGCATTCTGGCATTTGCAGCACTAGGTCACAAGTTTTAATGTCAGCCAGGACTCTATCTGCATGGAGTTTGCAGGTTCTCCCCATTTCTGCATGGGTTTCCTCCCACATTTTATAAACATGCAGTTAGGTTAATCGGCTTTCCCTCAAAAATAGTCTTTAGACTAATTTAATGACAGATATGACTATGGTAGGGACATTAGCTGTCTCTCAAAGGGGCTCACAATCCAGTGACATGGCTACGGACCTTGTAAAGTGCTGCGTAATATGTCGGCACTATATAAATATTGGATAACAATCATTTTAAAACTTCCCACCTCCTCTGTCTTTACTGCCACAGCGGGTGCAGTAAGTGCCAGTGCAGTCATGAAAATAGAGTTTTGTTGCCTTGTTTGTAGGAAGGTTACATCTGTTCTCACTATGACAGTGAAATCTGAATAGGCCGTTTCAGTAAAGGAGAGGAGTAAGTACAACTGTGCACAACTGAAGGTAAGACTGGAGTGTAGGTTTAGAAAATATGAATGTGATATTTTTGTCTGCCTGTTTATTGATGTGAATATTTTCTCTAGGTGGGGCATGGAAAGGACTTCATGGAAGCTCTCACAGAAGCTAAGAATTCTGGCCTGAAGTTGGCTCTCCATTTATCAGAGGTACATAGTGATGATGGAATCTGGAGAATCTGACATTTGCTTATCTTGGCATACAGAACTTTATCTGATATGGAAATAATCATGTAATTCAGAAAATCCAAGCATTTACAAACATTTACAACTCATGAATTAGATGATTCACTGAAGATTACCATGTATACTTGAGTATAAAGCAATATATTTTCCCCCTCAAAATGCCATTGGAAAAAAGAATCCTAATTTATAATCGGGTCACACTAGATGACATTGTGTTCTCATGTGTGGAACAAACTTTTTCCATCAGAGGCATTGGTAAAGAGTTTGTTACACCATTTACATGAGAACAGCGCCAGCTACTGGTGATTAACAAGAATACACAAAAGACCAAATGACCCATCATAACCAACCTAAAAGTACAAAATACTTTAACCTGTAAAAAAAGTAAAATATACAGACTTAGACCATGTTTCCCTTTTAAAATAATATTTTTAAAATAACACACCATGGATATTTTTATTAGTTAAGTAATTAGGGTAATTTTATTGGTATTTCTATTGATTACTGTTTTTAAGGTTATCAGCGACAGACATATTTTGTGCCCTAGGTTTATACTACAGTCAAATCATTTCCCTATTTTTTTATAGAAAAAATGAATACCTAGGCTTATATTGGGATTGATTTATGTTTGTGGGTATACACTAAACAAGTCACTCATTACAAGAACTCAAATTACAAATGTTGAAAACTTGATTTTGTCTCTCCGAACAAACTGCTACTGAAAGTGTCTACTGTGTGGCTCTCTAGCCTACCACCATTGACATTAACACAAACATTGGTAACATTAAAATGCCATGGTTGTCAAAAGGCTTCCTTTATTCCTATTGCTACATGATCCACAATTAATCTTATCATTTAGAATGTTTTATCACAAGAAAATTACACCAGCATAAGTAATAACCGGTATTAGCTGACCAGCATAAATATTTCCACTTGGGGCCACACCTGGAAACATTTGACCACAGGGAAAACTAGAATTGAAAGATGCGATTTTCTGGACATAAATGCTTATTTAGCTGCTTATAAACTGTGGCAGCCACTTGCACCCCATACAATTTTCTGGAACTAGAAAGTAGTAATAAGTGATCTGTACTGCAGTTGACATGACCTTATCATAAAATATCATAACTCAGGTGCCGACCCAGAAGGAGGAGACGGACTTGCTGCTCACTATTCCCCCAGACAGAATCGGACATGGGACATTTCTGTGTAATTCTCCAGATGCCGTGGAAGTGGTGAAACAAAAGAATATCCCTATAGGTAATAATACTCCTATATCATTAACACCTGGGATTCTGGCAATATTATGTCCTGTGTCCTATGTGGGGTCCCCACTACTCTGTCCAGTGCAGAATTAATACGAATATGAGCACACTATTGCTTTTCCATGTTAACATTTTCATCCAGTTAATGGAACAAGCAGTAAATAAAAAGTGCTGAATACAATAACTCACAGAAGCAAATCAGAAAAAATCTTTTTATAGGTATGCAGTTTGTATTTAGCTTTGTTTTATTAAATCCTGGTTGCATCTGATTTGTCCATGTAATATAGTCCTGGCCTTTTTGTCAGTTAACAATAACAACACTTTAATTAAAAATAAAACATTTTTTTAATAATGTGCTATCCTTTCTGTAGCTGCCTGGGGCAAACCTGAATTACCATGTGGGGAGGCTGTGCCTTGGCATGGTATAGATATGCAGGACTGAGTACAGGGTCAGCAGGAGCAAGGCTGGGAGACAGTTGTCACCCTTTACCAGGAAGTGTCCGAAAGACCTTTAAAACAGGATTACCAAGTATTATTTGCTGCAGAGTTAGAAAGATTGAAATCAACTTGAAAAGACATTACCATGTTAAAATATGTTTTGAATATTTACAAGAGTTTTAGTGAATGGTTTTGGAGCTACTTTACCACCTGGTATTTTCCCTGAATGTAATTCCTGTTTGGTAATACACCTAAAGGTGAACTAAACTCAATGTGCCTACAGACTAGAAATGGCAAGATTGGCATTGGATTAAAAATCCTGCTAGACGCCTCCAACAATCTGAAGTTACACTATGGAAAGTATTCCTGTCTCTGACGACAACCAACCAATAGACTCTCCCCCCATAGTGCACCTTAACAACTGTTTAAGGCTTACATTTGTTAAAGTACGGTAAGCGGGGCAATTTCTCATAGGATGATGGTTGTTAGGGGCAAGAAGCTTTTTGTTATGTAGCACCCCACTGTGCAACACTCCACATGCTGTGTTGCACAGAGGAAGTACAGTTTTTAGTTTTGATAGAGAGATACAATGTCACCATCTTAAGGGAACTGGTAATAGAACCTGACAAGTAAAAAGTTTTTAACCTTTAATATTGTCCAATCAGCCCCTAAAAAAACTTATCTTCCCCCTTTCCCTCTTAACTATTATTTTCTTTCAAAATATTTAGTTTTATTCCTTTTTTCTAAATAATAAAATCTTAACAAATATTTTCAATTTATTTATTACTTTTTTATTGTTTCATTAAAAAAAGCACATTTATTTCATTTGTGAATATTTGTGCACTGCTTTTTGTTAGAATCATAATTTAAGTGTCATAATTAACATAAAAAATTACAGAATAATTTATCATGATTAACATGAAACATTACAGAATAATTTAAATTTAAAATAATTTTGTTTAACTACCACTGAAAATAGAAGAGAAGTAGATTTTTATTTAGCTTCCTTTTTTTTAACTTGGATTGCATTAAAAAATCAAAAAAATTTGATTTGCAGTATATTAAAAGTAAAATTTCCCTTTGCAAAGTAAACATGCAATTAGTAAATTGAGGTTACAGTGTAGGATTTGCTTTATACACTAACTGTGAATTGTGTTTATGTAAACATATAATCTTCAAAAGTAAAAAAGCAAACGTTTATCCAGAATCTATAATTCAGCCATCATAGTTGTAGGGAGAGCTGAAAAAAAAAGGAAAAATATATCTGCATTAGAAAAATAACACCGTCTTGCAGTGGTTTTCCTTTATTTGCACTAGATTATGTAAATAGTTGAAAATGGGGGCAGCTTGGGAGCACTGACAAGTGTAAACAGAGATCACACATTTCCAAATGTTCCAGGAAATGACACGATTTCTAACCAGCCAGAATATGGTAAAGGGTCAGAAATCAAAACCTCAGATCTGAACACCTGTGCGTTTATTGGGCCATAATAATGTATTCTGATAGCAAACTGTATATGTTTAATGCCAGTAGCAATAGCAGGCAATATAATCATTTCAATATTTACAATGTTTGATTCATATATTTCTATAAACTAAATAAATGTCCTTCAAACATGCTTGTTACAGGAGTTGGCACAAATCATTTAATGTAATAATATTTATCTATATCAAAAGAAAAAAAATGCTGTAAGTTGTTAAAAAATATTATTTGATGTTGGATTTTAATTTGTTTTCTCAGTTAAATTACCCTGTGCGCAGGGCGACCACACTACAGTGATGCAGACCTAAGGCTTTGTTCAGTAAGGTTGTTGTGCGGTTATGGCTTCCCCATGCCACTTAACCACTTCCAAGTTCATATAGCATCCCATCCATGGCAGCCAATTAGAAACGGAAGGAGAGCATTTAATACCACTTACTACCCTCCAATGTCATATGTGTAAAAGCTGGTACTGTAATAGCCAGCACAGCAGTGGTTGCAGTATACAAAAACTGCTTCAAACCTGCTATTGAAAGAATTTATCCTATATTTCATTTTTCCTTTAATGCTTCTGTAAACATTGCTTCTAAAATCAGAAGTTATGTATATGTCACTTCATTTCAGTACAAATCAAACAACATAAAGGGTATTGCCTATTTGAAGGATTCTGGTATCTAAGCAAATCATTTTTCCACTGTCCAGCTGTGCATTCCTTACTACTGCTTTATAGCAGATACAACCCCGTATTACAGAGCCATTTATTCTTCTTTATATAAAACACAAGGTGGTTGTATACATTACTAAGATTAAGGTTAGTATTGAGCAAAACATGGCTGACTTCCATTCTGCTCATTCCAGAGAATTGCTAAGTGGGACCTATTGTTAGCGCAGAATAATAAGCCATATAGTGAAATTACATTTAATATTATATTAGGATTTTAAGGCCAGGAAATATAAATGGTGTTCAGCTCATAATGGTTAGGGACAATTATATGTCTCCTAACAGGTCAAGGTCCAGGACAGAAGCTGTGAGATGATTTCATTCTTAGCTATAAAATCTGTACAAGTTGTATACGTACTAGGCAGATATGGCCTGAACCCATCGAAAGCAATGAGTCAGCCTTGCGGGGATGTAAATCTGTGACTCAGGTGCCGCATGCTAATCATATCAGCCATATTCTGATCTGTTTACAATGTAAATCGGGCTGAATTTCAAGTCACTATTTATTCATGAATGTAAAATAATGAGGAGGCTGTCTGGCCAGATATATTTAGATGTTAATAATTTGTTCCGTGCTCGGAACTCTTTCATTTGCATTACTGACCCAGCTACAAAGGTAGAATTAATTATCATCATAAAAGGAGAATTCTTAGTAACAGCTTTATAATGTGTGCTATTTTTTCCATTTAGAGCTCTGCTTCTCTTCAAATGTCAAAGGACAGAGTGTTCCCTCTTATGACAAGCATCATTTTGGCTTCTGGTACAACCTAGGTCATCCTTCAGTGCTGTGCGTAAGTATCGGTTTGGGTTTTATGATGTGCATCAAGGTGCACAGACAAATGCCGACATGAAAAATGGCTATCTTTGTGTTTTATCATTTTCTGAAAAGCTGGAGACTGGAGGCAGTCAGGATAATGGAGTTTTGGTTTATATTAATATTAATGTACAAATTCTGCACTATTAGGGATGTCTAGGTAACAAATATGTCTTGCAAGTATTTAACAGCTTTCTAGAAGCAAATGAAGTTCTATCTAGGTAAATCAGTGACAAGGCAAAATGATGGGGGGATATCCTGAACATCTCTTAGCAGCACTTCCAGGTTAATATTATTTCACCTGGGTTTATACAAAATCTTCATAGGACGTGACCTAGTGCAGCAGCAGAACCAGACCTAAACGTAAGCTAAACAAGGTACAATTACAGCAGCCTTTTCCCAACCTTTTTAACATGAGGGAATCCTTGCAATAAGTTTAGGTCTTACGGATATCTCTGCTATATAGTAATTACTATATCCATAGCTCACAGTACAATAGTGTGGTAGTCAGTAGGAAGAACACCTCTTACATTGCTGGCCAGAAGGAAGAATGTCACCCCTACAAATAGCCAAAAAGATCATTGCTATCAGTAAAACTTGACCTGAGAGGCACAAATTGCTCATTGATCAAGGAACCCCTAGCAATTTTTGAAGGATGGCTTCCATTGAACCCAGGTTGAGAAATGCTGGTTTAGTTCCTCACGAGATGCCTTCTTAGTTTTACACCTACATTTTTCAAATGACCTATAAAAACTAATAAAAACTTTAACAGAAACTTTCTTTTTTCTCCTATAGACGGATGACAAAGGTGTCTTTTCAACTGATCTTTCTCTGGAGTATGAAATTGCTGCTAGTACATTTAATCTGAGCCCTCATCAAGTATGGGATCTTTCAGCTCAAGCCATTAACTACATTTTTGCTTCTGACCATATCAAGTCACATTTAAGGGAGAAGTGGTCATTGCTGAAGCCAAGTGTGTTTACACATGTAAAGTAACAACTTTTATCTGTAAAAGTTATGACACTGACCAATATTTGACTTGCATAATACTTCAGGGGAACAAAAACAGTATTGTGTGTTTCAAAGCTGCTCAGGTTTACACGATCTACTGACATGAATTTTAGAATATTTTAAAGAAGTCTATTAAGCTACTTTCATTGGCACAGTGCAAGGGGAGGTTTATTTCAGCATTCCACTAATCTACTGCTCTAAAATACTGAACATTTAATTTCCAGGTCTAGTCACGCTGGACTACTTTAGTTAAGACCTGGATTAAGTGCCAGTTCTCGTATTGTTAAGGTCCAGGTTGGCATGACTAATACAGGGGCTTGTAAATGGCCCTCCTACGCACAAATGAACTCATAACTGGACCTATTGTCCATCATAGACTGGCGTTTGCACATGTAAACATTATCCTACAGTAAGAAGTAATTAATTGTTACAATGATGGGGTAGAAAAAATGATTCATTGCTAGGGAAGGTAGTAATCTAGTTTTTCTTCAATTTCAAATTTCCAGACCCCAAGAGGTCAAGGAAGTATTAGCATGTGCACACATATGGAGCTACAGGACAGAAACATTTAGTGTCCAGATAAACTGGGAGAACAGGAGCATGGAGGGATTTAATATATATACTCACATTGTACCGACTTTGCAGAAACACATTTAATATACCTAATATTATATATTATAAATATTATATTTTATAAGTGAAGATAAACTTGCATGTCCTTGCTCTATCGCTGATGGTAACATCTGTTTCCAGATTCAGGTCTCCATCAGCCATGGAGTCTTTGATCAGCCATGCCAGAATGACATAACTCCTGCATTTATGTGCAAATTCATTCTTTCCCGGCATGTGCAGCTCCAGTGTATATCCAGCAGGTCATTGTTAACCAGCACGTACATTTGTTTTATTGGAAAAGAGACATAACCTGTCTGTTCTGCAATAAATAGCTGCCTGATCAAAATTTAGTTCCATTTTAGGTGCACAAAACAGATTTTATTCTTGGGAATAATTTGAATAGTAGTGTCAATGTGGCGAAGTAGTGTCTCCTGTACCAGTTCAAAGCCCAACTACGGTAAACCTAAAATTAAGCAAATCCAAATTCTGATAGAGCAATACATTTGATGTAAAAACAAATGTATGTGCTTACACTACACTGTATCCCTCCTCTCATCTCTAAATTTGGAGATGAGAAGGTCAGTGGGATGTGACTATCAGATTACAGATTTCTCAGTTCCAAAGGTAATACTTATATTTTACATGAATCAATTTTTTTTAATAATTATTTTAATAATTCACCATGTTTGACTTTGCGTTAAGTGAAGCATTTCACTTTCTGAAATAATAGATCAACCTGGTTTATTTCAAAGGTGATCCCCTCTGTCTTTTAGTTACACTACTTTTTACAAGTCCCCTATAAAAAATAGTTATCAAAAGTAGATTTTAAAATATCACCTCAGTAGTTTTGTTTTAATGTAAACAGTGTTTTGTTTTATTATTCCTTAGAAAACAATGTTTGACATGGTGATCTCATTGTTATTCTTTAGTTTACATGATTGTGTTTCTATAGTCTGTCAAAACACCTCTAAATAAAAAATTTGAACGCCCAGTTGGTGAGTCTATGTGTGAATTCAGTACACCGGTCTCTCTTGTTTTAAGTTTTATTTCTATTGATGGAAATGTATGTCATGATGGATTGCTAGGTAAAACCACTGCAGTGCAAACTGGAGGAAAACAAATGCACTTCTATATGAAAACGGCCTCATCTATTCATTCAGACGCCAGAAAGAAGAGAAAGTGGCTAGTCACTGAATAAATAATCCTGTACTAGATTTCAGTAGTGTTATTAGTCATCTTGGCAAGTGCACTGTTCAGGTGGGAAGATATAATAAAATATATAGAGAAAAGCAGCTGGGAAGTAAAGTTCAGCTCATGAAATAAAACAACTAACATTAGAAAACGGATATCTGAATCTGTATGTGCTGTATAGGGATACCATTTCATATATCATGTGCTTCTTTATTTTTTATGATCCCTGATTGGAGCCTTTTATTTGCTTTTATGTATATTCCCCAAGTTGAACAAAAAGACTCTTTATTTCAGTTGATTCCTATTAAAAGTCAACTCCAGTGGCATTTTAACTATCCCTTGCTGGATTATCCAAAATGATAGCACTCCTGCTATGAAATGCACTGCAGCAGAAGGTTTAGTTCATAGCAATACCCTACATATCTCTGAGACAGGAAGTGAGAAAAATATTTTCGTTAGGGACAGAGCAATATCAGCTAAATCAAAGATCTACCATCATCTGGAACATGCAGTTCTTGAGAAAAAAAACATGGTAGTGCCATCTCTGCCCTCATTCCAAATCTTATAGTTGGCTGGTCATTGGCTTTAATAAAATAAAATACATTTCTGAGTAATTAACCAGGTACAAGTATGCAGTTCTGGCTTTGTGATCAAAAGTTTTTGCACTAACAAGATCATTTTTAACATCCAGTTTGGAACCATGGCCAGTGAACAGAAATTATTTAAACCTAGAACTCCTCTGGCTGTTTTGCACATGTTGTCCAGCAGGGGTCATTAGATCATTAGTCTCTGAATGGAGGAATTCTAGAAATCATGGAGTGCAATCAATAAACTGGGCAGAGCTTCCCTTACTACTGTACATTAATAAAGGCAGAATCCTATAATTCTATTACAGGCAATGACAATGTATTATAAATATCACTGGAAAATGTGGGGGGTTTTGTACACGTCACAGGTACACTGACGTTTTGTACACGTCACAGGTTTTAACAACTTAACAATAAATCAATTATTATTATTATTTCACAGTATTTATATAGCGCCTACATATTACGCAGTGCTGTACAAAGTCCATAGTCATGTAACTAGTTGTCTTTAATACTGTACAATCTAAGGTCAATTTATATATATATATATATATATATATATATATATATACACATACACACACACTGTCACTGCTGATATTTACTTTTAAAAAATGCTGGACTGTAACTGATCAATGACATTCACACTTTATTAATCATCTAGATTGTAAGCTCTTCAGGGCAGGGTCTTCTCCTCCTGTGTCACTGTCTGCATCTGTCTGTCATTTGCAACCCCTATTTAATGTACAGAGCTGCGTAATATGTTGGTGCTATATAAATCCTGTTTAATAATTGTAATAATCTGGCCTTGAAAAAGTATGATGTATGAGATGTTAATGGCTTTTTTTAGGGGTAACACTAGCAGTTAACTGTTTACATAGAAAAGAGTTAAATCTTATCCCCACCCAATCTGACCTCACAGTCCCCCTGGAGCACCTCAGCAGTCCATTCCAGTGATGTCACAAGTCTCCATCTGTTCTCAGTGGTGGAGTGCCCTGAATGCTGCAAAGCACTGACTCATATTGCCACTGTTCTGCAGGTCCCTTCTACTAGACTAGTGTGGCTGGATATTGTACCCCAGGGGTTGGGTCTTGGATGCTCTGCTATCACATAGGTGGGTGGGGTATCATATAACCCAGGAAAGCAGCACTATAAAATGGCAAAAAGTATTACTGTGGCTGACAATGCCAGAGATGGGGTGGAGTATTCTGGCCAGAGCTGTGTTTGTTTTATCTAGGGGACTTTTGATTTTTTATTAGCTTGGAGTTTGGCTTTAAAGCCCTACGCCAGCTTGTGTAAAAATATTAATCCTAGTGCTGACCAACCTTTTCTAATGGATAAAAAATGTAGCTCCTCCTACTACTCCATACAACCTAACTGCAGCATTGTTCCTCACTGGCTCTATTATCCATTGCCGATAATAGTGTCATTCAAGTTATTTCATAGCAGCATTTTACTAATGACTGCATAGGAAATTCAGGCCTGCCCACTCCCTGAATTTATTCGGTGGCATAGTATTATGGATCTGAAGACTGAGGAGGACCTGTGATGTCATGGGTTTATAAAACACTTAATCCTGCTGGGGTGTTCCAATGGTAAGGAAGTAACAGTTAAGGGTGGACAAGTTTGGAGTTGGGCTAAAAGTTTTAGTATATATATTACACATATAGAGCAATCAGCAGCTAAATAAAATTGATAAGATTGATATGACTTTTCTGCCAAAAAACCTCACAATGAAGCCCTGGGCAAATATGAAATGGGGGCACAATTGCACAGCGATTCATCTGCTTGAAATCCTTGCCATTCCCTGGCTGGAGTCCTGGAAAAGGGTCGGGGGCACAGACAATTGCCCAGTTTGCCCTTCCCTAAAACTGGCCCTGACTGCAGAGCAAGCACAGTTCAATATACAATCCTTTAAAAGCCGGTTGCTGGGAGGATGTAACTGCTGTATTGTGTGTGGCCAAACAATGACTAATTAAAGGATAAATCTGGTAGAAGGCTATGAGAACAAGGCAGCACAGGAAGATGGGTGTGTGGACCAGTGGAGGACGACATACCAAAATGTAACACTGTATTGCACATTATGGCAAGACCTCAAGGAGGAGAGGGGTTGTTGTTAGTTTAACTTCAAGGTTCATACTTAGACAAGTATAAATGAACAATTAAATATAAACTGCCTAAAAGCAAGCCTGCATAATTACAAATTGAAACTGAATATAAAGATGTTGATTAGGTCTGTTACTTGTTCATTTAGGTCAGACGTATCAGTCTGAAGATAATGTGATAACCTCACCCTTGATATTCAAGATGTATTGTATTTTAAGATTGTATTTTTTAATGTAACTGGAATTTTCAAACTTGTCCCCTTGGGTTAGCTTTGTGAATTGAGACTATAGTGTATACATTTTACGTGTTTTACCTTTAGTTTACTGGTGGACTTTTCACAGCAACAATACAGGAATGTATTTTATCATCTTGCATGCAAGCCTGTGATGCCAAACTGGTGCTTCTAATTGAACATTTAGGCCCACATTTCACATGCAATACTAACATTGAGCTCTGTGCTAATTGAACAACTATGGCTCTTCCCTATGACACACCTTGTAAGAATCCCATTTGTAGAATATTCTGCAAATGACCATTGTACTAATAGTCATTTGCAGAATATACTACAAACAAGGAATTTTTTCTTTAAATCTCATTTCCAGTGACATCACTGGAACCTGATTGCAAATTTTTATTTGCAGAGCTATAGTTCCACTTAATAACCACTAACCTGATTATTATGAGGATTTTTGAATAAGACACTACTAAAAGGAATGTTTTTTAAAAAAAGCAGGATCCCTCTAAACCATATGTGTTCTTGTTTTGGGATAGTAAAGACACACCACTTCATTTTTTATAATCCTTGTAAAACTTAAAACGTATCAAAGTCAGAGACAGCCAGAATGCTAACATTTTCAGGTGGTTAGTAGCATAGCTATGGGTCACACTTACTGTCCTCAGCATAGCTTTGCTTAGATAACCCAAAAACATACTAGTAAGTTATGTGGCCTTCCCCCAAAATTGTCTTTAGACTATAATAATAGCATATGACTATGTTAGCGGCATTAGATTGTGAGCCACGTAAAGTACTGTGAATTATGTCACTGCACTATACATAAATAAATGTACATTGCACATAAGAAAATGTTTATTTCAGTTTTCACAGCCCTATTTGTATATACACATTTCTTTACATCTTTGTGTAACTTTATAGTGGTAACCACATCAAACCGCAGACTCTCCGTTACCTTTAATGATAGCTTCACCAATTAATGGCTGCTTGGGATAGATCTCAGGAAAACAATTGTGTCTGTAGTTCTGGGAACTGGTAGCTTTGTTCTAACCTCAATTAATCGCCAGCAGCTGGGGCTCTTCCCACATACTTTTATTGACTTTGAAGGAAATTAAAAACTAGAACATAGTGAGAAGTCAGCAGCTGTAATGGTGGCATGGCCAAACTTTCTGCTGCAGGAATCATAGATTAGCAGAGCTAAAAGAAAATAATTAGAGATGCCAAGCATGGTTTATTAAGCTTACCTGTCTGCCCATTTTCCAATGAGATACTAAATTATCCAAACTTTTCTGACCTCACGTACTTGGCAGTAGATATTATACAGCTTTATATTAAAGCATATATCAATGCAAAAAAAACACATACACAGCTCCCTGTTTTATCCATTTAAAGACCTTGCAAACCCATATATAATACCTGCTAGGGCTGCCATAGATGATCCGAAGTCCTGTTCTGGGTTTCTTCCCAGTTGTCTCTGGCTAAACTGTGCAGCCTCTTCCACTCCTAGATCTCCACAATTTATTGGTTCACAGGGCAATCCTAAACTTCTGACAAAATCAAATTGTCACTTTGCACTTATCTACATTTATGTATAGCAAAATGCTTCCAATAGAACATGACACAAAGCAGATATAGATTTATTAGATTACAGACTTATTAGAACTTGTTATTCTAGTAACTTCAAATTTTGAAGCATAATGTGTCTGTGTAAGGGAACTGCACTTTAAAATATGTCAATCCAATCTAAGATGGACATCAGATGTTCCCCTTACATAACATTAAGGAACATGAGCAGACGCTATTCCCCAAGATCCAAACTTCATCCACTATATCGGCTCTGGACGGGTCACATGAGAAATGAGGCCATGAATTCAGGGCTGTGTTATATATTGTAATTCAGAATTCAGATC
This sequence comes from Pyxicephalus adspersus, assembly GCF_032062135.1. Taxonomy (NCBI): domain Eukaryota; kingdom Metazoa; phylum Chordata; class Amphibia; order Anura; family Pyxicephalidae; genus Pyxicephalus; species Pyxicephalus adspersus. The sequence continues at coordinate 124,361,232 of NC_092859.1, forward strand.
CATTGTTCATAATTGCTTGACCAAGCGACGCCAAGCACCGCTGCTTTAGAGTAAAGGGGGATAATTATATGTTTCAATTACATTTTATTGGTTTGCTGGAGCCCTTATGACTAAGCACTTTATCATTAATGGTTATATATCTGACAAAGGTATGATAAATGTAGTGTATTGTTATTATCTAATTGTTTCAGGTCATTATCTTATTTAACAGAATTTAGGCTACGTACACACGTGCAATAATTGCATCCTTCCACGATCCTTTCCAACGATGCATGAATGAGCACTGTACATACAGCACTGTTCTGCTCTATGGAGGGGGGAGGGGATGACAGGGCGGCACCCCGCTGCGCTCTCTCCCCATTACTTTCATTATGATTGTTCCTCGTCCGTCGTTTGTGGATCCGCCTGGATGGTTATTCAGATTCTCATCTGATATCAGCCCTGAGGCGATTATCGGACGAGAATAAGCTGACGTGTGTACGTAGCCATTGTTGTAGCTGTGTGCCTGGATGACACCTGCAATCCCATGAGTTGTCCTTTAGCCGCAGGGAACAAGCTGACAATTAGTAGCAGCTTTGCACTATTTGCACTTCTGCTCTCTGGCTTTTATTTTCCTCAACATATCCTGAGCTGCTTAGTCATAGTACAGTTTAGAGCAGAGCTGAACGGGGTATTCTGTATTTTACAGCTGTATGCACCTTTATGTTTATGCCTTTAGGTCAATATATGTGTATAACCCATTTTTTCTGACATTGCATGGTAACAATACTTATACTGACAATTGCAGACATTTCCCAGCATGCATTAAACTGCCCACTTATCAGCTGAACACTCATGTACCATTTTATATAATCATAGCACTTGCCATATGCTACAGTGATTTATTGGAATTCTAAAGCTGCCATTTCTTATGCCTGGTACCAACCAGAGCAACACAGGTATATTTAGGAACAAGTGCAAAATGAAATGCTCAAAGCAAACTGTACTAAATCAGATCATTTGTAAACTTTTTTCTCCTTTGACCTGATTCAGTTTATAGACATTATGAACAGGTATTTATAGCAGAGATGGAGACCTGAAAAATGTATGTGTTTATCTTCAAATATGATTATCTTGGGAACTACATCAGTTCTGTACATCATTTATTTGATTTTTGCAATACAGTTATTAATAAAATGACTTGGATTTAGGTCTGTTTAATTATAGTGTTTTTTATGTAATCTTTATTCTACAAAGAAACATTTGATACATGACAAAGGATTTCCAGATCACTATGGGTTAGCTAATAAGATAGTACATGAACTATTGCTTGTCTTTTGACTCGAGCTGTCTGACTGAAACCTCCAGATGAGCCCTCTGAAAAAAACGTGTCTAAAAACTATGAATGAAAACTGGGTTTCTTTAAACGGAGAATGTGAAAAAAAGCCCTAAGCTCAACCTGCTAGCTCTGAATAAGCTAGCAAGATATGAATACGCTATATTTCATATTTATTTGTACAAAAGCTCCTAATATCTCTTTAATAAAATACTTAAGTTGTAGTTTATGTAGCACAAACCATGCGGACAGATATGTGACCTTGCCCTAAAATAGAAATTTCAACTCCTGCTCAGGGTTTGGCAGAGTTGTGGGACTTTCCTGCACCCACAGACTGGCTGACCATAGTTCAGAAGGAAGTTGAAGAATTTATTATCGGCTACAGAGGAAGTTTTGTCACTGGTTGTGGTTGTAACTTCATGAGCTGAAGCTCCTTTAGTGTTATCAGGAAGCTAGCCTACAGACACATCTTTACCCTGGTGTTGTTTTTTACTTTTTTTTTTTCTTTATAAAGTCCGGCAGGTCTGAGGTTGGAGAGAGTGTAACATATCCATCTCATACAGCTTGTGTGATCTTTTGTGCAACTGAGCAATAAAGGGTCATTATATTTATACATGTATATACATCTGGTTCAATCTTATTGTATATACTGAAAGGTGAGAATGAGCGTGAGCACTCTTTAGATTCGTGTTTCTTGGCCTTTTTTCCTCTGGGAACCCCTGCTATATAATTACTGCTCACAGTATATTAGTGTGGTGGTCAATGGGAAGAATGCTTCTTACACTGCTGGCCAGCGGGACGAATATGACCCCTACAAATAGCCCAAAAAATCATTGGTGTCAGTGGTAACTGACCTGAGATGTACAAATTACACAAGGTACCAATAGCAACCTCTGGAAACACTGCTATAGATTTGTTTATGCAATTGTTTATGATCATCTTTGGTGAAAATCTAGTATCTGTTCCCTGATGTTGTGGTGGAGTCCTCACTATGTTTGTATTTCAATATTTTTATTAAGATTTTTAGGACAACAAGAAGAAAAACAATACGAATAAAACATAATCAAAAACCAAATATGTCCAAAGTATGAGCGGGTAAAACATCTTCTAAAATAGAGCTATATAGGCAACATTCGCTATAAATAGAACCTGATATCAAGCTCTACCTGGAGTGATATCCAGAACATTTTATATCGTAGAAAATAGGGTTCGTTATTCCAAGCAAGTTAGTAATTTATATTAGGAGCCTGAGATTTGGATTTATTAACCGTCAGGCCAGAACTTAACGCAAATTCATCTAGAATTCTCATCAAGTTAGGCAGGGTTGTAAATGGAGAAGTAATGAACATAAGAATAACGTCAGCAAAGAGTGCACATTTGTGTTCAGTTTGGCCACACTTAATACCCTGAATATTAGTATCTGCCCGTAGGGCTATCGCCAACGGTTCAATTGCTAGGGCAAACAAAAGCCCCACTATGTTTGATCTCTAATAACCAATAAAAGCAAATGCTTCTCATATTGTGGTGCAGGGGGCTCCCACACATTCTTCCTTTCTCCATAGAACCTAACAAGCTGTTCTGCTGTCTGTACATCAGTTGTCAACCTAGAATGATTATTAATGATCACTTTTGCCAGAAAGATTTTTAAGAGAATGGGACAATCACACAAACTGTAAAAAAAACATTTTGGGTGATGCTCCTTACACAAACAGAATAAAAGAACGCAGGTTTACATGTGCAAGTTACATTTTAATTTTTGAGTTGCTGTAGTTTGAAATGGAAAGGTAAAAATGTTGAAGCCCAATAACTTTTTTTTTTTTTTTTAGTTTTGAATAAAGTGAGATAAGCCCCCTTTAAGTAGACTGTGACCATGGAAAGAACCATGGAAAGACCTATGAAGACTGCCTGGCTACAACATACAAGTATTCATTTACCAAAGTCACCTCTTAGAATGAAATTCAGAGGACAAATTTTCCAAGTGAATAAATGGAGATAGTGGAGAACATGTATGGGTCCGGGAGAAGGTTTGCTGGAACAAAACAGGTGACTCTAAGACTGGGAGTTAGGAAAAGGAGGGTTACAAAAACATGTTACTGTACACAATATTTGTAAGTGCAGTCGTTTTTTAAGGAGTAATAAGACCTAAAGGGTATATTTGAGGCCACACTGCACCAGTGTATATGTAGAAGGGGTGATCAAACGTTTTGGCTCGGGGGCCACAATAGGTTTTAAAATTTGACAGAAGGGCTGGGCCAGTATCAGATGGATGGAGAGTGTTTGTATGAACTGATATAAATTACATGTAAAAACTATAACCTAAAAATAAAAGAAAACATATTCAAATTGCATTTAATTTCAGTGGAAAAAGTGCTGTAGGTCACCTTTTTTTGCCAGTAGACAATTTTGTACCAATATTTGATGGGCTGGATTAAAAAGCCCAATGGGTTTGACCATGCCTGGTATAAAGGCTGACATGGTGGAGACCCAAGGATTTCAACCACTAAGTTCCATCAGGTGTGGGCAATTAATATTACCAACTGACCCAGATTCCTCCCAACTTCTCTCAACAGGCACCATTCCATAAATGACAATTAACACATCAGCACAACCCATATTAATTTGAGACAGTGATAATGGGGACCCATGTTTAAAACCATGTGGACTGCAGAACTGATCAGACTTGAATTATTGTCTAGCTGATCTTCAGCCTCAGGCTGGGATCTGCTTACAAAAAGCTCCTGAGCGCTGCCAATTGTACTCCTCAGATCAATTAAACCTAATTTTCACACCAGGGAAAATGTAAAAATGTGTTGGGAAATCTTTGATGCTTGTACAACATAAGGAAGGAAGTGTGCAGCAGAGCTAGCAGGAACAGCATGTAGATTAAATATACTAAATCTGTATAATGTATCTGGGTCAATAAATTCAGTCTTTGAACCCACACATGTAAGCCACATCCAGAATCAGCAGACCCAAACATGAATACATACACGCAACATATAAAAAGATGATTCTAGGTCACAGAGAAATAAATAGATTGTGTGCAGGAAAGAAAGAATCCTTCATATATAGAGAAATAGATTTACTGAAATAGAGTTGCAGCTTTATGAATATTTAGTGAATCAAAGCATGCATTATTTTATTCTTAAATCAGAGGATTTTTATTTACATTGTGCAGACATATTATGCAGCGCTTTACATATCTATAATCATAACTGTCATAATTGGGCTCACAATCTTAAACACAAGTCATTAATACAGTCAGGCAAAGCTAATTAATCGCATTAAAGCTAATTAACTGCATGTTTTTTGGGATGTGGAAGGAAACCGGAGTACCTGGAGGAAACCCATGCAAACTTGGGGAGAACATAGTAACTCCTCATAGATATTGACAAGCCTGAGATTCTAACCAGTGACCTATTGCTGCAAAGGCCCAAGTGATAACCACTGAGCCAACCATTCTGCCTGTACATCACCATCATTTTTTTCAGAAATAGGCTAAGCTTTTGGAAGGTGTTCATTTTTAGAGATCATTGAAGAAATTCCCATTGTTAGGCTTAATTAAACATTTAGGTTATATTAGCTATATACATTTCAGGTGCATACAAATTTGTGTAAAGTAATAGGGCTCCTTCCCACTACGGATGAAAGTCAGTATGCTGCAGAGCGATTGGCATGCCCCTTGATAGGTAAGAGCCAAGGACCTCCAGAGAACATGGAGCATAAGCTTAACTGAACATTTTAGGTTGTGTGAAACCTCTGCTTATACACTGAGTACATACAGAAAACAAAGCTTAGGACATTGAACACCTTTTGTTTTGTTTGATTCAATGTAAATGTATTGAACTGATGTAAGCTACTTTGAAAATGTGTCCCAGCCATGGAATTTATACTAGTTACTAGGATGGAATACGGTGTTCTTGAGCAGAGTTGAGCATGGTTTGTCCCCAATAAAGAGGAACTCAATGTAAAAAATAAGAAAATTGCAACCAGGCAGGTGTTTATTGTAATAAAATAAACATACCGCAATCTTTTAAATAGACTCAGCTGTCCCCAGTCTGTTGTGGGTGCTGCTTCTCACTCCCTCCTTCCAGAACATCGGATCTTTGGCCATCTTCATTGACCAGGCTTGGATGATGTAACTTTTTTAGGTTCATTTTCAGCAATTTTTCATTTTTTTAAAAGAACATAGCCAACAGGAAGATAAGTAAGCTTTAATGCAGAAGGATGTCACCTGTGTAATAAAGACTCTGTCTACCAGAGTTTGCAAGCAGAAATATAGTTCTTTAAGTAGTAGCAGAAATACTACTTTAAGTAGTATTGCAAACCAGGTGACAATGGAAAAAAAATCTTCTGAAGCCTCAATGGCTGTGAGTCAGGGTCTATGGGGAATTTAAGGCATACAATGTAAAATAGCAACAGGGAATGTGCTGTAGGACAGACTAAAAAGTTTGGTACAATTGTGCAAAGGAGGAAGGAACATTAGAGATAGTGGGAGTGTAATTAGTGAACTAGAATAAGGAGAGAGGCAACACCAAATATACCCTTCCAATGTAAAGCTGTCTGTCTGTCTGTCTTTCCCATAGACATTTTATGATGCGGGTTCAAGCAGTGTGGTATATGGTATAGTGCGTGACCTACATTAAGTTCTTGAAGCCTTAGTACATATCCATAGCATTTTACTCTTTATCTGTAACATTTTAAATTATAATAAAATTATTTTTCTGGCACTTTTGCAACACTAAAAAAAAGTTTTAAACAAAATGGACATTAAAAAATATAATAAAAAAAATAGCTGAGAAATAACCTAACAAAGGCAAAAAGGGAGATATTAGAGTTGGTAAGAGGTAACAGAGGTGTAGAAGAGGAACATTGTAATAATAAAATGACTTTTCACCTGCTTAAAATGTAACATTGTAAATATGTACATTTATTCTATGAATTTTCACTGCAGATAAAAGCAGTGATTGTTACTACAAAGAGAACTTGCTGCTTCAATGTGTGCACACAAAAGAGGAGGGCATGGAGGCATAAGTACACACACGTTATACTGTGATATTTACATCTTTATGTACTGCAATGCATGCGCATACACTGAATCCAGTGTTCTGTGCCCAATCAGCCCTTTTGTTTTACATTCATCTTGTGTCGTACTTGAAGTTTTAGGTGACATGAATATACTTCAGTGTTAAAGCTTAAGTATTACTAATATAATATTTTTGGAAAGTGTAAACCCATCAGTTTTATTTATTCATTAGGGAATTCCCCTTTAAATATTGTTCTGAACATGCAATAGAAAGTTAGAGAAAATATCTACAAAGTTAGAAGAATTCCCTTCCTAGACAAATGTTTTCATAGGAAGATAGGAAGCTGCAAAATGTTGGATTTCCTTTACTTTCTGCTTACTGAAAGTGGTCACCTGGATAAAGAAAAAGAATAAAACTCCCCAACAGGAACAAAGCAATAAAAACCTAACAAATGTCTGTCATTTGATATTGATTGCAATGAGAATACTTTTCATTCCTGGCCCTGAATTATATATTAATATTTATAATCTATTAAACATTCTGGTTTACCAGTTATTACAATTCTGTGATGAGGCTAAAAACTGAGCGAGATACTTCGGGCTCTATTTAAAAGGCAGGGAATCTGACATTCCCTGGTGGAGAATCACCACCACTAAACCAAAATATTTACTTTACAAAAAAGGTAAAAAACTCTGTTATGTATGTTACAAATGACCATTTTTGTGGAGGGGGGGGGGGCACAGAGCCCCCTAGGATACTCACATCATGCATCCCAAGAAGATGGTGGAGCCCGGGCGCTTCCTTTGCACCGCAAGAATGAACACGGATAACCAAACAGAAACCTCCACAGGGATGAAGGAATCTTTTTTTTTTTTAAGCAAATGTAGTTTTTTTTTCAGGAAAATATAGCTTTCAATGGTAGTATTGCAATTGTGTTTTTTTCTGCAATTTTTAACCAAAACTATGTATATATTACACGCATGGACTATACATACCGCACTATATACACACACATACATGTACAACTGATCAAACATTAAAGTGCTTTTTGTACTTAATAAAATATATATATATATATACACACACATAATAAAAGTTGCCTGTTATGTGTCTACATGGTCTCCATGAAGAACTTATACTGACAGGTAAAGAAAACTGATACAGCGGTTATTGCTGTATCCAAACACAGTGATCACTTGTGTTGGGTGTGCAATTTAAAGATATTAAAATGAATGGTGAGTCTGAAATAGATTTTTCCTGATACGTTATTAGGTTTAAAACGGACTTTAGTTCTGCCCATTCTGCCATAAAACATGCCTACCTACCTGTTAATCTCCTTTCCCAAATACACTCAGCTGTGCATGTAAAGCTCAGTGCAGGATGCTAGGAAGTGAATAAAGTCCCAAGAGGATGAGTTATGTTATCCTGACTTAGCCAATTAAGATCTGACACCCAGAAGATGAGCATAAAAAGATAGCGGTGCCCACAATGGAGCAAGGACAGTTGAGTCTGTAAAAAATTGCAATCAGCAGGTATGTTTATTTTACTGTAGAAGGGACATCCCCAGCCCAGTAACAATTTTTCTACATTTAGAAAGAATAAGTGCTGGCATGAAGGAGTTAAACAGCAGCGTAAAATATTTTGCAGACCATGCTCCAAACATTTCTGTAGTAATTGTCTATGCTCACAGTGTATGAAGAATATTTCCTGTTTTAGGGAGGTTTCACAGAAAAACATACTGCTCCTGCCAAACTGTAGTCCTCAGACATCTGTGTGTACTCCCATATTATCTGCCAATTTGCAGCATTTGGACACTGTTCAGAAGTGATTGAAATAGTTATGTGATCCCCCATACACAGCCTCTTTTTTGACATGAAAAATGCCTGCAAGTGAAAGAATTTAATAAGGGTTACTACGGAGCACCTACTTCGAGAACATTCTGAAACATTTTATCTTGTGTAAACATTACTAAATGTGCAATAAACATGTTTTTAGGGATATTAACAAGTACTACTAATTATTTTGCCCTTATGAATCATCCCTTGAAGGTTGCAACTGAGAAACTATGATTCAGGGTAAGTTTAAATGTGTGCAATCTTTTTTTAAAGGTCCCTTTATATCCATCAGGTCTGAATGAGCTGTTGCACTAACCAAGACCAAACTCAGGATAGAACAAACTGTTTTCTGTGGCCTCCCACCTTTTTTAGGGGCTTAGATAACAGAATTGCTGGGAGCAGGAATGCTGTGCAGTTGGGGATCCATTTTGTCTAAAACCACCCCTGGCATAAATGCTTTTTGCTGCCTGACAGCTCTTAATCAGAAGCTCTCAGAGCTGAGCACTTTACAAGGAGGTCAAAGAATGACCACCAACCATGGAGGTCCTGGGCACAGAAGAGGACAGGATAAGCCCGAGACACATAGTGGGGTGGGTCAGCACCATTCAAGGCCTGTAAATGTGATCAAGTGGTTTTACAGTTGACTGAATTGCATCTACCACAAACCCACACCTATCCCGATAAACTGAAAAAAATTCAGGGCTACAGCAGCTTTTAAAGAAAAAAAAATATAACCACTTTTTCCCCCCAGGTGTGTACTTTAGTTCAGGTCCCATTTACCCTCCAGGGCTGGTGGGTTAGTGTATACTGCTTTCAACAGTAATTTTTCATGGGCTAAGAGCAGGAACCGGAACCTGGATGCTTTGACGGTCACAAGAAGAGGGCTGGAATGATGGCAGGCATTACTCAGCTCGAAAAAAAAAATGGATCTTCCATTGATGGTTTTGGAATTTAGAATAGCCAAAGCTAATATTAAGACCTGTTGGCAGTTCTGTTTTTCATTTCCCAAACTGGATTGGAACTTTATTAAGATTGGCACCAATCTTGTAGAGATTCTGCCATTTTTGATCAGGTCAGACTTGGCCCAATTGTGCTGAAACACAAAGCAGCATTGAAACTGATTCCCTATATAATGATCAAACGTTGGCATGGATTAGATGTACACAGAATGATCACAAACTATAGATGCTTTTTTTTTTTTTTTTTGAAAAGGAAACCTGTACAGAGGAATGAAGGCTGCCACTCCTGACCAACTTAAAACCTAAATGAGCTTCTAGTTTAAATCTGCTATAGTCTCCATTTAACATGGAGGATATACTTTGCTGATTGCAGACTTTTTGGGCCAACTCAGCAGGAGGTTAGCATTCTACAGCATTGTTAGCAGGAAACAGGCTTTTCTGCTTAGGCTGTGGCTGCATTCTAATTATTAACTAGGAATTTGCACAGCTTCTGCTTTGATGTAATAGGAATTTAGAACCTTTAAACAAAAATAAATGCTCTATAAAACATTTTTGGCCACACTGATCACTAACCTGAATAGTCATGCAGCTAGGAAAGCTAGAACACCTAATCTACTTGTTCCAGAAAACTTTGGATCAACCCAACAGCCGGACGACTAAGTGGAGGAGGCACCAATCATGAATGCAATATTGCAGTGTAAGAGAATATTAAGGTTGGGAAAATACATGGCAGTGAAAACACTACTGGCAAATTCTACTTTCATAGAGAACACTTTATATGACTGGTTGTTCCCTTGGATTGATGTAGTGAAACCTAAGAATATCATATTTGGATTGTTTCCTATCCCCCACACAAGATGTCATCAACAGGCAATGAGAAAAGGGGTTACTTACTAAGGATGCAGGCAGCAAAATAAATTAGACAAATAATCCTTGTTTTTTCTTCATTCCTGCATAGCAAGGCAATCAGTAGAATTCATAAATTAAGTAGTTGCTCAGGAAATGTATATGCATTTAACAAGTTCAAGATTTTGTACATTTAAATTATTTTTTTTGGCATATCAAATTCTAAATCAGTAAATGAGACATGTTCATTTTTTAATGCTTATGGAAGTTTTTTTTAATTCACATCACAGAAAATATACATTCTTTATACACATCTGTCTTTGGAAGTGTAAGATGAACATTGCAGAAGGTTTTTAGAACATCTTATCGGATAAACTATTCCTAACTGCCAATGGGCTTTGGAGAGAATACAACCTGTTGCTTTGATAACCTTATATAGACAAGCATCATATGCACAGCAATTGCTTCAATTACCCAGTGAGAAGAAAAATGAAATTAAAAGTGCTTAACAAAAACTAAAAAATACAAATAAAAATATAAAGCAGAGTAACTGCTGTCACTGTACAAAGTATGTTTACAAATGGAAATCAGATAAAAAATAATAAATACAGACTTGGTATCAGTCTTAATGCAAACCTATCTCTCTTTCCAGGTAGCAATGTCCAGCCTTTGGCTACTAGATGCTCCTCAAACATTGTCTGCAGGGCAGTTTAACAGGATGGCAGGTGCTCAGTAGTGACCCTGCCAGTCTAATATAAGGTTACTAGCATTCATGAATTCTGCAAAAGCTTATTCCTTTCAATCCCATTATGGAACCCTTTTGTACCATCTGGACCTCTTGGAAGCCTCAGGACTCCAGGGGGAAGTCCATCGGCATTCTGTATTTTCCTTCCCAACATTGGACTGCATGCTGGGCTTTTTTCCTGTGTGACTGTTTGAGCTTGTCGTCTTCGCTGGACCCAAGGACTGCTGGATGGAGTGATGCTGCTGTCTGAAGAATATTCCATAGATCTTCTGGAAGTCTCTGGGCTCATGCTGTCAGCCAGTGGAGAATGCTTGACTCCTTTACGCTGCCCACAAGGGCTACTCCAGGGGCTATTTCTGGGCGAGGCATTTGGGCTCAGGTGATTATTTGGATAAGCAGAGGGGCTCAGCTTATTGGTAGACTGAATTTTTCGGCCTATCATTGGGGAGTTTGGATTGCTGTCTGGCTCTGATGAACTATATGCTGCTAACTCATCCCCAACATACTGAAGTTCCTCAACTCTTTTATTAAGAGACTTATTTTTGCGTGTATTTTTTGTGTCATCTTCCTTGGTCCTATCTTTCTGAATCTTTTTCTTTGGTGGCTTCATACCTATTAGAACCACCTTTATGCTTTCTTCTGTTTCACTTTCAGCATTTAAGGTTTCATGCGCCTTAATGGCAGCTTCAACTTCTTCAAATTCTACAATTGCACAATCCATGGTTCCAACCTGAGAATAACGGCTGCTGAATCGTTTCACATCTGATGGCAGATCTCTGCCAGGTTTCAGGATACGTATAGAAGAGATGCTACCAAAAGCCCCAAAGCTCTTCAAGAGCTGCTCCATTATCTTCTCTTGCATACCTCCATTCTCTTGCTCCTTATCCAGACAATGCAGTTCTGGGATGCAGTGGAGGTCATAAACCAAAAGCATCTTGCTTGGGAGGTTTTCACTAGGAAAAACAGGGACAGGAGTTTTTCTCCTGACTTTTCGGTTATCTTCGTTTAGTTCAAGTATGTCCGAAAATCTTAGAGCATATGCAGTTGTCCTCCAATCACGAGTGAGATGTTTTACCTGTGAAGGGAAAGAAAAAAAATATCAGTATTACGAATTAGTATGTTTAATAGAAAATGTATGTTATATTTAGAGCAGTAGTGAAAAGAATGTAGCTTTCAGTTACAATGAAAGTAACTATTATCATATCCCCCATCCTCTATTGTCTGATACTTCCTCCACTTCTTAGATTGCAAACTCTTCAGGGCAGGGTCCTCTCCTCCTCCTGTATCATTGTCTAATTGTCTGTCATTTGCAATCCCTATTTAATGTACAGCTCTGCGTAATATGTTGGTGCTATATAAATACTATTTAATATTAATAACCATTGTCTTGGCTGTACTGTGCAAGTTTATTTCTGCTCTTGAATGGTTTAGAGTCAATTTTAATGTTCAGGTTTTAAATCCTGAATTAACCTTAAAGCCCGTTGCAAGGATCTGATGACACCCATTGTGCCAAATTAGAAAATCTTACACACCTCTAGTTAGATCCTGCTCTGAGACACATGGCAGAAAGTTTTTCTACTTAAGCTGCACTCAACTCAAAGAACCAAGACTGGACACCTCTTGCTTTGATACACCTAGATTGCATTCAACTGATAGAAAGTATGAACGCGTTTGATCTAAAAGTTTAAAAACAGGTCAGGTGATAATGTCCATTAGCATAACTACAGATACTGCCAGGCAAAGATCACCCAGGGAGTCACCAGATGGCATAAAGAAAAATCTTGTCCCATGGCTATTTTCTCCATAACAGGTCAATGCTCGAAGCACCTGAAGCAGATTACTACACAGGTCTAAATATTAAGTCAAATCACTCAATTAAAACAAACAGCCTGAATTACCCCAATAGGTTTAAGGAAAAAATATATCTTATAAAATGTATAATGTAACAATGAAAAACAGATTTGTTTTGAGCAACTGCTTTAGTTTTCTTTGCTTAGATTGTCATAATTCTTTCTTGTTCATTCTATTATTCCTTACTAGCCACGCTGAAATTTTCTCCCACTCAGCTATTCACAGTCAGAAACAGCACAGTTATTTTGCTATACTAACTAATCCCATGGGTGGGATATTACCAATTCACTAATGAGCAAGCATTCAGACAATAACGCCCTCGAGTCTAAACCTCCATAATGGGAAGAATAGGATGCAAAAAAAAACAAATGTTTGTATGACATTCTCAACCCACTTCAATGAAGCATGTTGCTTTAGGCTATGTGCTCACTGAATTGGCCATTTTATCATCTTTAGTCACATTTCTATGGAAGGAAAAGACCTGGTCTACATACACAACTTATATACAGTATAACATTTTCTCAACACATAGGAATACTGCAAGAACATTAAAAAAGCACTGGAAAAAATGGAAACTAGAATTGACAATATACCAACGTGCCTGCTTCCTATTATGGCCACTATATTTATACCAGCAAAAACCGTAAAACTAAGACATAGAGCAATGCACTAATCCAGTAAAAAGGCATCTTCCTCAGAGGAAAGCATATATACTATTACTGTAATTTGTTAAGACAGCAGGTAATATTGTATCTGCTGGACACAAGTGTATAAGCATATTATGTCCTGAAATATTCAAGAAAGCAGAGTTCATTAACATTAATGTGAAGGATGTGGCCTTAAACATCCCAACCATTGTGAGACTAATAATTGGCAGTAAGATGTAAAGAATAACTTCAAATTTTGCATTACAAGTGGCCACTCAATGCCCAATATGAAGCAAACAGACAACAGTAGAGAGGATTGCTGCCCTGGCAGAGAGCAACAAGGAACAGCTGTGACCTGTCAGAACTGGAGGAGGTCATATTAAGGCAAATGTTACACTGTGCAGGTATGAAGGTAATGCTTACAACAATATGGCAATAACCTCACCATGGGGACAAAGCTTTGCTTTAAAGCAGAATGCCTGGCTAATTGATAGCAGCCTTCTAAAATCCCCTACACATCGGCACTCAGACTAAGGGCCTGCACATGGAGGCAAACAGGGCTCCTGCTTTCAACAATCCTTGTCAAGTTAAAACAAAATACAAATCATTGGTATAACCTCATTAATGCAGTTGTATGGCATTGTGCATTTATCAGATACGACAAAAGAGTTTTATTACACTTTTTACAAAAATAAAATTTGAATAAAATAAAATATTTACTATAGTCAGACCTGCAGTGTACCCCATGTCACTATGACAAGTTTACAAAATTGCAGATATTAGCACGCACACCCCCGCCCCTCCACTGATCTCTGATTACTGGCATTTAAAAAAATAAATTCCCCTTTTTTTCATGAGGTCATTTAATACTTCATTCTCAAGTATTCCTTTCTGTATAAGTGGACCCCTTCTTTGGGCATCCATATCACCACATTGCCATCTTTGCTGTTCAGCGTCTCAGAACCCAGAGAAAGATGCAGCAGTGATGCCAACACAAAGGTCATTTTCGGGGGAAGGATGGCAGTAGCTCAATTGCAGCATTGTGTCAGCAATCCCCAGCTCCCTGAAATGGCAACGATAAGAGACCTGGATGGAGGATTCTGGCAATAATACCTTGATTTACAGGGTGAGATAAACCTGACCAAGGTAGGGAAAGGGGTGATATTTTGTCCTTTCCACAAAATTTTACAAGCACATGCAGCTGAATGAGACGAATCCGTTCTCTTTTCTCCCTGTTCAAAGGGTTTCATATTGAGTTTCAATACAGAGCCAATTACCAAATGCAAAATTTTACTGCTGCCATCCCATTAAACCAAGAAATGATCTGAGCGTACCATGAATTGGGGAGACATTTAGTAGTTACCTATTCCACTGCCCACATTGCCAATCTTTGCTCCTTTAAAGAGTCAATGCTGCAAAAGAATCTTTAGCATCTGACAATTCAGGATTTGTCAGATGCCTATAGCTCATTGTTGTGGTTCCTAAACCCAGCCCTCATGTCGTAATGGTGTCTGTAGTGACATAAGGACAAGGTTAGAACTATGGAGCACAGTAGGGGACCAGGTTTTCAACAGATCTGGAATGGTCAGGTGCAGCAGATTCTTCATAAAACTAAACTTGTCAACTGAACTAAGCACAGGAAGTGCAGGTAAGTCCTAATACATTAGTTTATTCAAAAGCCTATAAGGATTTAAAAATATTTGAGACAAAAGTATACAGCTTTTGAAATACATTAGATAGCATCTAAAAAATAAAGATGTATTTCATAGTCTATTTTTATTGTCAAAGATTCCCCAGAAAAATATACATTATGTATACAAACTATATAAAGAACATTACCAACCTTTTTGAAAGAGGTAAGTAATTTAACACTGACAAATCCCATTTTGTTTCTTCTGACATGTTTCAGCAGAAAAGCATCTTTCTCCAGGTTCTCATCAGAGAGGTAGTACTCAATCTGTACAACAAGTTTCTGAATGAGCTCTGGGTCTGGAGGCTTCCAGTCTTGGTCAAGTTCATCTCCGTCATTCTCACCCCCACTTGTGGCAGCTCCACTGAAACACAGAAGACTGAGCATTAATGATGCTGAAAAATTCTCTTTGTATACAAGATATACTTAAAAGCCAGACATTTTGAAATCCCAACAAATAAACATGGACTAAGAAAAAAAAAAAAATTACACTAGTCTAAGGAAAACTTGCCACATGTCAACTACAGCAAGCCCAGTTGCAACCCCATTCAGCTGGTCAAAACAGCGACTACTGCCAACCCCTTTAATTCTCTTAGCTCTCTCCTGAGTAATTAGCCAAGTTCAGAGTTGTTTGCAACTCTGTGGAGCCTCTAAACACCAGACATTACCATGAGCATTTTCTGGAGCTTCAAATATAATGGTTATCTCATACAACACATTAGGAATGAATTGATTGAACACACTTGAATTTGATTTCCAGAAAAAGCAGTTGCCACTGCCAAAGTCATGCTATGAAATGAAAGGGAGCGCCAAGAAGCTGCCATAGCTTGATGTAACCTTACCAATGGCAACCTACATAGGTCAATTCATACAATAGGATATATTGTCAGCATTTGTCCAACTTTCATTCTGCCTCTGGTAACATTTACCATTTCCTGTGATACCAGTTTATGGAGTTATTGTTCCAAAAAGACTTGCTCATCGCTTCCTATGGCACACAAGCTGCCACCCACCAAAACTAAATTGTACATGATTTGCTTTGTATATTAAGTGAAAGTCTATGAAAATAACTTGTGTGTCAACACAATATAAGCAACAGAAATTATTCCAATAAATGTATTCATAAGTTAAATTCCAAAACACTTTCGTAAATCTGATTCTTTTCCTGGAAATCAGACAGCAGATTAATAGACTTACTGTAATGTAGCTCCAAGATAAAGGCCCTAGGATATAGAAGCAATGCATCAAAATTGACTAGGGAAAAATTCAGTGGACCCTTCCAGCATTGGTATGAACTGGTGTCCACCAGTGCATACCAGTGTGTTCTTATGATCCCATTGAATAGTGCAAGAGCAGCTTGAACAAACGTTGATAAATTACACAAAAGGAAATCTTATTAGCTGCACAAAAGTTAGGCTATGTACACACGTGCAATAATTGTTGTTGGAAAGAATCTTTCACAACCCTTTCCAACAACTAACGACTGCACGATGCATGAACAAGTGCTGTACATATAGCACAGTTCTGTTCAATGAAGAGGGGAGGGGGAGAACAACGGAGCGGCACTGCGCTGTGCTCTCCCCCTTCACTTGCAATACGATCGTTCATCATCCGCGGATCCGCCAGGACAATCGTTCAGACGATAGGCAACGAGCGATGTACACCTACATTCTCGTCTGATATTGTCCCTGAGAAGATTGTCGGACGAGAACCATTGCACGTGTGTACTGAGCCTTACATCATCAGTTGTCTCTCAATGACCAAGGAGGGTTGCTGTGGACCTGAAGAGCTGATGAAGAAGATGCTGGTTTTAACGAATGCTGTGGTGACAGGTTCCTGGACCTATAATCACTGCAAGGCACCTGAAAATAGTATGCACCATAATTGGCAAGTACACACAGTATACTTTGCAATTATGGCAAAAGCTCACCCTCGTCCAAAATGTCCTTATACTTTTGGTAAATTGACAAACTGCTTTCTAAGACCATTATAATAATTTTCACATTTCAATCATATCTCTGTAAAAAACAAAAACAAAAAAAAAACATTACACCAGGAACACAATGCAATAAAAATGGTCCACATTAGAATCTTTTGCAAAATCCTATGCCTTTGGTTTTGTTATATAACTCTTGTTCAAAGACACATAGCAGATATATTTAGTATGGGCAGACAAATCATTAGCACAATCCATGTTATAACCTCAGCCATGAGGATTATATACCGTGCACTTCTGAACATTCCTTGAAAACACTGTACTTCAATTTCTCAGAATCCCCTTGGAAATACTGCTAAAGCTTGGACAGCATCACACTGCTAATACCATTCTTACTTAGCTGTGATCCAATATAGTGATATTTTCATCTGCTGAACGAGAAATTAGATCTACATTGCTCGAAGACAAAGACTATTTACTGCATTAAAACTTTGTTAGGAAAGACATATGGGAGCTGACTTCTCCAACCTGCTCTGAAAGTTGAAACCCTCAGGGCTATCATAGTCATCTTTGTGTCACTATTCGGCAAGTAACTGATCCAGAATAAGCGTATATTAAGCTTTCCATAACTAGTTACAAAGCATTACATTACTAAGGAAACCAAAAGGATAAACCCCCAACCTTTAAAAACAAGTCCTCTCCATCTGATCATATGTAAATTTTGCATTGACATTGATGGGATAGAACAATCTGGTCGGCCCAATAATGCAGGATAATAGCAGGAATGGATGTGGAATTTTAGGTATAGGCAATAATGCATATTGTGGTAGTGGTTTCAAGGAAAAATCATGTACATTTTCCAAGCAATGTATTTTTTTGGTAACTAGTAATGCTTCTTAAGCACTTGTATCAATTGTACATGAGCTTTTCATGAGTGTTCTGGGTAATATTCTCCTAGTATATGATGAGAGGAGAAACCACCTGAACATATGAAAATGCTACATACAGATCCATTCCTGAGTTAGTCCAGTTGTGAGAGTTCCCTGTAGTAATTTGCATTGGCTCTTCTTAAAAGCTCATACAGAAAACGTCACGCTTCCCCCCCATCTTTAGCAAAATCACAGGGGCATTTTAAAAGGTTGCACAACACATCCACTGATAACTACCTTCCCTGCGCTACCACGTCATTTGTCTGCTTGAGTCTACAAAGGGTCAATACAGGGGCCGACTACACAAAATGAGGCCCAAGCAAATTTAAATGGGCCCCAAAAGCACAGCATTCCAGCTCCCTGCACCCTTGCCATTATGAAATCGGGGCCCTGGGTAATTGCCCAGTTTGCTCTACCCTAAACAGGTCCCGTGTTATTGATCATTTCCCCTTCCTTAATGAACAATATTTAGGCTTGAAGATTGGCCACTCAGGCCTCAGCATTGCATCCAGGAAGGGGAGCAAAGCACCAAGAATAAACCGCAAAAACAAGCATCAATAGGGCTGAAACGGGGGAGCAAGTGGCTGTAACAGTCAATTAGAAATGACAACTGATATATATACACAAATATATATATATATATATAACATACACACACACACATATATATGTACATATATATTAGGCCTGGTTGATGCCTATATAGAGCTGCAGAAACTTGGTTAGGTTAATACTATACAGCAAAAAAAGCAGTTTTGCTAGTAGCCCTAAAATAGCCAGAATGAGTAATCTTTCCAACAAAAAGAAAAAACTTGCTACAGCTGCAGACATTTATGGGGAACAGAATGGCAGGGTTGCAAACACAACTTATTAGAAATAAAGCACAGACATGCAATGATGGCCTCATTCAGGTAATTTTTGCAGATCAGGTGCTGATTGTGTCTGTGTACACCAGAATCTATCCCCAGACATCCACTTTTGGCAGCGATCAGCTACACGGGACTAATTTGGTAATTGCTACTTTTTCTCCTGATATAAATATTTTTGGTGACTAGGCGGTCAGAATTAGTCATTTCCTTACTTGTGTCACATACTGGTTCCTGTTACTGCAGCAGAACGTATGCTAAATATCCAGGACTACCTGCTTCCATCCGTGCCTAGTCAAACAACTGGTCAGCTTTGTGGTTAAATTGCTGATCTTTCCTAATCAGCCGCAGCACTTGTGTAAATAAATGTGTCAACAATTATGTGAGCAGCACTGGTTATATGTTACTAGAATATGCATGTTCAACACATAGCTCTAGGTGCTGGCAGGCCAGTGTAACAAACTTGTCTTCCCAGCTAATTACCCAATCTTACATGCTACTAGAAGGAAGAGCCAAAGCCAACATTCTGAAACCATTTATACAATGGACCTGGTTCCTCCTCCTTCAGAGTATAAAGAACGGCAAGAACTGTCATTTACATATGCAAAAGTAGGAAAGTCACAATCTAGTCAAAACCTTTCACAGCTGGTGAACTAATTCTTGCATACAAAACAATGTTACATTGACAGCCAAAATGTTAAAAGGATGCAATAAAGATTTATATACCTGGCCTTGTCAATCCTGAGGCAGTCTTCATCACTGCTGCTTCCGCCTTCTACATGCCTGCGTTTATAAACCCCATCAGATGGCCCAGTAGTTATTATAACCTGACCTAAATGATCTCCAATTCCATAGCACTCAATCCCCGGAAAAGATGCAAAGCCCAGATCAACCTCAAGAGTGCTTCCTGCTCCTCTAGCAGTGCCTACTTTGTGCCATTCCTCAGGCATGGATAACATTTCACCACCAGGTTCTAGTGGAAGCCACATATCTTCAGTGGATGAACTAAAGTCCACCATAGTAGAAGCCATTGATTCATCCAAATAACCAAATAAATTGTTCAGTTCATCATCAGTCTGGCATTCACCCACAACTAAGGAGGGTTCTCTTACATGCCCAAAAGCACAAAAGTCTTCTTCAAAGCTCAAACCTATATCTATTTCTGAACACATTTCACGTTCCAATAGCACATCAGGGTCAGCACTAAATTCTGTCACACAGTTTATATCAATATCTGATTCTTGCTCTTTGCACAAAACCTTCAAAGCACTATCAACTATATCTTGCTTTAAGTCAAGGCAAGTTTTTCTGCCTTCAGAAATCTCTTGTATGGAGTCTACTCTAGGAGCAGAGGGTGTAAATCCCACCTCAGTATTGGAACAATGCCTTACTGAAGCTTTATCTAGCTGCCGTATAGCATTCATTTGGCCAAAACACTTTGGAAAACCTACAGTTTTTTGCAACGTCTGCAGCAAATATGGAAAGCAGAAGTGGCCAGCTGTCCAAAGCCAAACCCTGAAACCCCAGGGAACAGACAGTGACCCACTCTGAGGGTTAAACTTCACTTCTGATCCAATGGTATCAACTTGACCAGCACTGCACAGAGATCTTTTCTTCTTTCCACACAGACAGCCAAACCATTTTCCCTCACTCCTATACACAGGACATAATAACTCCTGAAATGGAGATGGTAGAAGGATTAGGAAGCAGTGGATGAATGTGTTCATTAACTGATACATCTTCAGCAAGGCCCTGTTATAAACTCAAGTCTAGGCCTAAGCCTGCAACAGGGCTCAGCCCTTTCTTCTAGCTGCTTTATATAAGCTAGGTTGTTTAACCCATTACTGCAGCACATATTATCTCTGGAGGTTTCAGGATCTCCATGCCTAGTGAATGTGACTTTAACCACACATGAATATCCCTAAGTCACTGATTAGCTCAACTGCACTGAGTCCTTTCAATTGCAACAGATGAGAATATGTGCATGAAATTCAAATTATAGGACATAATATTGCTCTATCCAAGCCTACGATAAATATGAACAGAAAATCTTTTGCATGCATTATTAGAGATGGTTTGGAAATGATAACAGAGCTTCTTAGAACATGTTTACATCTTCTCATTGAAGTGTATTGTGCATTTTACTGCATTGCACAAACTGCATTCTAGTGTAATATGGTGTCATTTGTTTTGAATTGCACCCCAATACACTATTACAGTGTCAGGCCTTGTACCCATAAAGTAGTGCACTTCCATGCACATGTTGTGTGTTGTGGTGTGCTGTGTTAAAAAGAGCCCTGCCAGCCCATTCAAAATTAATGAGATGGCTTAAGGCATGGATGTTAATGCAATTCAATGTCTGATTGGGCTCTTAGGAAAATTGTTTACCTGTCAGACTGTTTCTTATACAGCTCGCAAAGTATGGATAATATATTTGCTACAGGTAACTATGACTGTATGGCGCATTTCTCAACTTTCTACCTACTAATAAGACCTATTGTATTTTCCAATCTCTGGAAATATCAGAATTCGGCTTTTACTGCATACAATGTAATACATTACGAAATACAATTTTGCAGAAAAAATAGTTTGAAAGGAGATTTGGTTTAAGATAAAAGCAAGTCTCTCAGCAGCTTGGTATTCACAAGTATATGCAGTTTTAGATCTTTCATTACAGCTGAAAAAAAATTATCTGCATGGCCATTTTTAGGCTTGCGCCATATAGATTGATATATGCAGTGCTGTAGATGCATTGTTAAAGAAGTTATAAAAAAACTGCTTCCATCTGAATCGGGAGAATAAAGGAATGAAGGAAAATGCAACAAAAATGAAGCAGTCTAATCTTTTTTTTTTTCCAGTGAATGTCAAACATACGGATCCTCTCCACCTTAACTCTATACTTCGGAAATGGATCAGTGTTATCACCAGAATTACATCTGTGCAATTAACAGGGAGATGATCTAGAAGGCAGAAAAGCTGAACTATAAAGCAGAAGTGTGATGTTGCGTTCAGTGTGGCAGGTATAAGGGTACATCACAAGAGTGGCAATACAAAACTACAACACACGTGGCTGTTAGCCAGCAAACAGCTTTCTGAAGTTACACATCCAGGGTTGGTTCACATCCATGCACTTTCTATTCCCTGAGCACTTATGAATAGTACAATGCAATGTGGATGCAATGAAGTGCATTGCTATTCATTTTAATAGCATCCTAAAGCTCTCTAAGACTGGTGAATATAGACTATCATTGGGGAACCTGAATGATCCAGTAAACCTGGAATTGATTGAAAACATTTGCCAACTAATAGCAAATCATTTTTAAGAAATCTGTTCCAGATTTGTTGGATCATCCAGGTTCTCCCATGATAGATATCTTTACCAGTATTGGAGAGCTTTAATAAATCAGGCCTAATGAGAACCCACACAAATAATCCAATCAGAAATCATCTTTACAGCTGAAAAGCACACTCTGCTTAGCTGCAGAGGCTTCATGCCCCTTTGCCAATTTGACATTAGATTGTCCGTTGTGAATTTTACAAGAATTGTTTTACAATTTTTTTTGTTTATTATGATAGGTATGCAAAAAACAAAAAAACAACCTAAGGCATGGTAGTATTCATTAAAAATAGCATTCCAACATACAGTAATTGCAAATACTGCGAGATAGGGTGACGCAGGAAGAAAAACCCGGAAGAAGGGAGAAGATGTCGGCGATCAGCGCAGGACGACGTAGGACCCAAACAAAGAAAGCTCTTGATGGATAGAGGGATCTGCAGGATTAGGTGTGTTTTTTTTGTTTCAAGTTTAGTTACACTTTAACTTTCGCAAAGCCCTTGATCTCTCCACTTCTGGCCTCGATTTGGTCCCACACTGTCCTGGTTTTTTTCTTTGTCCCGGCGAAGAATTAGCTTTATGTTTTTCCTTTTTCTATCCTAATGTAAATGTGAAAAAAGAGTGCCGATCTCACTGGTTGTGCATGAGTTCAGCACTTTTTGTTCCAATGTTGGGAAAAGCCCATTCTGCTCCTGCATGAGCAGAAGGAGCAGCCCGAAACCTCCTGGGAACCGTGAAGTAGGTATTCCAGGAAGCTCTCCAATTCAGTCTTAACTGCAGCAGTAATGACTACCCTTTTATATAGAATAAAAACTGTTTTTTTTTTTTTTGTGGCCTTAAGACCTAAAAAACTAAAAGTGTGGGATATTTATTTTTGTATTTGCAGCCTAATTGTAATACAGTAATACATACAGAGAGGAGAGATAGCTGAGTTTTTATATACTACAAAAAAAGCAAGAATATAAGAATGTAAAGGTCAAATTTAATAATAACCTTGGATGGGTGCTCACTGAAAATACACTGCTGGTTTCTCTTTAAGCAGTGGGCTTGCTCTCAGAAAGATTGATGAGTTTTCTGCAACATGGAAAATGCACAGCAGCTCTCCATCCTTCACATAAAAGCTTCAGCATATAGCAGCGTGTGCAGGTTTATATTACTCAGTCTGTACTGCTCACTTCCAGTGCTGGATTTACATCAGGCACAATGCTGCCAGCATTGACAAAAACCCACAATGACATTTAATTAGTGAGTCACATACTCCCGCAACATGCACAATCTCATGGGTTTCTTTGGAAAAATAAAGGTTACTGGATGCAGACGAACGCTGTTTATGCAAAATATCTAAATAAAATCTCTTTTCTCATGCAGGTTTATCTTTGGGTATGGCATATGATAGTAGAACATTTTGGCTTTCACATGGCTAAAGCGTTAGAGGAACCCATCATGACAGCTCCCTTATGGCACAGCCTAGGCTTCCATACACTGCTAGATGCAGCTGCTGTCGGACTAAAGAAAGCAATGCCAATTCCAGGGCAGAACTGACCGGAAACCAGAATATGTTTAGGACCTTTGTAAAGTTCCTCTCCTGTTTCATTGTCTGTATCTGTCTGTCATTTGCAACCCCTATGTAATGGACAGCGCTGCGTAATATGTTGGCGCTATATAAAAAATTCTGTAATTGTAAGCTGTACTACTTCTTTATAAGCAATTTCTATTCTTCAAGTTCATATTGTTTGAGATCAACACGTTTAAAAAATACATTCATGCATACATAACAAGCAAATGACCATGAACAGAATGATTGGATTATGCATGCATTGCAAATCACCTTTGGATGGCTACTGTTAAATTATGTTTTCTGATACATATATATCTATATATGACATTTATGCCTAATGTTACATTTTTGGCACTATAGATGGACAATATGTGGACTTGTCAAGCAATTGACTGAGTTTATGCTACGAACCAGATAACAGTGGCTAATTAGGCCAATCATTGACAGAACAGATTTTAAGATGTTTGCTCATCTTTAGTTTCCAGGAAATACGACAATCATGTTAAATTTAGCTTGCTTGCACTATTTGTGTGTATGAAAGGTCTGCAGCAATTAAAGAGACCAACATGTCAGCAACATCATCATATAATGCCTTTTAGGACAAGTGTATAATGATATATAGGGGGCAACTGTAAGACACAGCTGAGAGTAACAAAGATGCAGAAGACTCGAATGGTAAAAAAAATAACATTGCATCATATTAGCTACAAACCTTTCTTACAGGGTTCTTATAAAACCTTAAAAAATCATTGGCTGGATAGGGAAGTTGAACAGAAGTAATGACTTACCAAGGGGAACAACCTATAGCAGGTGTAAAAGTTCCGCCTTTCTAGTTTCATGTGAACCTGTGAAGTTACACGACCAGGTCCATAAAGCAAAACATATCAGATACCTGAACAGTAGCTAGGATTTATCTGCAGAGTGCAAAGGAATCCCCAATGTTCTAAAGCTTTGCTGAGTCCCTATTCACCACATAAATTTCTGGCTGATCGTTAGCATGTCTGCTCAATCTCCCACACCTTAATGGTCAACACTAGGAATGAAGAGAAGTGGGAGAGAGGAGTTGGGCTAGTTATAAACTAGGAAGGTTTGTGGTCAGTATTTGTCCAGTAGAGCGCCAAAATCTAATGGTATCTAAGGATAGACTGAGCCCATTAACAAGCACCTGGATGTGCCCACCCTATGGAATCAGGACCACCTTACAAGCAATGTGAGCCACTGGTTTTCTGTAAGCTACATGATGACTTTGGTAGCTACAAATTACCAAACTTTGACCGAGTAAAGCAAACTGAAAAAGTAAATGTGTAATATACCTTACTTAATAGCATTTCAATATTTTCTATTATGCAAGTTTTACACTGAAATGACATTTGCATGCAAGGGTTAGTTCATGGTGGCCATCCTTCTTCTTTGCCCCACCTATAGTTTATAGAAGGTCATCAGAAAATAGAGAGCCCATGATGCAAGCCAGTCCAACTTATCCTAAAGTTACTTTGGAAAGTGATATAAGTATTATCCTTCTCCTAGTAGGTATGAAAAAGGCGGCATTGATGAATGAATACCTACCCTGTTTATCCTGTGAAGATGCTGATTATCTATATAAATTATATAGCATATTATATAAAGTGAATAAGTCGTGCCTGCAAAGCTGATCCTTTTTGCCAGCGAGTCCATATTTTCCACTAACTACTGGAGAATGTCAAGTGCTGATTCTTTGCTATCAGTGAATTAGCATGGAAGATTGTTAAACTCCACAGCTGGAAAATGGAAAAGCACTCACTGTACAGAGTAAACTAGGACTTACATCAGCAAGTGTGTAAAATGTAAATACGTGCAGTTATGCAACAGTGCTTACATGATATGTGGAAAGCTGTGTCAAAATACCAAGAAACTGACATCACCGATTACTGTAATTACTGTACTGAGTTGACAAATATGCTGCTACAATATTATTACTAGAATAGAGTTCAATATAGTTCCATGATGCATTAGCTATCAGGATTCTTGATTTATACAGCCTTGGTTTAAAGGGAAAATTAGTGCATGTAGACAAGCTCAGCCTATTGATACCTCAGCTCTGCCTCCCCCCAGCCATTCCTTAGGGTTCACAGCAGGAACATGTGAATGTTACACTAATGTGCCAATTGTGCATTGATATGCTGCTGTGTCATTCACTTTGAATTGTGTGTCAATGCATCTCGACAATATAAAAAGTGTAAAATAAAAAGCAAACTGCATTAAATTTGCTCACATTGAAGTTTATCACAACTTATGGACTGATAATGCAGCATATTAAACACACCTGAACCCACAAAAATACATGTGGGGGGGAGCAAGTTGTTGGAGTGAGTGAGCTTCTATGTTTTGTACATATGTTAGATGATTGTTGCCTAAGATAAACAAGATGATCATAGCCAATCCATCTTGAAAATTGAATAAGCAGGGACAACCGTGGTACTTTCCTATGGAGAACAGCGCTGCAGGGTGCCCCCCTCCTTAATAGAATTGAACAGTGCTGTGTACAGTGCTCATTCATTCTCCTGTCAATGGAAACAATCAGGAAAGAAATGGGCATCAGTACAAAATAGTACACATTGTATACTTCCAGAAACAGAAAGATTGCCAAACATAGTTTCACAGTATGACAAGCAACAGAAGCAAACAAAGAAAATGTACAGTTGACCATAATTCTGTTAATATCCCATATTATCTGTTCTCAGGGAACAGACCCACTCATCTCCCCAGAGCACTAGATCTTGGACCGGGACAGAAGCTAAATGATATAGCCATATAAACCATTTTCAGTGACAAAAATCTAACATGTGTATGTACCGTAGCCTTAAAGCTCCATACACACTTCAGATAATAAAGGTTTAGGTGAACAGCGTTTCTTATCTTGGGAGAAAATCTGACATGTGCACAGCAGTCCCCTAATGACGTTCTTCAATCTGTCATGGCAGAATGATGATCAACCAAATGGAAACCCTATAGCAGTGAAGGAGTGCAAAGTGCGGGGCCACTTCTTTGTCCTCCCCCTCCATAGAAGAGAACCGTGCTGTGTGTACAGCTCTCATTCATTCATCTGTCACTGGAAACAATCACAAATCATCTGACTCTCATCGGACGTCTGTACGAGGCTATTCTCTTTGTATACCCAGTCTTGGTTAGCGGTGTTATCTGCTGTATATACATATACAGAGAGTTCTTTGACTCAGTAGCTAATCATCATGCTCAGTAGAAGTTTGGAACTTTGTAGGGGAATTACGTCCACTCTTGTCCATATAAACTGAGCGATCTTTTAATAAATGATTATATTGTAACCAATAAACTGATATACCATGGTAACTGAAAAGGTTCATTTGTAGAAGAATTGGAACATTGCAGAGCCATTCAGATGGCTGTGAAATAGCTTTTGTTCTATCTAAATGTCTTTATACATTGAGTGTATGGATTGCTAGGGCAATCACAGATTTGCTTTTTTAACATTCACTAAAATAAAAAGATGGCTTGAATCTAAGTGGATGCTATAAACATCTCAGACACAACAATTTCAGATCCCAGACATATTAATATTGGCTGCATACATTACTTTTGTTGCCTTTATACTATCACCCGATAATTTAACTTTTTTGCCTTTGTTTAGGCTAAAAGAGATATATGAGTTACCTTTATAGGTTATACCTTATTTATTCTCATTTCTATTACATGTGAAGAAGTGTAGTTCACAGAAAATAGATAAGAAAACCAATAAGATTTTGTGGATTTCTGATGAGTACACATCTGGAAGCTGCAGTGTCTCAGAAGGGGAGTATCTGAGACACAGAAGAATTTGGCTTATCCATGGGGGGAAAAGGAAGTATTTTGTTGATTTTATGAGGCTTGTGCATCTCATAGTAACTATATTGGAAATGTGTTTAGACTGTTATACAAAAACTTTAGTGCTAGGGTCAGACCCATGGCATAATCAAGTGTTCCCAAGCGGATCCTATAAGCTGGTACATTGCCAGCTGCTCAGCCACCTGCCTCACAGGCATACACTACCACTCATTGACATCCCTATTTATTCTCTATTGCATTGCCGCCGGTGGGACGCTACATGTAGCATCTCACCAGAGGAAGCAGTTCAGAGGCATGAGGAACCAGTAACTACATCACAATTTTACTGCCAGTCTAAACATGAAGCCATATTTGTACATTTTATTTTGACACATTGGGCCTGTTTTATTAAAGCTTTCCAAGGCTGGAGAGGATACACTTTCATCAGTGAAGCTGAGTGATCCAGAAAACCTGGAATGGATCTAGCCCAGGGATCTAAACATTTGCTAGCAAATAGCAAATGTCTTTGAAGAAATCCATTCCAGGTTTGCTGGATCACCCAGCTTCACTAATGAAAATGTATCCTCTCCAACCCTAGAGAGCTTTAATAAATCAGCCAATTGTTGTGAACAAACACATTTACCCACTACATTTTTAAAATGTTGGTTCACAGCTCCAATCCAACCAGATGTAGCACCAATGTGTACAATGACATACTTGACTGCTGCTTAGACACATTAGCTACATATATATGTGTCATCATATAAATATCATATGTGTGTGTTTGTATATGTGTCCACATCAGACAATATACATGTGTTTATCATTGTGCAATGCTCAGCCTGTCATCAGATTACACTTGCAGCTAGAAACAAAACAACAAAAAATCTGAGTGGGTAAAATTTGATGACTTTAGGGATCATTTTGGAGCATGATTTTGTGCTTTCGCAATAAGATTGTGATGATTTTTGCAGAGACATGCTTGGTTTACTTTACTTGCATATTAGCTTCCTGTATCTCTAAAAAAGATACATTCCATTGTACGTCACTACAAAACCAGATGATAACCTCACACTAGTCTGAACTATTCTACAAAGTGTACAATAAAATGTCACTGACACTGTTGTGCATTGGGCCGTGGGAAAAAAATGTAATAAAAATTAAAAAATAAATGATCAAACTGTACAAAATACAGGTAATTGTATTCTAATATATATATATATATATATATATACATCTCCCTCCTCATAGATTGTTAGCTCTTCTTGGCAGGGTCTTTTTTTTCCCTATTTAATGTACAGCGCTGCGTAATATGTTGGAGC